>NW_025544803.1:646268-760188 GCF_000150115.1 Histoplasma capsulatum G186AR
CAGCAGAGTCGGGACAGCACGCAGATGGGGAACAACCAGGACAGACAGATGTCACAGACGTCATGGACGAGCTGTTCACAACACGGCTGCGGGAGGGGATGGACTCCCGTACTGCGTCGGGCGGGACGGTGACTGGCTGGCTGGCAGTAGCGGTGCATGTATGTATCTCTCAGTCTGCGACGGTCCTCCTGAGTTGTCCAGCGCGCCAGAGGACAAGGCAGGAATCGGGCAACAACTGGGAACTCCGACGGGCGAGGGAGGAAAAAGCAAAGAAAGGAGCCTTGGAGGAGACAAAGCAGCCACTTACGGATTGTCCAGCAAGAAGAATGCTGCTGCAGCCAGTAGCAGCACAGCACAGCAACTATTTGACTCTGGAGGAGAACTGTCACCAACCGTGCAGGACAACAGAGCGAGCTCGTTCATAGGCTTCCGGCCAAGGTGAAGGTCACTAAGCGGTGTTAGAGAGGGAGGATTTGTGCTCGTCACGGAAGAAAGCCAGTCGTGGATTATTCCTTATTATTCTCAGTTGATTTGAACGATTCGTGCGATTTCATGCGGGTCGTCTGCGCGCAACGAAGCAAAGTGGAAGAATAAGGCAGCAGAAGGCAGCGAACAGGCGCAAAAGAAGCGGCGGAGAATTTCTAACAATATGGCGACATGAGTTAACTAGTTTAACTAGCTAGTTAGTTGTTGCTAATTGTGTTGCTGACAGGATTCCGTACTGAAAGCCCCCGGTGCGATTTGTATCTTCCCGTTTCTTCTATTTGTTTATCGGATCTGTTTATTTATTTGTTTATTTATCCTGTAACCATCTCGAGGATTCTGTCCGTTGCATCCGCCAGAATCTTCCAAACCTTATCGGCTAAAACACACACTGTCCACGGATCAGATATCTAGTAAACCTGCCGGCCACCACGCACACAAAGAGACGTACTGCGCCAGCGGAAAGAAGCAGAAGGAAACGGTGGCAAGGGGAAAAAGGAAAGAAAATAAAAGAAAGAAGCACACAACACACCAAGAAAAAGAAAAAGAAAAAGAAAAAAAAAGAAAGGAAAAAACTCCCCCCCCCAAAGGAGCCATCTCGTTACCGGGCCCGGGTCAGGGAAACAAACTTCGAGGCAGCATGGTTCCATCGCTCCTGTTCCTCTGGTCCAGGCATCGCTGAACTCTGCTGGAGTCGCACCGAGGTCCCAGTCCCCTCGGCCGATAGGGCCAGAACCAAAAACTTCTGAGGGAAAGTTCTTACACCGTTGCTGTCGTGATGATTTGCTTTGCATGCGGTGGGCGGGCGGTGGGGCCGCGGGATGGCTGTTCGTCTGAACCAGGTCGCCGGGCATATCGTGGCTCTCTCTGGGGAATGTGAATTAGACATGCAAAATTAATAATGTGTTGTTATAGTTATAGATGATGTAGTTATAGATGATGGCTTTATTTGAACCCATCGCGCGCGGCTTGCCGACAGAAAGAGATGTTCTCTTTTTGTTATTGGATAGTTATAGTTTACTATGGTTTTTATGTGAATTGCGCAGGAAGAAGCAAGCAAAACGGCTTCCGTCTTCTGGCCGTAGGAGACAGGTAGAGAGTGGTTAACAGGATCTCTCGCTCTTTCTCCCTCCCTCCCTTTCTCTCTCTATCTCTCTCTCTCTCTCTTTTTCCCCTTTTTTGCTTTTTCCCCCCCCCTTCCTAAACCTAAACCTTCCGCTTGCAGGCTGGTTCCTGCAGCACGGCGGCCGTTGATCGGGGCTGGTTCCGTGGGTTTGGATCGCCTGATGGGGGATAGCGAGGTGCGATGGGGGCGAAATGGAAAAAAATTGGAAAAAAATTGGAAAAAATTGGAGAAAAACGAGATAAGTAAGTTAATGCTGTGCTGTGGATACGAAATAAAATAAAATTCACTTCTTCTTCTCATGGCCACGGATATATGACTACTTGTTTGATTTTAACCGAAGAGTAAAAATTTTGCACCCGGCGCCCAGCTGTGTAGATTATTGCGTATCTATACTTCGGACATGGCTTTAATGTTTACTAGTATGGAAGGAAATTCACTGCATTGCACCTATATTAGTATCTATCAAGAAGATTCTATAAGGATCTTGTCTGGGCCATTGGAGCGTAGAGAAGACAATCTGGAGCTCTACAGCGTATCAATTTCACGCGCCCTTTCAACATACGCTGCGCAGACTTTGACACTTAGCACTGATAGTGCTGTCGCCCCACCATCGGTGGAGACACAGCAGGTGGTCTGTCCCAGTGTTGTTCATGGCGATGAGACTTCTCGCTTGTCGGGGGGGTCCCCATCGAGCATGGGATGGGATCCGGAACCATGTCTTTATAAGAAAGAAAGCTGGCGGAGGGGAACCAGGCTTTCGGCTTAGAGAAAGATAGGGAAAAAAGAAACAGAGACTTAACTATCCCATGTGAAATCATGAGTTTAGCAGATTCTAGTTTGCTTGAGAACCTGCATACATATCTGTATATCAGAAAGAACATATGCTTTTACAACCGTCGCTCATAAAAAGACTTTTCTTTATTCCACCATCCCGCTTAGTCCTAGACAGAGAGAGACATGCTAAACATGTTGCAGAACAAGACCGCAACAAGGCGAAGCTGTTTCCATTGTAACATTCCATCGGGCTAGCGGCCCTGGTCGGGTCAAAGGCTTGAGTTGCGCTTGGGAGTAGTAGTAGTAGTCGTAGTGGTAGTAGTTTATTTTCCCGCGGTCAACGACAGGGCGATACATGAAGAATGCGGTCAGGCAAGAGAGAAAGAACGCAGAGGAGCAAAGGATGCAAAGAAGAAGAAAAAAAAAAAACTGTTCCTGGAGCGTCGTACCCCCTTGCTAAACCACTGGTCCTGTGTCTGTTCCGTAGCGGCCGTAGCGGCCGGGGGCCAGTCGGAAGCGCATTTGATTTGCCTGGTATCGAGCTATAATTGCGATTTTATACTGCAAGGACAAGGCCTGCTGCAGCTTCTGAGGCGTGGGGCCAGCTGGTGTGATATTGGGCTGCAAAAACAACGCACGACACGCCGGAGACAGAGAGTGTTTCTGGTCTTCTGCTTCTTCTCAATACTATCACTTTCTCCACCTGTCTCTTCTTTCCCACCCAGATAGACGAACTCCGAGACCAGGCGGTGTCATACATAGAAAGACATCACTCAGAACCCTGAACTCCGGAATAGATCCTTGGAGGTCTAGAACATACTATTTATCATCACCGCCTAATAAGGCTTGCAGGGGTGGATATGACGTGTAGGGTTCAAGGTCAGTTCAATGATCTAGACACGAGATACAAGGTGAGGGGGGATGAAGTGGGGGGGAGGGGGGACTAGTGTCACCAAGAGGCCTTAAAATTTTTGATTTACTATACAGAGTACACTCATGAGACCCGTCTAGTTAGGGCTTGGAGATGGAGGCTGATCTGTTCTCAGTCACTTGCTTGATCTAGCCGTCTTCTCACATAAGCTATTCAGCTCTTTCTGATTCCTGGTAGCCTCCGGCGATGGATGGTGTCTCGATTGAAAAATACTTAAACAATGTGGGCAGGACAGGCGTGGAAAATGGAATGAAGAAATTGCACCACAACTTTGACTGTATTATACATTTGTTCATATCACGAGTATGCATGCTAAAAGCCAATGCATACCAGCATAGCTGATGGGAAGGTCAATATGCCTAATGGTCTGAGCAAACAAGCCGGGAGTCTGGTGCTGTGAGTGCTCTTGCATTTTCAGCGTACCTTCGTATTTCAAGCAATCAAATCTCCTTTCTTTCAGTTGAGAAAAGCAAATTCTTCATCTCAGTCTCTCATTTGAGGTTGCCCTTATGGAACAGAAAGACAGAAGAGAAGGTATTCAGGCTCCCATGAAAGGTGCTGCATCTCTCCAGGGGTAATCACGTATGCCAGCGTTATGACTTGGATGTTGAATGGTCAAATAGAGAAATCTCCAATTTCAAAACATACGTGCTCAACCATGTTTCCTTTGTATCCCGACATCTGACAGGTTCGCACACTCCATGCACTCTAGATGATGACCCCCACGCAACCACCAGATTGCTGCTGGTCCACAACATGTACAGACAGAGACGAAAACGCTCCGGCATGAGCGGCCGTTGTCCACCCAGCCACAGAAAGCAATGCAAGAGCAAAAGCAGGAACAGGAATAGGGCAAGAAACAGGGTTCCCGCGATTTTAATCCCATATCCGTCCCCGAAGGATTGGTGGCTTGCTTAAAAGACACAATCAATGTCCATTGGATATTTAATCACCCGATATCCTTCCCGCAGTAGAGGAAAGAACCAAAGCCTCGCTAACTTTGGAGATACCATCGCGGGCTTCACAAGGAGTGTTTTTCCGCGTCGGTTCCCTTTGACATTTTTCTTCCGGAAGCGTCAGCGCTCGGGATGGCGTTGGGATAACAGTGTAATATGAGACACGATGTGACAACGTATAAAATGTTGAAGTCAGCCTGGTTGCGATCGGATCCCGCTTGGGTGTAGAGAGTTTTGCTATCCCCAACGTCTTCATTTCCCCCATGATTTTGGGCTCAAACTTCAACCCTAAAACTTGTTCTCGAGAATGATGTCGGCGGCGTTGGGTAGTGCGTGCCTGGCGACGCCTTAACCGCCTGGGCACTGGGCAGCGATGTGTGTATTGGAACGGGAATTATTCCTTGGCTGTCCACGTCTCTTGTCTTGTTCGACCCGATGCCCCAGCCAAATCTTTGAGGAACCATCGTCATCTTGTGATTCTTGTCAACTTGCCGATTGTTGCCAATTGCCCAATGGCCGCCTCATGGTGCCTGTCCTGGATTTCTAGGGTGCTGCCCCTCTTGAGCCAGCCATCAGCATGATACTAGTATTCTCCGCGTTTTCTTTCGCCGAGAGATTGTGACAACCCTGGGCGTGAAAACGAGGCATCCTGACTGTGCACACAGTTTGACCGAGTCTCGTTCGGTCCACCCCAAGGCCTGTGACTGCATTTTCCGCCTGGAGGGTTCCATCGTAGCACGCGTATTTCTCACTCCACATTTCCTGGTCGAAAGGAAGCTGGTCTGTTGTCAGGCCCTAGGAGACATCGTCTCGGAGAATTGACCAAACAGAGACCTGCTATTATTGCCCTGAATTCGTCTCCGCCCTAGCATTCTCTTCTCCCGAAACACACATGTCCTGCTGTCATACGGCAAACGTCACAGGTTGCCCAGTGCAGCGGTCCAATAGCGCTTTTCCATCAGGAGTTAGCAGGGATGGGGAGAAAGTCATCACATCCAACTGTCAAGCAGCTCAAGGTTGATCGTCAGGGCACCCGAAACGCAGTCGAGAGTAGTCCCGGAAGACTTGATTGTTATCCAGTGGTTTGAGGTGCTGCCCTGTCTAAGTTCCTTTTTAAAAGTCAAGGAACAAATGGAAGAGGCGACGGGGCAACCTTTCCGCAAGACACTACCTCCAATTATGTTTTCCCTTTTCCTCTCCTTTTCGTAATTTCTAGTTCGTAGAGGAGCTAACTTACGGAGCTATATTCCTTGCAAAACCAGAGGCCCGAGCTTGATTGGAATATGCGAGCTTTGTTTTCTGTGTTTGATCTTTACTTTACGCTGGCATCGACTGAATTTTGATTGATGACAGACATACTTGACACAGGCCAGATCATTCCCCCGCAATCCAGGCAGAATATACTTCATCTGTTGCCCAAAGACAATGACGACATATAGCTGTTTCCTTCATCACATCTTCAACCACCCTCCCTGGCTGGTGAGAGGCCTGGGCCCTCGTTTTCCCCTGTCTTTCACATTAGCTATTAGCCATGTTACGGAGTCCTTGTGAGCAGAGAAGTCAATGCTTCAACCTATTCCTGCTGGGGAGTTATCTTTTGAAGGAGGGAATCCTCTTACGTGCTCAAACGATGATGTGTAAAAGTGCAAACCGCTTGTCTTCTCCAGGAATTCATCGCGCTCACACTCCTTCAAAAATGCTACTGTAACCGAGATTTCACGGAATAAGCTTAATGGTACATGTGCTATATAATGATCTTAAGTTGATAATATTACGTGCTTCAATATCTCGAGTTCTTTGAACTGCTACCCCTTCCCAATATGACGGGGATGGATCGAAGCGAGGGCTGGATGCCAGGGAACTCTCAATGTGGTTTGCATGTACTGTACATTGTGATATGTGCTACACGCAGTATACAAGACGCGAAGCAAGTCGTACTTTATAAGATGAAAGATTACATGGTTTTATTTTTAATTATTATTTTTTCATTTTTGGGCGAAGGCTTCCTCTTGAAGTCTCTTTTTACATTCGCGCGCACTTACTTAAGCGACGACCATAGTAAGGGAGACAGACGGTATGACAAACTGACTGCACGCAAGATTCGATCGTCGTCTCAAAACATTTCTTCTCCTTTTCCCTTTCACTGTGCCCATGGCAGCCTCAAGTGCTCTTTCTTTTTCAAGGATGGGACTTGTAGAGTACTCAGTCTCCTGATCCACGATATGTACTGTACAGCATACTTCGGCGCAAGGACAATAACAAGAACCGTGCATACCTGGTCTTTGCTTTGCGATGTGTGTTCTGTTTCCGGTTTTGTTCCCCCAACCCCCAAATTCTAGTACTATGCGACAAGCGCACCCACAAACTCACTCTTCCCACCGAGCCAGCTCGAACGCCCTGCCAGCCCGTCCCATTGCACTAAAAACCGATCCACAAGCGGCAGCACTATCTTCCCTGATAAACTAAGCGTAGTGACGCGTGCCCATGATTCGACGAATACGGTGCGTAGATATCTTTCCTGGGGCCTGGGAAAGGACTGCGATTGTTGTGACGGTTTTTGTTGGAAGGAGTTACAGAGGGGGAATATGGACATGGAGGCGACGGCACGTAGGATCCTTGCAGCTAGGATGACGCAGACGGCGGTGGCGGGGCCATTTGTCAGGATTATGTTTGGATAGGGTGTTGTTGGTGGGGAAAGCCCCGTTGAGGTTAGAGCTGGAAATGGAGAGGATATATCATGACCCTTCTGCGGTTGTTGATCAGGATGTGTGCCTCGGAGAACATTTATACAGGCCCACAGGCAATGAAGGGTCGATACCGGCGCTGTCAGGAATGATTGATGTACCTTTCTTGCGCGAGGAACGGTGATGATTGTATATGACGACGAAGGTGTTTCCGATAGTGTTTTAGAGGCAGACGAATCTGAAGGCTTCCTTTCTTCAGGCTTCTTTTCCTGTCGGCGGCGTTTCTGCAGAGTTGTAGGCGGAGACGGGATTGGCCCTCTTTTACTAGTGGCAGCAGTAACAGCAGGAGAAGCAGGAGGCAAATGTTGCTCAAGAAGGTCCTTCTCAAATTCCGTAGCTTTGAGAGCGCTGAATGAGTCCCCTGAGCTGACGACATAGGTGCGGTGGGTGAAGATATTAGGATCCAGAGGCGCACGCGCTAGCATGGACAGCATTTCTGCTGTGTGCCCGCCGCTGCCCAGAACGACGAGGAGGTGAGCATGACGGGATGCATTTTCTCGGCTCGACGGCGGTCCATCAGTGTGGCTATGGCTACCGTTGGATGTGCGATAATAGTAGTAACAGGTAATCTGGAAAATTGGTTAGCTGGAGTTCGTTCGTGCGTAGCTAGGATGTAACTTCTCCGGCCCATGAGATGAACTGAATGAATGCAGCAACTCATTCGGTGAAGACAGGAGCGTTACCAGCCAAATACCCAGGGCACCTGTCGTAAGCCCGATGGACACGAGAGTCACCAAAGCCATTGGAAGTGAAGGTGATGCCGTGTTTCGAGGTTGGTCCGTAATAGATTCACGTTTTCAATCATTCCACGGACTTCGGGTTGAGTCTAGTCCCTCACAAACAAACAAGATAGATAATATTAGAGATTCCAATCATATAGTATGCGATTGGGAGACTAGCTCCCGAGTGAATGGCCGTAGAGAGGACTATATTCCCCAATCCCCAATGCTGTGTCTGACGCTGTCAATAGTCATTCACATAAGATCCCATTGATCGCATTGTGAAGAATCGACTATGTAGCCGGGCCATAGAAGTATTGAACACCTGTGAATTCCCGCATTCATTAATTGTCGTATTTATCTTCTATTCCCTCTCTTTCAAGCAAGCAGTGTGGATGGTGTGAATTGTATAAATATACAGCGTCCATTCCTCTCCAGGCGACGCTGCCAAGCTTCTCGGCAATTGCTGTGTTGACTTGGCTTAACTCCTCCGCGTTTATTTACCTGAGAACATAAAAAAATATATATTGCCCTCCCCTTTGCGCACGCCAGCGACACTCGACCCCCAACGCGTTGTCGCATGTCGCATGTCGCCGGCCATGCCATCCCTCTTCAAAAAGCGACTGAGCTGCTTCTACTGCGGCGTTCGATCTGCTCAGTCGCAGTCCGACTCCCTCCGTAAGTGGCAGTGTCAACATTGCCTGGCAGTGAACTACCTTGACGAGGTGAGCGCGTTTTGATATCCTATCTCACCTCGCGCGATTGATATTGATCAAAATAGCATGGCGAAATCACCGATCCCCCGGTTATCGAAGCTTCCTCGGGCAGTCGATACACACAATACGCACAACCACTCCCCAGAGCAAATTCTCTTGAAATCGCAGTGCCAGACTCGTCGCTGTTTTGTTCAACGTGTTTGAAAAACCAGCATCTCCTCACCCAGACTCTTGCTTCATACCTACCGTCGCCGTCGCATCCTGACTATGAAGTCTATGAAGTGTCATACCCCGCGTACCGGAAGAGTCTAGAGGAGCGCTACCCTCAAGTCTGCGAGTCCTGCGAGCCCAAGGTGCGCGATCGCATCCGACAAGCTGGATATGCGGCGAAGTCGGACCACCTGATGCGGATGATGGAGAAAAGCCGGGCTTTCCGACATACTCGCCAGGCGAATCGCTGGAGCTGGAGGAGCATGATAGTTTTCGCTGGTGCTGTTTGCTTCTGGGCTAGCGTTGCTGGTCAACTTGCCTGGAACCTCATGGGGACAATGGTTGCTGGCAACGCCCCTCAGAACTTGGAATCCGATCTGTCATTAAGGCTGGTTCCATTTTGTGTTGACAGGCTCTGGAAGCATCAACCGCTTTTCGGCGAATGTTCTTCAGTTCTGACGCCAGTTGCAGGACTGGCTTTGTCCCTAGCGATACTATCAATTTGGTGGAATCCGAAACTTAGGCTTAAGGTGGATGGGAGAGGTGGACGATTGACTGGACTGGGCGAGTATTACAAGGCCCAAATCGTTGTTCTTGTGATCAGATTTGTCGCTTGGGCTAGTTTACAGGACCCTTCAATCACTGGCCTCAATCCCAAAATTGCTCCTGCTATCCATGGTTTCATGGGCATTTTTACTGTAATTGTGAGTTTCTCTAATATCGTGAAGTCTTAATCGTATAATTGCTAACTCGTATGATAGTCTGTGATCGTGTCGAGACGGGTTATCAAAAATGATACCACTCCGCTTATCTCATGGAAGGAGGACGATAAACCTCTACTACCCCAGAAACCAAGAGAGGAGCATTCAACCCAGTTACAGCTTGCGAGCTCGCCGGACTCTCAGACCTCGTTTCTTAATTCACAGGCTAGCTTACATCGGTTCCCGGTTAATAGGCTTTCACCGGCTACACCAACTGCCCCGGAGCCATCTATTCCGCCGTCCCCCCAGACAGATATCGTTGATGACGCCGATGCGATGGACTGGACACCATCTCAACAATCATTGCAATTAAGCGTTGCCCCCAAACCTATTCCAGTTCAACAACAAAATAAATTGCCGTCAGCCCAAAAGCCACCTTTGGGATTACCGAGCCCGGGCGCAGTCCAGTCCATTCTCAAAGCCCTAGGACATAAACCTAATCCATTCCATAATGCCCCAGTTTTACAACCAAAATTATCAGCCAGCAAGGAGAGCAAAGCTGTATCGTCGTTGGAAACTATTATGGCTCCTCCAAAGTTTTTCCCTCCCAGTGATTTTGCAAATGATACAGGTCTGGAGAGCCTCTTCGACAAAGCCTTTTCGATTAGAGATGAACCAGTAGATTTACAGAGGCAACAATGGGCTGTTAGGTCAAAAGAGCACCCCGGCAGTTCCTTTCAAATTCTGAAATGGGTGTTGCTTGCAATTTCCGTCTTTATTTTCCTTGTTGCAGAAGTGTTTAAATGGCCCAGAAACTCTGTCGAAACCGCAATCCTAGGAATCTCATTTCTTGTTGCGGGCTTCTCCCTCCTTGAGTCTCTTATGAGGCCCCTAACTACCGGGAATGCAGTCAACCTAATCCTATCAATTATCGAACTGATTGTGTGCATCTATCTAGCCACTTATCGCTACCAGGGTCTATATAATCAGTACAAATTTGACGCTGCAGAAAAATCGATTGTGGCTTTCATGATAGGACAGGAAGTGAGGGCCCAGGACTCATTCTCTCAACGAAATACAAAACAGTCACCTCAAAATTCGACGAAGCAACCACCTCTGGACAAAAAATCATCACAGCAAACCTGCCAATTAACCCAACCTCAATCTCAAACATACGAAGACCCTCACAAAAAAGCACCCAGTTTCCCGTCCTCCAGCCAACAAACGCTCATTTCATCTGTGACCCACCCTGGCATCAAACCGAATCCCGGTCTCGGAGGCGGACACACCACACCATCTACCACCATCGCCACCATCAATAACAACAGCAACAGCTTTATGAACAGCTTCAACGATTCTACGCAGTACCACCACAAGGCTCTCACCGAACACAATCATAAACCCTCCTATAGTCATTCTACATCTCTCTCCAGCGACCCAACAGCAACCCATCCAGCCCCTTACACCTCAATTCCCCGCCAACAACCCTTTGTCTCCTCCTTTCCCTCCTTCCCGTCCTTCAACTCTACCCTTCCGGACAGCCTCCGTTTTTCACCACCCTCAACCACCACATCTACTGCCTCCATCAGCTATGCATCAGATACTGCCTCTGAATCCCCTAGCCCTCGGCAGAAATATACATCTCTCCCTCCTCCCTCTCCGGGCAGGCGCCTCCCCAGCCCAGGAATTAGTCGGTTGACTCTGGAAGATGATCCGTGGTTGCAAGGGCAACAACAAACGCAAACTCCCGTACGGCTACAAGAACAAGTGCAAGCGCAATCACGGCCGACACGGTATGCGTTGCGGTCGCGTCGGGCTTGAACTCCGTAGGTTGGTCCTACACCCTCTTGTCATGACACCAATTGAGCGCTTTGGGATCGTAGTTTTTACCGCTACGGTTCGGGGCCACGATGCAGAGAATGTTTGAAGCGTTTTTCAAGAAATTAAACATGATGTATATTTTGATGAAAATTGTTAGGCGTCAGGTATATGTTTTTATTACTCTGGATTATATGTATTTAGATTAGATACAGCAGCACCTCATTGACTTTTAGAAAATGATATTGAAAATTATTACGAGGGTATTGCTTGTCTCTTGCAATGCTGTCACATAAGATTGAATCCCTTTTTACATGCCAAATTGGCCAAATCGATCCACCAAACTGACTTGTGGCTGAAAGGGTATTAAATTTATGGTGTAGAATTGTGACAATCAACGGGCCATCTCATATCTTGAATAACCTTAACCATGAAAACTGTAGGTTGATCAAAAACTTAAACATAGTGAACTAGTGTAGCCATAGTGACAGCGCATCACTCCTCAGCATAAGTGAAGACAACCCGTCTCATGTCCATGTGTTGCACCACAAGCCTCCATGACCAGAAAAAGAAAAGAAAAGAAAAAAGAGAACCTTCCAAAAAGTACAACTACGACGATGCAACGGTATATTCCCGCGTGAGCAGCACTATCTCGGCTCGATTCGCATCTGCGAGTTCATATGGCTTTGGGCATCACCACCGATATTTCAGGAAGCATTCACAATGCCCATATTGCACAAGCGTACCACCCTATCTAATGCATGCCCATTTCCTGCATCTAAACTCAGGAGCCTGAGTGATCATATTTGGATCGCCTAAGATTTTGGTCGATTTGGACGTGCGCTTGTGGTAGAGAGACAGTCCCTATCTTCAAGACCAATACTAACATTTTTATCCGGACAGCTCTTTTGGTGTGCTTGCGCTCGTACAGCCAGCGGCCCGTCTCGTTATTTGCGTGGTGAACGATGCCACTTTCCACGTCTTCAGAGACGTATATCCTTCAATGGTATTCAACTGAAAGAACTGAAAGACTAAAGTAGATCGCGTTGGGTTCCATGATATTGTCCCGGGCCGATGATATTTTAGGATGGAGTAGGGATGGGTGGAAACTCTTAAAATCCACAATTGGAAATGAATTTGGCATCGAATAGGAACAGACCGCATGTATTGTTATATAGGCAGAGCAGGAGACAAGGCTGGAGAATTAGAAAAGATAAACATCGCATTTGGGAAGTAGAGCAGACGCAAAGAGGGTTTATATAGATAATTCTGGAGGGGTTTCATGACACTTCGCATTGCACCCTCACTTGCGCTTCATAGACGTAGGCATTTTGTTGTGGTCCATCTGATAGTGTGGGCGGATCCGTATATACAACCAAAGCATGCGGTGCCAAGTGACAAAAGCACTATGCCGCAGGATGGGACACAAATGTTGTTGGTTTTGAAAAGCCGCCCCATTCCAAGGCTCCCGCTGGCGGCGTGCTTCGTATTGGAGACGGCTAAACCAGGTCCGTTTGATATAGAGATTGAAAGGCAACTGCTGGGCATTGCGCTGGAGGTCCCACGACCATTGAGCTATTCGCCAATTGGTATGAGACGACGGTAGAAGAGGAGACGGATTCGTTGTGGTGTAAGACAGTAGAGCTGAGCTATCATTGCAGGAGACAGAAATGAGTCACTTAATTAGCGTGGCAATCATGATAAGAAACAATAACAAGATGCATCAATGGCTGTATATTTAACCAAATGGAGAGTTCAGAGTTCAAGTTGTGAGCTTGGCAGAAATTGCAGGTTCACTGACGTTTCTGCAAGCATAAGTTAATCATATATAGAAACGTAAATCTATTTCTCTGCATGAGCCCGAAACATAGTAATTGCCAAAAATTTTCGACTCCTACTGAATGCGATTTTTGTCGCATCACTCTTATGAAACCGTAAAAATATTTATTCTCGCCCATTACATGCTCGTGTTTGATTTTCTATATATCACGCCAACGTATATTCCAAGAGCAGCAGATATGTTAAAAATTATCTTTGGCTGGTAGGATGCGTAGGAGTAGTTTGAGGAAGGGGGGGGAGGAGGTTTTTAGCCGCTTCTCGGGCATTTTGAGCCATCAACGCATCGATAACAACGAGGGAAGCCATAGCTTCGACTATGGGGACTGCTCGGGGAACGACACAAGGATCATGTCGGCCTTTAGCCTCAAGCACGCCCTCTTCGAAGTCATAGCTAGCCGTCGTTTGAGCCTGGCCAATTGTGGCGGGAGGTTTGAATGCGACCCGGAAGTATATTGATGCTCCATTTGAAATCCCTCCCTGTATACCACCCGAATTGTTAGTTTTGGTGGTTAATCTTTTCTGACCAGGTGTCTGTCCATTCTGGTTATCGGCCGTTGCGACGAATGGGTCATTATGAATGGAGCCTGGGATTTCACAGCCAAGGAACCCGGACCCGATCTCGAAGCCCTTTGTTGCCGGAATGGAAAGCATCGCGTGTGCAAGTTTGGCCTCAAGTTTGTCGAAGCATGGCTCCCCGAGCCCGACAGGAACATTTCTTATAACGCACGTCACGGTTCCCCCTATGCTATCACTCTGATCCCGGAAATGTTCGATGACTTTGGTCATGCGCTTCGCCGCCGCTGTTTCGGGACACCTTACGGGAGCGAAAGAGTCAACCGTTGGTCGGTCGATGTTAGCGATGAGTTTTAAGAATTCGGGGTTTGTTGTTGGGTTGGGGTGTGTCGCAGTCGGGGGAAAGAGATGCTCGTTTCCCACAGATGAAACAAAAGCGACAATTTCAATGTTGTGTGATAGATTAAGGTATTTCTCTGCAATAGCTCCCGCCGCAACCCGACCTGATAATTTGTGATGGTCAGCAACGGTAGTCCTGGCATTCACCTGCCCGCTCCCAAAAAAAAGCGCGGAAAAACCCAAGCTTCAATGCGAACATACCTATAGTTTCACGAGCGCTGCTTCTACCCCCGCCGCTACTAGCTTTCACACCGTATTTCTCCAAATAAGTGAAATCCGCATGGCTAGGGCGGGGATAAAGATCCATTGTGCTTCCACCATAGTCCTTGGGTCTCTGATCTTCGTTCCGGACAACCATACCAATTGGCGTGCCCAGAGTGATGCCAAATTCCGTCCCAGATTGTATTTCCACCTTATCTTTCTCGTTTCGAGGCGTGGTAAGAGCACTTTGACCTGGCCGTCTGCGAGTCATCTGTGGTTGAATGTCCTCCTCGGTGAGGGCCATTCCTGGAGGGCAGCCATCCACAATGCAGCCAACGGACCGGCAATGGGATTCGCCATAGCTAGAAAATATTTTCAGATCAAGAGTAGAGGTGAAAATAAGAAGTCAATGCTTACGTCGTCACTCTGAAATATTCCCCGAATGTAGACATTGCGGCGCGGGGCTCTCAAACTGGAGGAGGGGCACCAAATAATTGGCGGCGGGAGTATTGCGCGAGCAACTTCTGATAGTTTAAGGTAACGCAATCGACCGGGTGATATATTGCCACTGTCGCCAGATATATATATTCTACAATTTCTCAATATCGTCTTTCATTCCGAAGGCGAAAACAATTGTCATAGCCCCACCAATTGCAAAATAAAAATTTCCCAGGCCATGATGTGGATGACTCAGCCCATGGATTGGAGCTCCGGCTGAACGTTGCCTATTCGGGCCTAGTTCTTGCGGTTCGATATCAACCAACAATCCTGATGAAGTTTGTATTTCGAGGGAGCATTCCTTATTATGAGCTTGCTATCCATCAATGCTTCCATTGCGCCCTCCGCAATGGACGCCGTTTGCAAATCTGCCATGGCGATATAGGTTCCAACAAAAGGGCTTCTCTATCAGCAGAAAATATGCGTCGAGCCTTGCAGCAGCAGTCAACAGGGAATCCAGCACGCATCAGATCTACCGATCCCTCTCTAACGACCCTTTTGTGAACCTCTCAATTGAGAACTTTTTACTCGAGCACTCCCCTCAGGACTCGAGTATACTTTTCTTGTACATAAATCGACCCTGCGTCGTCATCGGCCGGAATCAGAACCCATGGCTCGAAATCAATCTTCGAGAGCTGGATCGTGGGCCCCAGAGCATTGCGGATGGATCTACGAGCAACGCTCCCTTTGTACGGCGGAGATCTGGAGGTGGTGCTGTATTTCATGACGAAGGCAATTTGAATTACTGTGTCATCTGTCCGAAACCCGTCTTTTATCGAGACAAGCATGCTGAGATGGTGGTCAGGGCTCTCCAGCGCGTCGGCGCAGTCAACACAAGGGTCAATGGGCGTCATGATATTGTCCTAGGACAGGATCCAGAAACGCTATCTAGAGAAACAATTAAAGTTGAAACAGGGCATCCGACAAGCCTTCGAACCGAAAAAATAATACCGCATTCCCTCAAAATCTCTGGCTCCGCTTATAAACTGACACGATTTCGAGCTCTGCATCACGGCACTTGCTTGATTGACTCTCCCAATCTCGGAAATATAACCTCATTCCTACGATCGCCAGCTCGACCTTACTTGAAAGCAAAAGGAGTCGATAGTGTTAGGTCTCCAGTAGGAAATGTTTCAAGTGTGGTTGATTCAACCTTTCTCATGGACCGGGTGATTTCCAACATTATGGAGGAGTTTGCCCAACTCTACGGCATCCATCCAGATGCCGTTCTAAGGGCTCAGCGCGCGCATGCAATTGACCCGGAGGTCCACATGGCACAGAACTGGGCGGTTGGTGGACTTGCTGACATCCACGCACTCGGTGAGCCAGAAATAGTTCAAGGCATCCAAGAACTTCATGTTTGTAGCCCCACGACTCTTTTCGCAAAAATTAGTCGGACCCCTTGAATTAATCTCTCTCTCTTTATTTATTTGTTTTTTAGTCTTTGGAATGGAAATACTGCCAATCACCGCAATTTACCTTTTCAACCCATCCCACGGACGAAGATCCCAGACCGAGACCTCCTTTTCCACAGTACCTTCCCTCCTCGGTGAGTACCAGCCAATGGTTCCCCCCCAAACATACCAATTTACGTCTTATCGTCACACTGGTAAACAGAAAACAAAAGCCCTTACTAACACGCATACCCCTGCACAGACACGTGTCTTCCTCCGAGTGAAATCCGGCGCAATAATCTCGAGCCAGATCTCCACCTCCGCAAACCCCGAGCAGGCTGACGTCCAATCCGAACGGACCGGCCAAATCCTTGCGAATAGGAAGCTGCATGAAATTTCCGATTGGGCAGGTGTCCTCGCCGGTTCCGGCGCGTTTGATTCTCAGGACGAAATTCGGAACGTCTCCAGCTGGCTCGTCAGCAAGCTTGGACGCTGACTGATGCATATCTATATGTACGGTGAGTAGCGCCGTTTGTTGGCCAGCTGTCAGTGGGGATCACCGTGCATATATGCAAGTGCATTGTATTTTGTTTTTCTTCCCCGAATATTTGGTTGTTACATCATTTAAAGGGTGTAACTCATTGTATATAATACAGCGATTGAAAAGAGTTTGAATTCTGGAACAATGTGTATTCATGTATTGAAACATCTTTCAAAAAGACTAACTATATCTTATCTAGAGAGTGTATATTATATAGAATAAACAGACCACAAACAATAGATTTCAGGCTTACATACTGCCAATCACTCCGCATATGGGTTCTGGCAGACTCGCTCTCTGAAAAGGAAAGGGAACAAACATGATGAAACCGCGCCCCAGATTTCGTATACCTCCTCGATAGTATCGTAAAACATGATCTCATCCACCCATATGCCAGAAAATGAGATTCGTACCAATTCATCATATATCCACATATTATCAAAAGAAATAACAAAATAACCAAAAATCCACCCATACAGGCCTATCAAATATAGCGAAAAAACCAAAGAAAGAAAAATCGCAAGCAAAACGGAGAATATAGAAGCAGAACAAAAAAAAACAAAACCATTCGAATAACAGGGAACCCCTAAGATATAAAAAAAGCACCGACGCCAAAACAACCAAGTGGAATCCGATCGCTTGAGCTTTGATTACGGGGCCCTCCAACGACACCGCGGCGCGGTCTCATCTTCAGCTCCACAATTTCTGGAAGCGTCTGATCATCATCGTTCGTCCACATAATCTCCAACGCCAGGATTGACCACCCGAAGCTTCTCCTTGGGAACGGTATAGGCAATTTGCACCAACCTGCCTTCCGCCGCTGCTTCCACGTCCCACTCCTCATCGTCATCATAGTCGAGGAGATCTGGTGAATGGCTGCTTAAACTCATACCAGCACCACTCTCCGACGACGATGCTGCTCCGTAGAGATTATTAGCATCAGCAGCGCGCGCCGCCTGAAGCAGCCGTATCTGCGCACTATCAGCAGAGGATCGCTTCGCACCCCAGTCCTTCGCACCCTGCTTGCGCCCCAGGATTGACGAGGCGGAGCTCATGGCGCGTCCGGGAATGCTATGTGAATCCGAAGTTGTTGTTGATTCTCTCCCATCCTGAAAACTATATAGGCTCTTTGTGGGACTCGTGCTTGTACTCATTTGCTGCTGATACGGCTTGTATGGCTCATACTGCTGCTGCTGCTGCTGCTGCTGCTGCTGCTGTTGTTGTTCTAGTCGCTGAGAGCGTTGAGAGCCTGACGACATATTTTCCAGGCTCACGGAATTCGACTTTGCGATATTCTCAGCTCTCCTGACGGAACGGAGGGTGCGGCGGACATTACCAACTAATCCCCGACCTTTGTTCTGCATCACGTTCAACCCTCTCCTTGATGACTCCAACGGCGTAACACCAAGCAGAAATTCGTTTTCTGCTTGTGTTCGGCCGAAAGTTGCATTATGTGCAGGGCCTTGAGATACAATGGTGTTGTCCGAGGACCACGTCGTATGTGTACTTAACTCGTTGACCGGATCGTAGCTACTGCCACCACCGGTAGAGTGTGCATGTAACTGCCCTTGGAAGTGGCTTTCAGGGGACCAGTTTTGGATGGGCTCGAACGCAGCTGGACCGTCCGCTAGGTTTTTGTTCAAAAAAACACGATTTGCGGGCTGCGAGGAGGACGACATGAAAGAGCTGGAAACTTCAGAGAAACCCGATAGTGTTCGGAGACTCTTATCTGGAGAGTAACTCCTGGAGGCGGTGTCGTTGGACTCGGAAGTATCCGTCCATTCGTTTGAGGATGATTTTTCATGGATCGCTATGCCTTGCGGAAACGAACTGGCACTGTAAGAATCGCTATAGCGGGAAGAATCACTAAACGGATTGGAGATAACAGATGTCCGGTTCTGCTGTTGAGTTGCTCCTTTCTCTAGCGCCATCGCACTGTTGTCAATGGCATCCTCACATTCATCTCCCTCGTCGATCGGATGTATACCACTGAATCCTACGTTCCTTCTCGAACTCTCAAAGCATGGAGAGGATTGACATCCTCTGTAATGCACACTCCGTCGAAGACCTCTTGTGGGACTTGGCATATCTACCAGAAGCCCTGTTCTTTCCGCAGACGCAGTGCCAGTATCTTTAGAGTCACGATTGCTGGGATTGCCAACCCATGAGTATGCATTGGGATAGAGAGCCAATTTTTCTGCCGTGACGTTGTTCGTCGGCTGGTGAACGTTCCCCGAAGGGTCCAGATGTGGACGCTCCGCTCCCAAAGCAAGCCTACGGAGCACTTGCTCCCGAGTTCTGCGACGTTCGCGAGCGTGACGAGAGCGACGGCGGTAAACAAGAAATGCTATAACAGTGACAATCACAAGCCCAATGCCGACGCCAAGCCCAAGGCCAGCTTTTTGTGAGTTCCGCGAAAGAGGTCCATGATTCGCATGGCGATAGGGGCTCATGTTGTTCGTAGGAATGTAAGACGTGATCCAAGTCTCCGAAGTCGTGTTAAAGAGATATCCTTTGGTATTAGCGGTAAGGTCCGTACGTGATTGTTTCGGAGCCGACTGGGGAATCGAATAGCCTCCGGTTACAAACATTATACCGCCAGGAAGCATTGCCGCGCCATGGCCAAAAATCCCGGTACCAGGCTTTGGTCCATGCATGGTCTGGCGAGGTACAGTCCACTTCCAGTGTCCAGATCCTCCATACGCCGCTCCCAGCTCAAGAATAACAAGTTGAGGTTGGGCTGGACGACTGATATCACCGACCCAGCCACCGAAAACAATAATTTTGCTGCCGTCTGGTGACAATAACGCAGTATGGCCGGAGCGCGGCTCCACCCCGTCGATACCGTCCAGGTCTGGTAGAGATGGAGTTGCACTGTCCTGGCTGACTAACACGTAGCTCCAGGTAGCTTCAGGGAGAGAAAACAACGCAACCTGGGACATGTTGATGAACGCTCCCTGAGTGTGGCCCCCGGTTAGAACGAAATTTTGATGCTGGATCGTTTTACCACTGGAGGAATTCGAATAAGCTGGCCCCAACGGTGTTATGGCAAATCCTGCTTCAGCAACTGGAGATGATCCCGGCGTTATGATTTCAGCTTGATAGGAAGGGATCGAAGATGCCTTATCAGCAGTGAGAGACGTGATAGATTTGGAATAGTCGGCCGCAGAGACCCAGCTATTATCCTTTTTGTCCACCCATGGGCACATTCCTCCAAAAACGAAGAGGCCCGGCAGTGACGGTGGCACCGGGGAAGAATATGAAACAGCTGCAGATAAATATGAAGGTCCACGGACGTGTTCGCCTCCGGCAGAAAGAACTGGTAACTCCTGCCACTTCAAATTATTGGACGAATCCCCATAGGTACGCAGTAGTCGCCAGACTGTAGAAGAGTTGGTGTGGCAGTCTCCAGCATAAACCGTCAGGGTCCCTGCGGCGTCAGTAGTGGAGATAAAGGAATTTGAGCCATCATCCGTAACAAAAGGCATGTTAACAAAATTCTCTGAGATCGGGAGCTGGGAGACCGCGAACGAAGTCGAAATATCCAGAGACTGAAGCCGGAATCTATTCGAAGAGGCCGAATTTTGTGGAGAAAGGATGAAGACCTCCGTTTGGTTTGGTGAAACCGGGTTGCTGATGTATGAAGGGTTGTAGGGCAGTTCGGCGGGCACTCTTCCAGCCAACATAGCAAGAACACCGACGGCGAGGCCGAATGAGGTTGTTTTCCGCATATTTGATCCCCTCCCAAACGGTTGCGTGAGGTGACTTGGCGGCCTACCGATACGTTTGCGATAACCAACAAAGAAACATTGGACAGAGTAGATTGGCCGGGCTCATGCGCCTGAGACTTTTTTTTTTTGTCAACGGGACCAAATTCCACAGGCGCAAATATACCTCAGCTCACTCGATGCCACGTTGTTAACACATCTTTAACATATATGCAACACACTCGCTCGATACTGGGTACTCTGATGTCAAGCGTCCGCACGGTGCGCGCGAAAAGAAACAACTCTCTCTCACTTGGAATAGTGAATTTGAAAGGAGAGAAATTGAGCGCAAGGTGGAGACCTAGTCGCAATCTCCAGTAGTTTTCGGCGCTTGTGAGACTGAAGAATGCTGAGATCTGCCATATCAAGAGGAGCGGGGCTGTTGCGGGATGAGGCCCAGGTCGACAAACAAACGCTCCGGATTGCGGTTGCCGGGCAACGGGACAACGGGCGCATCTTGGCACGATCGAATACGGGATAGCGTCATTTGGCGGCCCCGTTTAGTCAGAACTGCGTCAGCAACTCGGATTTACAATATTCCGTCACAGAGCCTCCTTTAAAATGATCGGCAGTATCCTTGCCGGTTATGGCATAGGTGTGACGTCCAATGCCCCAGCCAATGACAGGCGGCGTTCCCGGTTTTCTGTCATCCACGCAACGTCTTCCTGCCAGCCCTTGGGACAGTTGGGACATGGCGGATGATCTATTGGCAGCGAGCCAGCACAGCCCTCGAAGTAGATTCCAAAACAGATTGAAATACTCGCGACTCGGCCAAATAGGAGGCGCAGGGTGCACCACGTAATAATGCCTGATATCAAAAAAGGAGGACCAGAAAACCGGGTCTCCCGGCGCCAAGGTTGGTGTTCGGGGGCTACTCGATGGACACGAACGAATAGCAGCCTGCCGAAGACATCGTCACTCTTCCCAGCGATGGAGGATTTTCGCTTAGCTAGGCTCGCTAGGCCCTTTGCTCGGGCTGCAGGTGTGAAACCTTCTGAACTCCAGCGATTCGTTACTACTAGCTCGGGAGCGCCCCCTCCTCGTTCCCAAGGGCGATCACCACCACGCAACAATCAATCCCCCAATCACTGCGAATCAGCCAACATCCACAGACCCTTGTCGAATGCCCCATCTGGATGACCCTTCCCAAACAGGCTTACGTCGCTTGTCCAGATCTGTCCGGGACGAATGAGTTTAGGTAGCTCCTGACGCAACCAAGACTCAAACCGCGCAAGCACACGCGACACACTGAGATTCATGAGATTCGATCATTACGCTAGGGTCCAAAGCCTTCCGTCCTTTGACATGTGAATGTTGTGCGACGGCCATGACAGACGGCCCTCCCTGGACCTACAGAGGACTTTGGGATTGGATACATGATACGCCATTGATATCACTGGCTTCTCGTTTTAGTGGCCTTTTTCTGCTCTTGGTGCTCTGTTGCTCACCACTTTTAAATCAATCGACCAAACAGAGCCGAAACTTGGCTGGCCACACCTTTCTAATCTAATTGGTGGGTCTGGTGAATAGTAGGTATGACATCATAATTATGAAACTTTTGTCATTACGCTGAAGTTACATATTCTGGAGCAAGTGGAGATGACACCAATCTCAATGTTTATCCCCTTGTCCGTAGGTTTGGCAAAATTAGTGCGTACGGTTAATCTACAAATGACACGTTATTATTGGTTAATCACGTAAAGTTCTAATATGCCTAGGTATTGGACTTCAACACAGGAATCTATTGGATAATAATAGCTAACTAGTGGGAGCCTGTTAACTAGTTAACTAACTTGTTATCCTTCATACAGTTGTATAATCACTGGGCAAGATTTCAAGGCCAGTGAACAGTTCTCCATACAAATTACCATGCTCACTTGTTCAATCACCTACTCCTAATTCAGCACGCTATATATGTAGTATCTCCTGCTGAACACTGAAATGCATCCCATTTGGCTAAAAAGGACCCAGGTTTCCAGATAGCTCATCTTCGGGGATTATAGATAAAGTGTTCCCCCATCTCTGTTGATTGTCACCTCGGTTAGTGGGTGGTTTAACTCTTGTCCCGACCTGCCTTGCTCTCAGCCTCGGCTCGCAACGTGAGAGCTAAAAGAACGGGCCCCAGATGCTGCATATGCGAGGATTTTTGAGTATCCCAAGGGCCGAATTGATGCATGGTCAAAAATGATGGAGGATTGCCGCAAGGCTCCTTGTCATTCAAATAGGCCAGGTACTCGGCATTGGATTCGGCAACGGTCACGTATATTTCATGTCGATCCTGGGACACATGAACACGCCTATTCCATTGTCAGCACTGCTAGGTAAATGTGAATAATAGTGGGAAAGTACCATACATCTTATCACGCCCTTGTTCCAAGTCACTCTCACTCTTAATCCAAGCAACCATCTGGGCACTCTCCTGCATTTGAATTGGAACCATTTTCATCGACCTTTTCACAGGCTTCACCTCAAATAAGCACACTGGGCTTTCCATGGCCAGTGTCTAGATAGCCATCTGTCCTTGCTTCGAATTGGGCTGCTTCAAATCTTGCGATAAAAGCCATTCGATGTAAGGTCCAATTGCTTGACAACTTGAAGTGGATAGTAAGAGCATTAAGAAATACCACAAGCGCCGTATTCACAATTTGTTCATCCTTGGACGGCGGATACAGCACATTCTCCAATCCTTTGGGAACTGGACTGATGAGCTTGAATGGGCTTGGGTCATCAGGGCTTTCATCATCACTCAAAGTGAAAGGGTCATCGGGAGATCCTAGTAGAGACGGTGTATGGAACAATTTGACAGACTTTTTCGAAGGAGTCTCTAGTTGGAGGTCGGCTGACCGCGCGTTCAGTCGCTGCATCTTACTGCGAGTTCGATGCGCCACAGGCGTAGAGAAGGCTATGGGGTTCACGTCTTCTCGAGTTTTCAAAACCTCCATCTGATAATGGCGGGCAATGGCGAAGGTTCCTTCCGGCACATAGGGAGCCCCGAAGCTATCGCAATATATCTTCCAGGACCTGAGGCCCGCGAGCATTCTCCCCGCGCGCGATATCCATTTCTTCATCCCAAACATAGTATCGAATTGCTTTAGACCGCTGTACGTCCTCCACAAAACCCGGAAAAGCAGAAACTGCTCATATCCGATGTTGGAGGCAGAGGCAAGGTCAGCCCCGTGGATCGTCTTGTTAGTGAGACTCTTCGCCGCAACAAACCCTTCCCACTCCTTGGTTGTTCGGGGTAATACCTTCGGGAGGCCACTCATTATGGTAGGTGATATTGCGAAGAAAGGAGGGGCAAAGTCTTATTCAGTGCTGAAATTGAGCAGTGGTGTTTCCAACTTCAAAGTAAAGTAAGATTTCTCGCCCGTCTAAAGTGTACGGAGTTTTTACAACGCGGTGTCCTCTTTTCTTGGTCATCATGGGAAAGCGCGATGGTTGGTGTTGGTTGTGCGGGACGTCTGAGTGGTTGTATTAGCATGTAGGCAGCTGAGGCATATGTGTGCGTTGCGCTACATAGTAGTCCGTGATAGGCAGCCTAGGGCCAACAGGTCGCTGGGGCAACTATCGCGCATACAGTTGAACATGGTTAATTTTTCGGGCCGGAATAACCTTCAGCGTTAATTCTAGGCCATAACTGCTTTTCAGATGTTGAAGAGCCCCAGATGTTGAAGTAGAAGGACTAAATGAGAGCTGATTAGTAATATACAGTGAGGGTGTATAAAAGATGTTTAGGCATGGTTTATTTCACTTTTTTTAAACCACGTTCAACTGCAACCCGGCAACTACACAACCACACACAACTGCACTCCGCTTATTCCATCATCCTATAACGATTGACTACATTACATCTAAGCCTATAAAGACTCCCACAAAGCAATTACACTCCTTTTAACCTTCAATTTTTCCCTCACCCTCAAAACAACATGTCCGCCGAACCCGCCGAGCGCCTCCGACGCCGCAAGGTCTTGTTCGATATCGAAGCCAAAGTTGAAAAGCTCCAAGATCACCAACTGAGCGCATCACAGCTCAAGAATCTGAAGATTTCCGTCCTCCCCATGGTTTTGGATGAGAAATCAGACCTCAAGCCCACCTTCTTCGCCGCGTGTCCAAGCGTCCCAGAACTCGATGAGTTTGACCTTGGAGAATACCCCAGTGCAAAGACCGCACTGCAGTTTGATCCATCTGGGGATTTTGTTCGGCCCCTTGATCGTGCATACGCTCTTGAAGATTACCTGGTGCACTATACATGCCGTTGTGAGAATCGAAAATGGCTCGAGGGTACCCCAACGCCATGGAGTGGGGGATGGTAGGCTCGCCTTCTATATATCCTCTCTCTATGGTAAATTTATTCTAACTACCACGAACAGTGTCGCCGATTACCATCCCTTCAAAAGCCTATATCAATACAGTGACCCCGAGTTTGGTGCTTTAAGGTTGACGGATATTGCCGGCAAAGAGCATCCCCACATGAAGGCGGTCATTTACAACAACATAGAGGAGAATGAGCAGGAATACTTCCGTGGAGAATTGCTGGCCATTCTACGCCTTATGTTTGGACAGATGAAACAACGACGCTTTATCCAACATATGATTTCGCCGGTATTACTCCTCTTACTACCATTCATTGCGGCAGGATACTGATTTGGTTGGTATCTATAGGTGTTGGTTTTCTCACTCATGGGCATACAACGAGCTCGAGTCATCGAATCGTATTTTGATGGCGAGAATCTTATCTTACGATCGACCGGACTGTATGATTTCCGCGAGAAGGATGTAAAAGGTCTAAAGGATTTTGCAGGATGGTGGATCGGCAACCCGATAGGGGACACGATCTCGGTGTGATTGGAAGGGTATTCTTTCTTTCTTTGTTTTTACGGTGTTGGGTGGCTTCTTCTTATCATATTATGGGAACGGATTAGAGCCTAGTTCCGGATTGTATCTGCGTGGGTCAAGGAGGGTTGAATCAGGGTCTTTAGGTATTTGCATATCAGACTCCTCTAGGTTGTTGTAAATAACCGCCTTCATGTGGGGTTAAACCGAATCGAATCAATTGACTCGGAAGCTCTGCCAAAAATGTATTCGTCTGTCGAAAGATCAGTGCTGGCACTACAGATACTGCTCGACACACAGAGTAAATGGGTCGTATTAGGGATGCTATTAATGCCTCGTAACTCGCGTGGCCCAACGAGATGATGTCAAAAGCTGCTGGACAGCCCTCTTTATGCGACCATTTCAGAGCACAGGCAGAGCCCATCTCAGCATCCATACAGACGGCCGAATAATAGTAATCGCTGCCGCTAGCGAGACACGATACATTGTAGGCCCAGTAACTAGGGATCCAGGAAGCGCTGAACGATCTGAAACCTCGCCGGGGAAGGTATACATATTACATAGCAGTACCGCAGGCACTCTCCACGTCCCTATAGAAGGCCCGCAGAGAGTCACCGCACGTCGTCGTCCAGATGGCTGCGAGCGTTGTGCTATCCACATACTGCTGCTTGGAGACGGGGGGCGCCGACAAGGAGCCGATTGAAGGTCACCACAGGCCGTGAGGAAACCTGACGGCGGTGAATTGAATAACTGCAGCGCTCCAGTCTCCCGAACCGCTTGAGGGACGCACCGCGCTTTGGCTAACTGCCCTTACACGCAACGAGCACGCTGAGATACTACTATCTTATCCGATACTTAAGATTCCAATTGCCCAACCTACCCAACCACTGAGTTGCAATGCAGTAATGCGTGCCGCGTTGTCGGGTTAGCCTCGCGCTTCCTCCCGGGTGGACTAACAGTCTATTATTGAACCTCAGCCAAATACTCAACCACCTTCGCGAGTCAGGGCTTGAGGGTTGTCATGTTACTGGCTGCAATTAACTCTCATCGCCTCCGCGTTCATAAAACACAGTGATGACGTGTTGGCTCAAAATGGTTGATACTGTGCTGAGAGGAAGGGGGCAAATTTATCAAGGAGCTAAATAAAGCAATGAACGCTTGCTGATTGGAGACGCAGTGTAAAAAGCGTAAAAACTAACTAACCTCCGTACTTGTGATGTCTAAGATAACAGGAGAAGATAAGAACCTGGGGGCTTATGGAAACTTTCGCGCCAACCCCAATGATTATGCAAAACATCCATCCTGATCCCTGATCCAAGTGACCCTTGCTAGGGCTTCCATCTTCAGCAACCTGCATCGCTTGGCTCCCCTTTTGGCTTCGTTTGGATATGATTCGAGTTTTGGGAGGCCCGAGTGCCCAAGTACCCGAGTGCCAGCAGCCCAAGTGCCCAACCTCCCAGACTTGTTTTGCACGCATTGTCAGCTTCGCTTCCCATCCTGTTCCCATCCTGTTCCCCTTTCCAGCAATGAGAGAGGAGCAAAACAGAGGATCAAATTGCTATATATAATACAGCTCCTCGATTTTCACCCTGATAAAACGAGCCGGGCCAAAACCACTAGCCCGCAAAAATTGCAAGGATAATGATCTTTCGTTGCTCAAACCAAAGCAGGAGAGAGTGAGAGAGTGAGAGAGCCAGAGAGAGCCGGAGAGAGCCACAGAGACCCTTGTCCAAGGCAACCAACCCAGAGTGTGCACTGTCCACACAAGTTGTTACCATGGTCAGTGCTTCCCTGAAATGCTGGCCCGTCTTTCAGGCCTACCAGACACCGGACACTGAGGTGGCGCTTGACATGGGGGCATTGGGTGTTGAGCTTGTAAGAATGGGCTGCAATACACTGTATGTAACAACCGGCTAACAGAAACACACAGAGTTGAGAAACAAGACAAACAGCAAAAAATTCCAGATAAAAAAACCAAAAACATTTTAACTGGGGGATTTGTTTAAGAATACTCGTAAAATACTACCTGGTACAGAGGAATCACCTGGCGATGACCGCCACAGCCAATAATACCTAGGCATAGGCACTCCAGTAACAAATGGCCAGCGGCTTCAGGTATTCACCAGCTAAGTTACTAGGGTACTGTAAGCGCGGTACCAAGAGGGTCCAATCTGCGGGTGCTGCCACCGCCGCTATCAACTAGGACGTACTACTAGTAGGCTTGCCCACTTTCGAGCTGCAAGTGGCTTTGACCCATTCGCTACTTTGCCGGCCCCGGTTGGCACTTCTACGCTCTGGCGGCGAAGGGGGGTGGACGGCCTGAAAACGAGATAAGACTTAGCGCCTGAACGGTACGAAGTAATAATAATACCCTCCCTCCACCTTTTGCTGGTGATGAAGCACGGCTGCCATTTGGGCCTCCATTGAATTGCAGCCATTAACAGCCACGGAGAGACCTCCGTTTTTTACCCATCACAATTGTGTGTTCCTGCTGCTGCTTGCTGCTTGCTGCTTGCCGGCCGATGCTACCAGGCACCGTGCCATCCAGGAACATTGGAACGTTGTACAGCACATGGCAGGAGCTTGCTTACATACGGATTAAATACAGCTTACACCCAGCTGTAACTCCTCCATACATACCCAGGTATTCTATTTACCTTACGGTACTGCGTGCATATCGACCACTACCAGACTTCGCCAAACTCAACTCCTCCTCCTCCTCCATCATCCCTCAGCCGGCGAACCCTCCTTCTCCATCCTCCTTACGTCTCCTCTCTCATCCCCTCTCTGAGTTCCCAGTGCTCAGCAATTATATAGCATCCTCCTTTGCTCCTTACCGAATCGACCGGATTCCCAATCCTTCTTCGTCTTCCAATCTCTCGTTCTATCGATCTTTGTTGATCGACGTTCCTTCGGGCCCCACTGTATCATCTGTCCTTTTGGCCATTTTGCCTCCCTGCCACATCGCATTGCTTGTTGTTCCCCATCCACGATCATTCCTGCGGCACTCGCCCTCCATTGTCTCCCTGACAGCTCCTCTGTTATCGCCTTCCTCCCGACGGCCAGGAAACGGACATCCCGCATTCGTCCCTCGCCCACCCTTTAAATGTGCAAGTGAATCCTCGGTTCTTCGATTGCAGGGCTAGATTAGCTGGCCTAATTCCCCCCTCGCAACGAAAGAGAACAACTTCCATCGTCTTATCGATGAGCAACCAAATGATAAGGGATGAGGACATAACACTCACCTGCTGGTTCGCTCAAAAGGAACGGTGATATTTTATCATGTCTCTCTACCCGTAGTCGTTTCCCATACCATAGAGACTCGGATCAGCCTGCACATTTCCACGAGGACGACGATAGAGAGAGGATCGGAAGTGTTTTTCAATCGGGACCAAGAAATATCTGAGAGGGCAAGAAAGTAACTTCAAAGCGGTTACGGTTACTGCGCAAAGATGGGTCGTACTGGGGAATCCTCCGCCGACTCACCGAATAACTCGGTTAGTCGAAGTCGACGAGGTTCACAGCTATCCCTCGATAGTTCTACTCTCCTTGAACGTCAAGCCTTTGATACCGCTGCTCGGAGATCGAGGTCGCGGCGATTCTCTCTCACAAGCGGCTCCACGTCGGGACGGATGTCGGGCGGGATAACCCGCCAGAAGGGCACACAACCTGACGGCCGGCCAGAGGAACGTCGTGGTTTAGCCCACAGGCTTCACGTATTCCCATTTCGCCCGCATTCCTCAAATGCATCACGGAGCTCTTCGACCAACACTTCATCAAGCTCATTACTCTCCTTAGCAGATCATGCTGGTCTGGAACCTGCTACGACCGACTATACGAGCTCGTACTTTGGGACATCCCCATCACAACATTCGATGGTTCCAAAAGCTCCCGACATATCTAATCCCCCCCTTAGCCCTCTAACGGAACATCCTACTCTTTCGCACCGAGCTGGACACTCTGTGAATGACCTACCGATATATCCAGACCAATCTTACGCCGTTCTTCAATCACAGGTCCACCCCACCCGCATTCAACCCCACCTCCGCTCCCGCAGCTCCTACCCATCACCCTACCCTTCATCGTCTTCCGGTCCATCATGGTCTACTAGTGACGCTGGTTCTCGCGGCCAAGGCTGGCGCACAACTGGTCACACACCGATATCGAGTCCTGGCCTTTTCTCTTCTCGTCCCGCTCATCCATCCCCACCAAAATCTGCAGAAGGCCGTTTTTCGTTTTCATACCTCCATCCTACTCATCTTCAAGAACCCAAAGAGTAAGTGCTACCAGTTAGAATAATTTGTAATATTTTACAGCTATGACAAAACGTTTTGCGTGGCTTTATTTTATTGGCTTTATTTGCTATATATTAGTAGAAACTTATTTCTGATGGTTTTTACAGAACGCACACAGTTGAGGTCGATCGCGACATGCTCACTGGCAACAAGCTAATTAACGAGTACGAAATCCTCGATGAACTGGGCCGAGGTGAGCACGGGAAGGTGAAACTTGGTCGCCATATGAGGACTGGAAAGAAAGTGGCCATTAAAATTGTCCAAAGATACTCGAAACGCCGCCGATTGGGTAAACTGGGCAATCCCGAAGATAAAGTTAAGAAGGAGGTTGCCATCCTTAAGAAGGCCAGACATGAGAATGTTGTCAGTCTGCTTGAAGTGATTGACGACCCAAATCAACAGAAGGTTTATATCGTATTAGAGTTTGTGGAGAATGGTGAGATCGTCTGGCGTAAGAAAGGGCTTCGGGACATTGTGGCCACAGATAAATACAGGCTCGATCACGAGAAACAAGGAATTCCCGAGTCTCCATTTTTCATGGAGGAGATCCAGAGGCAATACGAAATAAGGCGGCAGAAAGAAATATCTCGTCAGAAGCGGCGATCAATAGTATCGCAGTTCTCGGGAGTTCCCGCCTGGAGTTTGGAACACGGCGGAGTTTCGGACGACGAAATGGACCCAGAAGCCCCACCTGCCGTTCATGACAGCTCCAGAATGCACGAGGTAACGAGCAAGTCCTTATCCTCTGCGGATGAGCTGGATAGTAAGTTAAGCGACACGGCTCTGGCTGCTGTAGAAGGAACGCAGTATGGGCCATACGCCCCCGATCTTCCACTCGAACGTCGTCAAAGTACCGTCTCAAGTCTATTTACCTCTCATTCTTCAGAACCAGAACCTTTGTCTGATGACGATGAGATGTATGTCCCATGTTTGACACTCTCCGAGGCCCGTCGTGCATTCCGAGACTCTGTTCTTGGACTCGAGTATCTTCACTATCAAGGTATCATACATCGCGATATCAAACCAGCAAATCTGCTTGTTACAAGAGATCGCCGGGTCAAAATATCCGATTTCGGGGTATCCTATCTCGGACGGCCCATCCGCGACGACGATGAGGAGCGAGTTACGGAGACAGACGCCACAGAACTCGATGATGCCAGAGAACTCTCAAAAACCGTTGGAACCCCAGCTTTTTATGCGCCGGAACTCTGCTATACTGGATCTGAGTTTGAGACCCAAATTGGCAATGTCCCGAAGATCACTGGCGCCATCGACGTTTGGTCATTAGGCGTTACGTTATATGGCATGATTTTTGGGAGGCTACCATTTGTTTGCGATGACGAGTATAAACTGTTTCACAATATCGTGAAAAACGAAGTTTTCATTCCACGCAGACGTTTAAAAGCAGTGGAAGTGGACCCATCGTCCAGCCAGGCAACGAACCCTCAGCTTGTGATGAACAGTAACAAACGAACTGACGATGAACTTGCCTACGAAAGTATCGATGACGAGTTATGTGATCTTTTGAGACGTCTACTCATGAAAGATCCAGCCAAACGGATAACTTTGAAGGAGATTAAGCACCACCCTTGGGTGCTTCGTGATATCTCTGACAAACAGAAGTGGATCGAAACGACGGATCCGGGCTACCAGAGCAAGGGTAAGAGGATCGAGGTCTCGAAAGAAGAAGTCACTCAGGCGGTCACGAAAATGCCTTTTATCGAACGAGTTCGGTCGAACGTGGCAAAATGGGGCGGTTCCATTTTTGGGCGAGGGAAAGATGGCCGGAGACGAGCGCCTGTTTTAGCTACTTCAGCTACTTCCGCGTCGATATTAACTTCATCTTCGAGCAATATCGCTTCTTACAAAACCCATGACAATGAAGACCTTAAAAAAAAGGGGCTATTCAGCGATGATACGAGTCAGTGGTCACCATTCCGGATCACCAAAGATGGCGATCACGCTCCTTCACATAGCATTCTTCCGAAACCCCTTTCATCCGAAGACCATGGTTTTTCCAGAAGGGGCAGCACTGCCAGTTCGTCATCATATCGGAAAGACCAGTTCCCTGATGCAGGACGCCGTCCTAACCTCTCAGACAGGTCATCCTCGACGTTTTCTAGTGCCGATTCCACCAAGACAATTCGCCCCTTGATTACGGATGTGGCTCCCGTGCGGTCTCGAGCAACTACTCCGGTCTCAGAAACTCTGCTCGCATCCAGCGTCAACGGTATTTTCGGGGGAGCTGGACGTCGTCTAGGATGGGGTTGGCAGAGCCCTGATCGGCAAAGCCAACGATCTCCATCCACCGATCGAGCATCTATAGATGGAGATGCCCATTCTGGCCCCGTCGTTGCAGTCAGTACGGCGTCTGCTACAGGCCTCGTCCAATCTCCCGACTTAGCCCGGGGTCCGTCTTCGACCTCTTTATCATCTTTGGCAAGCCATGACGTCCCAACACGAGCAAATACCTCATCTCACCACCGATCCCGCTTCCACCAACAGTTGCATGATGCTCCAGCCGAGTCGTTCCATGTAGCCCGCGAGACACTTCTACGACAACGGATGCAGCATCAAGATCGAAGTCATCACGCACAGGGAGCCGCTTCGTGGTTCAAGGAGTCGACTGAACGCGGCCGCGGCGGCTCCTTACCCGCTCGAGGCACACTCTCCTCTATAGACACCGAATGGCATCAAATAGGCATGGAACAAAACTATTTGTTCAAGCATCCGATAGGAGAGCCAATTACTTCACCTCCATCAGCACTGACCATGTCCTCATCGGATGAACTCACCAGTGGAATGTCTCATTCTGCCTCGCACCCGAGTATTCCATCAGTAATATCGGGCGCCTCTTCTCTCTCCGCTGATGGATTCTATACCTACAAAGCAGAGCGAGAGAAGGAGTTTGATGCTTTCGGACACATACCGCCCCTTCTTCGCACTAGAGAAACAGTCACAGCTCGGAAAACGTCATCTGACAGAACCCATGACGACGAGTGTAAGTACGACTGTGATGATGAGGATGAAGACGAAGACGATGAGTCAGAGGATGAAGGGATTGTTTTTGGGAAACGAAATTCGTGCCCGTTCAATAAATCGAAGAGGATTGGATGAAAAGAGTCCATGGGAAACATGATTGTGTTCATTATTACCAGTCCCCCTTGGGATATGCATGAATGAGTATATGTATACACACTTTTTTTTTTTTTGGTTTACTGATTTGGAATGGGTTTATTTTTAATTTTTATATCCTCTCAGTTTACTTTTCATGTTTGGGAATAGGATCGGGGCCATGCATATATATCCTCGGGGCGTTAATTATTCTTTTCCATTCCGTTCTTCCTCCTGTGTTTTATGAGCGCTGGGATTTTCCACATTACATTAGGGGCTCTTTCCTTCATGAATTGAACAGGTGCATTATACATCTCCCTTACATACTCAAATATACACTTTGAGTATTTATAATCACCACGTATATCATTTTCATTCTTGCTTTCAGAGCCTCCTCCCGCCGCTCTTCCCTCTCTCCTCCTATCCTACCCCATTCTCCTCACCTTTATGGCAACACTTTAGGGAAACAGAGTACTAATGCACTTTGACCACTACCTCTCCACCTTGCATTTTTTTTCTTTTGTATAAAAATTAATGGAGGGATACACACTGGAGGTACCAGGAAATCAATGATCAAAAATGCGAAATCAAGCCCAAACTACCTACCCCCGTCACATCATGTCACATACACCTCTCTCCACTCTTTCCTTTTCCCCCCCTCTCCTCCCCCCACACCGGGACACCGTGAACATGCTTTAATCCTTTTTGTTTTTCACTTCCTTTTGTTTCCCTTCGTCTATATCCGGTTTGTGTATAGCATTATGTCTCAAGGAAGTGCAGGAAGTTGGAAAATTAATTGGCTGGGGATGAAGGAATTAATTGAGTTGTCTATAAGTTGGATCGTTAGCTTTTGCTTCCATATTATTTATTCCCCGCCGCCTTCCCCCCCGTTTTCTTATGCATATGTATATATATGTATGTATGTATGTATGTGGTTGTTTAGTTGTTGGATTTGTAGTTGTTACGATATCCCTTCGTCTAGCCGTCGCCAGGCACAATTAGCGTCTTTTTTTAGCGTGTACTTTACAATGATGAACTGAATTCTTTGAAATCTGAATCTCTGCATAGACATTAGTGGAACAGACAATATTCTGAATATCAATCTCTGAGATATAGAGAGAGAATAGAGCATATAGATTTGTTGAATTGATATTGAATAGATTGATTGTTGGGGGGCCGCTGTAGAGATTGCATAGAATTGAATTTAATAATACTCTCTAGAGGTGGAATGGATGCCAAAAGTGAACTGAGAGATCATTTCACTTTACACCTGTTTTTATACTATCTAATAAAAGATATCAGTTAATCAGCCTGCATAGGGGGGATGTTGGTTGATGGAGGAATCTTTGAAGAAAAAGAGTAAGAAGAGGGGTTCTCAGCGCCGAGCCTCTAGTACGCTGACTTATTGGACAACCACTGTATATAGTTACATACACATGTATATTACACAGGCAGTATCCGGTGCCCCTCTCATTCTTTGGATTCTCCTTGTCCTCTTCTCTGGAATAAAGATGACAAATCATGAATGAAACAGAACGATGAGAGGAAAAAATACATAGGCTAATCATCCTGCCTAGAGAATAGAGCTGAGAAATATAAAAAGCCCTTGGAGCTTCACTCCCTTTTCTGCAGAAACGTCAACGCCGCTCCAACCAACGCGTCGACTCCCACCCGCATCGTGGGTTGCATAACCGGCGCAAAGAACGGCGAATGATTCACAGGAATATCCCTTGCAATCGTCCCATCCTTCTCCGCCGCATCCCACGCTTGCGGGTCCACGCCGCCAAAAAACCAGAAACAACTGGGCTTCCCCACCGAAGCGCCCAGACACCCAAAGTCCTCCGACGCATTGCTCCGCGGCCAATCGGGCCAGAAACGATACAGGGTCCCAGCCTCCTTCGATGCGCCATCATCATCGAACAGCCGCTTGAACGTCGCGCCCAGCTTCCCCGTCACCGCCGCATCGTTCACGGTGACGGGGAAGCTCAACGTCCGCGTGATCTCCGGCTCCTTCTCCGCTCCGCTCGCCTCGCTCTCCGCACGCACAATGCGCTCCACGGACGCCAGCACCTTCGCCCGCGTCGCCTCGTCCGCCGTGCGTACGTTCACCTCCATCTCCGCCGTGGCGGGGATGATGTTCGCGGCGCTGCCTGCATGCAGGCTGCCGACGGACACGACGCCAAGGCCGTCGACGCTGCCCGATTGCACCTCTCGGCTGGCGATGGTCTGCAGCCGCACCACGGCGCTGCTGGCCATGACGATCGGGTCGATGGTGAAGTGCGGCATGGAGGCGTGGCCGCCGCGGCCGTGGAAGGTGACTTTGAGACAGTCCGAAGCGGCCATCTGGGCGCCGGGCTTCATGCCGATGGTGCCCGCGCGGGCGGGCAGGACGTGCTGGCCCAGGAAGACGTCGGGGATTGGAATGTTGTGCGGCGAGGTGGGGGAGAAGAGCCCGTCGGAGATCATGCGGGTGGCGCCGTTGCCGTGTTCCTCCGCGGGCTGGAAGAGGACGACCAGCGTCCCGTGCCAGCGGGCGCGGAGCGCGGGGGAGGCTAGGGAGTCTGTCGCAGCAAGAAGGCAGGTCATGTGTAGGTCGTGGCCGCAGGCGTGCATGGTGGGTTTGGGTTTGTTTGCGTCATTGGCGTCATGGGTTGTTTCTTTGCTGGCGTAGGGGAGGTCGGTTTGCTCGTGGACGGGCAGGCCGTCTAATTCCGCGCGGAGGAGGACAGTCGGGCCGACCTGGCTGGATGGAGACGCTGCTTTGTTGGTGTTGTTGAGGACGGCGACGACGCCGGTGCCGCCAATTCCTGTGTGGATTCGGAGGCCCGGGATGTTCAGTTGTTGCAGCTTGTTCGCGACGGTCTTGGCAGTGTTGTATTCTTGGTGGGAGAGCTCCGGGTGGGCGTGCAGATGTTTGTACAGGCCTTCATACGGGCCGAGATCGGGACGGTGTTGTTCTACAACTTGGGATATTTCGTCGACGGTGAAGGACGCCATGGTAGCCGAAGCTAATGCGATGTGATAACCCCTTCTAGGAAAAGGCTATATATATCAGGGGGAATGCTTGATTGATTGGTTTTCACACTGTCCATTCCACGGAAGGGAAACCGAGCTCATATAAGGGAACAAACAGTTCCTCGGTTGAGTTTACTTTCCATGTTGGAGTTCTCTTAGCTCAATGCATGCGGGGAAAACTGGGCATTATAACTTGGTTTTGCCCCCCAGCGTCACCTCGGCTCTTCCTTGCTCGCGAGGGGCCATTTTCGGCGAATATGCACTTCTCGAGAACCTTGTCTGGCGTGGACTAAGTAACATGAATTACCCGATTTGGCGAAAATGATTAGGGCTGAGTTGATTATGCTTCTCCAAACATTTCAATGAGGTGAAAGATGGACCGGGTTTAACTGAAAACGTGATGTATTTATACTTGCAAGCTATTTTCTAAGGTACCTCGTGGTTAATCTATATGTTTGACAGCAGTAATAATAACTGGGAAGGGGACAAAAGGGGAATGAATACCAGAGTAACAAATTCGATTGAGGGATATATGATAACTGGAATGAATAAAAATAAGAAAGACAAAGGAGGATCAAAAATCAGAGATCTACCCAACGGGTGAAGCTGTCACCGTCCACCACCACCACCTCCCCCTCCTCCTCCACGCCTCCGAAGTTTCTGAATCCTGATTGCAGACATGTTAAAAAGGTTTCACGCCGGGTTCTCGGCGGGTGGTACTGACCCAGCGTTCACTCTGACAATCCCTTCAACAGATTCCCGATTCTAGTGCACCACCATCACGGCTTGAGGCAGAAACCAAGCACCTTTTCTTGGTTTTTCTGGTCTGGGTGGGCTTCTCGCCTTGAGTATTTTCGGGTTTCGACTGGAGGGGCGGACGACGTTTGACCCATTCTACGTCCTCCAAATCAATCACTGCCAGATGACCAGTTTGTTCATCCCATAGCATATTTCGCCATTCTTTATCTTTGTGTTTAACTCTGTTCGACCCACCGATCCCCCGAGCTCCAACCCCCGAGGATCCCGGGATCCTCCTTGATCTCCACCTTAACCCCTTCCTCCACCTCCTCTTCCTCCTGCACCACCACCCCCGGACCAGGCACAACCACGGCCTCCGTAGCCTGCATCTCCGCAGGCACAGCAGCAGCCCGACGGCGGGACCAGAGGGCATTAGCCCCCACCCTGCCACGGGCAGACAACCGGGCCAGGCGCGGGGCATCAAGTTGCTTTACCAAGCGGCGAAGGCGCTCCTTGTGGTTGGCCATGTCCTCTCCAGCCGCCAACACCACAGAAGATGAACGCACGCCAGCGCATGATGCGCCTAACCAGAGGCGAATCACGCACCTAGCATAATTATCAGCATATTCATATCACTCAAAGTGCGATTTAGCTATATGGAATATTGCCTTGGAACACCCACGGGGACGCAGGTCTTGCCTGCAGAGGCACAAGCCTCGCAACGTTTCCGGGCCTTCGGCCCAAAGGCACACCAGGAATCCACGTCCCCCAGTTTGGGGATGCAGCGCTCACAGGGGAACTGGCTATTTTGACTGACGTAATTAGGGCTAGGGCAAGCGCACAAACAAGACAAGAACACTCCAGAAATGCACGTGATCATACGAGTAGCACCACAGCCATCGAATGGGATCAACGAGACGCGATAAGCGCTGGGGACCACTTACTTGAAATCGGGGTATGACAGGGAAGACATCGTGCCGGGAGGGAGGGCAGCAGAGAACTGTTAAAATTTCTAGATTTCATAAAAAATCACGCCAGGGGGCAGAGTTCGTTTTTGGTGGTCAGGTTAAAAGAGAAGAAGAAAAATCAAAAGAGGAAAAGAAGTTATTTCTATCTTTCCCTCGCAACCCCTAGCAACCATGATTCCACCATTTCTACCACATCGAGTGATAGAATAACAACACATGTATTATCTACACCTTCTGTCTACGCAATCTTGCTACGCGATCAACCCACCGGCTTCGAGCAAGCAATATATACTAACGGGGTATATGCTTGATGCAAACCGACACCAATACATGTAATCAAGATACATCTATATAAGTTGCTGAGTGCAGCTCCTAGAAAAAGGGGGGGCAATTTTAATGCACTTGTTTATTGTTTCCTTATATATCTCCTTGTATATCTTCGTTTATTCTTTCCTTGCTATATTCTCGCTACTATGATTTCTATGTATATATATGTATGCCCCTTCTCACATCTTCTTCCCTCTTCTCTTCTCTTCCTTCTCTTGGCAATTAGCTATTTAAAATATGTATATAGATCAAGGTGTAAACTGCAGGGGTTTGTCCTGTCAGTTTTGCTGTTATCATTCTTTAATCTCCTTTTATTCACTGAGCTTGTGTGAATTGTGATTTTGTAAGTATAGAAAAAGATTTCAAGATCAATGCACCAATGCACCAATGCACCCCATGCCTCAGACTTTTCCCCGCTTGCATATTATACAAAACACCGAGTTTTATCATTTGTGGAAATAATACTCCGAGGGAATCACCTCAGGGCCTGCTTAAGCCACCCAAAATATTTTCGGACTTAGATGTTTATATTGGCGTCCACCTTTCAATTCTTATGCTCTCCATAAGCTATGCTATCCCGGACCTATAACCTGTCAACTGACGAGCCGACCTCCGGGGTTTCTGGTGGAGTGATAGTCCAGCAAATAAGCCAAACACGCCCCGAGGACCCTCAACCGCGTAGTGCGAAACAGTATTCCATCCCCGTGGAAGGCTGATGTAAAAGTAACGGGTATCGTACTTCCCGTGGCGATACTGCAAAGAGAAAAAAAAGGTCGTTTTGTAGATTTCTCGAAAATTACCACATCATCCCAAGCCGAGCAACCTTCTGAAGTTCTTGGGTGCCCGGCTTCCGTTCATACACATACCTCACAATCGTCCTTTTAACGCAAGCCTTTGGGACGTTCGGAGTCGGCATATACTTTTTCAGAAGCCGAGACTGGACAATTGCAACGCAAGTCGTGGATAGCCAGTAGATACTAAGCGCTGCGGGAGCTTCTGAATACAATAGAGCTGGCGCAATCCAGATCGACATTGCTTGAAAAATGCGCTGGATCGCCCAGGAAAATATGCCCTGCAAGTTTCCTTGTGATACCAATTTGGGAAGATCTTTCATCTTGCTAACCTTGGAACCCCACGTAATGTGAGTGAACATCAAAACCGAAATAGCAACCGGAAGGATGCCCAGGGGATCTGCAGCCATAAGGTCAGGGAACCATAAAGCCCCTTGGCTAGAAAGAGAGGGTTCTACGGGTATTTGAGCCTTGACGCCATCAGGATTAAACCACTGTTGTAGAATGGCGAGCAAACCGGGTTGCCATCCGCTCATCGACCGAATACTCTCCATAAAAGCAAGCCAGAAAGGAAGTTGTAATATCGGAGCGAACGGAGCGAACGGAGCCAAACGAAGATGATGTCGTTTAAGCAGGCTCTTTTGAAACTGGGATGCTTCTAATGCACTCTGGCGGCTCACAAACTGTGGTGGTAGAAACCGTTGTTCCTTGGCGGCGGCATCCATAATATTTTTTCTCTTCATACGGGTATAGGCAAGGATCGCCGGGTTCGCAAGCAATCTTTTGTTTCGCTGCGATGTTGACCATATGAGAAAGGGCAACCCGAATGCTACCCGTGCTGTCATAGCCGTCAAGGGGATGGAGGCCACCCAGGGGAGACCGGTGCATGTATGGACTATTTGAAGGAGATCGTGTGCGCACTCAATGGATGTGGAAACCATTTGGGTAGGCCGCGAAGGGTGGAAATGGCGCCTCTGTTGAGCAGTCGGGCGCAGCCTCACGGCGCATTGCTGAGCCGGACATGATGCCCGAAGGAGCCGGGCATTCAGCCCACAGTGGGTAGTCCGCAAAGCATCGAGGGGTAACCTATACCCAGGCGCGGACATCGTGCCGTTCACCACTAAAACTGGTGGGTTCGACCATTCGGGAGAGTTGAGAGATCTCAAGCTTTTGGGGAAGGATAATCTATATCGCCGGAGATCGTATCAACACGTGATTACACCGCTTATAAGGTTATCTATCATCGATGGCCAAGCTCCCCGATCCTCATCTACAGCATACACTTCTGTCGGTAACGGCTTGTGTGTCGGCATCCACTAATTTCCTCCGCTGACTGCAGGCCCATGATGTTGTTATCCGCGTCATCCATTGCTACTCTCGTGACGCTGCTCGCACTTTTTCTGACCGCTCCGCGATTATCTGGGTTTGTCTTCCGCTTTGTCTTCAAGTCGATTGGATGGCTTATTGCCAGGAAATACCGGTGGAAGCGGGACCTCATACGTGCGCGGATACGGCTAGATGAGGAGGAATACCACTCAAGAAGAGCCAAGTATGCGAAGCAGGAAGATGAGGATTGGGAAAAAGTTGAAACATGCGGCATTGGGACCGCTACAAACGGGGATGCGGCGGGAAACGATTGGGAAGGCGTGATAGGATTCTTCCATCCATTTTGGTAAGGAAAAGAAATGAAAATGGTGCAATTGTCGTTCCCGGTGGAAGTCGACTGACTCATTGTTCTGCAGCAATGCTGGTGGCGGAGGCGAGCGTGTCCTTTGGGCAGCAGTAAGAGCAACACAAAACCGCTGGCCAAAAGCTATATGTGCAATCTACACAGGTGATAATGACCTGAATAAGACCACAATGCTTGAAAGAGTCGAGGTAGGTTATCTACTTTATTTTAATTTTTATTTTATTCCGTTTTTTTTTCTTTCTCCCTTTCGCTCGCTTTTATTCGAAAAGCACCTAATATATCGGTAGCTAAAATGTAAAACATAGAATCGTTTCAATATTCGCCTTTACTCTCCAACAATAGTATTCCTATATCTTTCAACTCGCAAATATGTTCTCAGCAGCATATACCCACGTTTTACTCTCCTTGGTCAATCTTTGGGCTCCCTAATCCTCGGATACGACGCATTCACTCTTCTAATTCCTGACATCTTAATTGACACTATGGGTTATTCCTTCGTCCTGGCATTTTGCCACTTCCTTTTCCCCTCAATTCCGACCGGGGCGTACGTACATTACCCCACTATTTCGACAGACATGCTCAGCTCCCTTGATGATCTTTCAGGTACGAAAGGTTTAAACGCCGGTGCAGGGGCCGGCTGGAAAGGATATGCCAAGCGACAATATTGGCACGCGTTCGCGAAGCTATACGGCCGGGTTGGTGGCACAATTGATGTAGTTATGTGCAACTCATCTTGGACAGCCGCACATATACGCTCTCTCTGGCTCCCCTCGCGGCAAAAAAGGCGAGAATTCCAAGAACCCACCGTCGTCTTCCCCCCCGTGGCCGTCTCAGAGCTGGAATCAATAGAAATAGATCTCGCGCATGAGCGAGAATCACGCGAGCCAACAATCCTCTACGTCGCCCAATTCCGCCCAGAGAAGAACCACGCCCTAATCCTTCGCGCCTTCGCCCGTTTCCTCAACGAATTCAAAAAGACTCATAACGCTCCACACAGTCAATATCCACGACTAATCCTCATCGGCTCTGTGCGCCACTCCAGTCCAGACGAAACCCACATCTACAACCTCCGCCTGCTCGCCCACGAGCTCAAAATCCGTGACCACACGACCTTCCTTTGCGACGCCAGCTGGCCCACGATCCTCACCCACCTCCGCCACGCCTCCATCGGCGTCAACGCCATGTGGAACGAGCACTTCGGCATAGGCGTGGTCGAGTACCAGGCAGCGGGCCTGATAAGTGTCGTACACGATTCCGGTGGTCCCCGACAGGATATCGTTGTGGATTTGGGAGAAGGCGCGACGGGATTCCGGGCTACAACGGAGCCAGAGTTTGCGGCGGCGTTTGAGGCGGTGTTGGCGCTTCCGATAGAAGAGAGGGTGGCGATGAGGTTGAGGGCGAGGAGGTCGTCGAAGAGGTTTACGGATGAGGTGTTTGCGGAGAGGTGGGTGGGGGAGATCGGGAAATTGATTGAGTTAGAAAGTAAGAGGGGAGGAAGCGAGAAGAAGTAGAAATTATGGTAAATTAAAATGGAACGGCGAATTTTTCGGCTGGTTTATTTTGCATCTGTTAAGGTGGTGCATCGCAGATTCAGATTCTTCAAACCTATAGAGAGAGAGATACGTTTCCCTTAGCTAGCTAATTTTCTTGTAATTTACCAAACCGAACGCCGTCGACGAATTAATTAATTATGATTCATTCATTGAAATTTGAATTTGCCATATGTCCTATGAAATGTAATCTACAAACTAAGGTAGAGACCCCTAACCCTCAATCGGGACCTGCACCTTTTCATCCCTTATCGTTGCCGAAATGGGAATTCTCCCCAAAAATACTGAGTGTAGGCATCTAGGTCTTGCTAGTACTATACACGTCCAATACATATTTACCTACACAATAATACATTACATATCCGCACAAAAAGAGTTCAAAACAGGGCGTGAAACACACGCTGAGATGATGCTTTGGTTGAATAATGATATTAATAAATAAATAAATAAAAGGCGGAGATAAAACAAGCCTAGATAGACCGAATGTACCAGATAAAAATAAACACTATATGAAAATAGAAAAGAAAAAAAAAGTAAATATATATCATATAAAAACAACCCTTCCGGTTTCAACCGGAGTCCATGAAAATTGATATTACTGTCGGTCCTCAACAACATAGTATCCAGGCCAAAGTTCCATTTTCCTCTATCCCGTGCGTAGCCAAAGGAAGAACGAAAAGAGAGGAAAGAAAAGGACTTGAAAACAACGGGGGAAAACAGGGGCCAACCCAGGAAGGAAACGATGGGGAGCAAATATAAGAAATGGTGATAAAATGACAATACTAATAATTAATATAACGAAAGCGGCCGTAAAGGGTATTCGTCCCGAACCAAAAAAAAAAAAAAAAAAAAAAAATATCATAAGAGGCAGATAAAGAGGATACAATGAAGAAATGGAAAGAACAAAGTCGCAAAGTAGATAGCGCCAACTGGGTCAGTCAATAAACCAACCTTGCATTCCCCCCAGGGCTTATCCCCAGCCGCTCCCCGTAGACGGAACACCCATCATCTGATCTTGCGACGGCGGTGCATGAGAGAAATTCTGCCCAGAACCGCTCACATACCCACTATTTAGCCCTGAATCGTCATCGTCGCCAAACCCATACTCCCCGCCAGAACTAGCATCATAATTACTCCTAGCTCCTCCACCTCCGCCAATATCGCTCCCATCGTCTGGATGTGGTGCAAGCTGGTCCCACTGGAGAGTTTGGAGCGCAGGATACTGTGCGAGGAGTGCTGCGGGAAGTGTGAAGCCGGACGGCTGACCGTCCATCGGTGGTATATTCATTGGTTGGCTTATCGGCTGTAAGTGGCCGTGCATCTGTTGTTGATCTACGTAGGTCCGCTCGCGCTCGAGAGCCTCTTCGTCCATCAGAGGTTTTATACATACTCTGCCTGCTTCAGATCTGAAATGGCGGCCAAGCGCATCAGCTCTAGCGAACCTTCGTCCACAGCCCCAATGAGCCCCATGGGCCAGGTCTCCACGACAAACGAACTTCTTTTCCCCCGAGTGAAGTGATTCGTGCCGCTTCCGGTCATGTTGACGGGCGAAGGCCTTACCACACACAGTACACACGAAAGGTCTTTCATCAGTATGGGTGCGGAGATGAGAGCGTAAATTGTAAGCTCTCGTAAATCGTTTCGGGCATAGACTACATTGGAATGTTGCTGGATGTTTTTGCACACGCTTAGAATCAGCACTACTGGCACCCGGCCGCTGAGGATCTGCAAGATCCAGGATATAGTTCCGACTGTCAATCGAAGAGGTCGACTGGCGGCGATTCTTCGCTGCTGCTGGAGATGTATCACGGGAAGCTGGAGTGCTCAGATTGCCTGTGCTGCCGTTAAACGGAGAAAGAGACCGCGATGGTGAGCTCGCACCCTGAGCAAGGGCTGCTGTGGTTGGAGATGACATCGGACGGGTGACGGCGTGTCCAAATGGATCAGACTTACTCCGTCCACGGGAACCTATTATTCCGTGTCATTTAGTATACAATTGCTTGAAGCAGTGCCCCAAAATTTAGATACGGGGAATAGAGTACTTACGACCAACGGGAGGGCTTAGAGTGTCCATATCTGTCTCAGGTTTTGCTGGACCAAAACTCGTGGTTCGCGAAGGAGGTGCAAATTCGACATTGATAGAAGGGGGCGTCATTTGGGCAGCCTGGCCCATATCTCCAGGACTATTATGACTTTGAAATGCAGTGGCAGGTGCTGGCGAAGCCTCAGACCTGGAAACATACATATCGGGAGGGCTGGTAGGCCCAAGTTGATTTTTCACATGTTGGGTTAAGTGGAATGACCCATCTTGTCCGAGTTCTGGGCCGTGCTGCTGAGGTAGCAAACGTGGGGAAATGTAGGGGCTATGGGCTGGGCTAATCCCATGATGCTGGGCCTGATCCGATATTGAGAACGCCTCCATTCCTAGAGCATTCTCGTACAGGCCCGGGTCATTTTGAGCTAATAGTAATGGAGAATGATTGTTTGTGTCTACATCAAACGTATCGTGATGGCCTAGATAGGGCGAAGGGGCAACAGAGGAAACATCTGAATGTTCCGACGGCGCTCTTCGATGGGTCTGGTAAATAGGATTTCCTAACATCCCATGCCAATCGGACTGGGACTGGCTCGTTAGAAAGGCTGCGCTTGCGGGATCTAATGACGCCGGGCGCGAATGGCCTGGGGTAAAATAGGCACCGGGATTGGAGACGGGCGATGATGGGCGTCCAGGGGACGCGTGGGAATCAGGTGGTATCAAAAGTGGGGGAGTCTGGTTGTGTGGAGATGACATTCTGCTCAAGTCAGCAGGGTTGACTGACTGGTTTATATGTTGCTGCTGTTGCTGCTGTTGCTGCTGATTAAGTTGTGGGTCAAGCATGAAAGATGAGTCAAAATCGGATGTAGGGTTGTTATTATTGTAAATAGGAAAATCTTCAAATTGCGGTTGGTTTGAGTTTAAAAGATTAGAAAAGTTTTCCTCCTCTTGAGCGGCTTTGATATTAGACGAACGCTCGAGCTGGCTGAGGAAACCTGCCTCGAAAGATTGGGAGTACGGCTGGGGCTGACCAAAGGGTTGTGGTTCAGACGACTGAGCTCCAGTAGAGTGGAGAAAATTGGTATCATGCGCGGATGAGGCCAGGTAAGGAGTGGTTATAGGGAAGTGCTCATTAGCAGTGGTGAAAGTATTTGAACCGGGAAATACAGAGCCAGCAGGATCGTGTCCAAGTGGATGCCCCTGATTGTCGTGGTATTGGGGCTGGGGGGAGGGTGATGGATTTAAGGAGCGATTCTTATTGTCCGTTGAAAGCGGCCTCCCCCTGTTCTCCTGTGGAAAATCCATAGCGTACGTAGGTTAGAGCGCGCGTGTATATCAGAGCGGTGGACAGGGTGGTGGGTAAGGCAAGTTGGTCTGTGGATGTATCCCGAATCGATCGGGGAATTGGAAAAAGCGGCGAAGCAATGGGTCTTCTCAGAGAAGCAAATCCACCTTTTCTGAGCTTATGAAGCGGGGTGATTGATTATGCTGACAGCGAACGGGCGGAATTGGACTGGAACGAGGCGATGGAAGATCAACACCACCGGTGGCGGCGGTAATGGAATGGATATCGTAGTCCTCGGCTGGACGCGAAGAAAAACGGTCGCTTAATATTCTGCGGGAGATCTGATGCGTGGCGCAAGCAGATGTAAACATCAGGCCTAATGATCAACACTTGTAGAAGAGCTATAGGACGTACCAATTCCAAGAGTAGATCGCACAACAATGGTAAGAACAGAGAAGTAGTCGAACAATGCGTGTAGAGAAGAGAGAGAAGGATGGAAGGGATTGAGTTGGGAGGGGGGTTGGTGGAGGCTGCTTGGCGCAGTGGTGTATGGACCCCCACTGTCACCGAGCGCACAGGGCAATCAGATGCAACTGAAATACGTCTGGAGCAGAGGCACAGAAAGGCTATCCGGCCAACGTGGGAACCAGACGAAACAATCGGCGATGGCGTTGGGGATGAGAAGAGAACGGAGGGGCGGTCTTCGCAGGAGGAGGATAGTTAAGTAGGGGAGATGAGGTCGAGCAGGCCAAGAAAGGAAGGTCGGCCTTACCCCGGCCTGGCCCAACTGAACGGCGCCAGACAGCCAAGTAACGTCCATGTACCATCATGTACCACCCGCGCTGGAACAGCAGCGGAAGTTACATTGGCCACTGCTTATAAATACACCAGGAGTACATAAAGATACCCCTTTGCACGCTCTCACCCCCGCCAACTCCATGCACTCCATCAGGCAGAAAATGCATCATTTCGCACAGCCGGCTTGTATACAACGATATCATGATTTGGTGTCCTACTTCTACATCTAAGTTCCGTGGTGCATGGATACTAGTACTAGTAGTTCTGAGCCATCCGGACCCTGTGCCCTAGAGCAGCCAGGTTGGCTTTATCTTCTCGTATCCTATCTACTAGTAGTCTTCAACCCTTTGGCCCAGTGTAGGTCAGTTGTCATGATCTTTTTGGCATAACTAATATAGAATAGAAAATCCGTGCGCTATAGTTGGGCTGCAACTCACAGATAGCTTTCTCCTGTGTAGTATCAGCCAGGGATGGATGACGCTGGGTATAGCGTCGCAAGGCATACTTCGTTAGTGTTCCATCTCAAGTGTTCTTCTTATTCTTTTCCATTAGTAGTATGGCTGTTGTCCAGCGATTCTCCATGCAGGAACCAGGCGAAGGAATGGCTTCTTCCTGGTCTCCATCTTCCTGCAGGACTCAGCCACAAGGCTGAGCACCCTCAGTGCCAATACAGCTACGGAGTAATTATTTTCTCCTTTCCCCCGCCAGGCCCACCAATAGAGGTTCTGTTGCAAGAAATATGGCTAATTCGGCGTAGGGCCTAGCGGATCTTCGTCTCCAGCGTCTTTATTTCTGTTTGGTTGGTTGGTTGTTCTCAAAAGCTGTATGCAGATGAGACATCCACAGCAGACTTCTTTGAACACTCCTTCACAAAAGCGGTGATGATGCCATGCCTTGTTTCAAGTTGTCTACCGCGTTCTATCCCAGGGTTGATCATCACAGCAAAATGAGCTGAGTGAGGATGTGCTGTCAGTCTATATGTGCCTCATGGCAGTTGCATACATTCATATACTCCTTGGCTGGTAACCAGCTCTCACAGCATCCTCCACCTCCATCTCCGCCATCATTCCTTCATTCAGTCAGTCAATCAGTCATTCATTCATCATTTGATTGACTGATCTTCGTGTCAAGATCATCAACCCTTGAAAAAGGCCCGAATTAGCCTCGTGATCCGTGCCAGGGCTAAAATCTAAAAATAGCCGTAGGCCCAAGCGTGTTTGTTGGCAACCAACTGCGACTAGTGATTATCATGAATACTCCAGAGTAACAGCTGGCAGATCTAATTACCATGATTCATGAATCATTTCCAGCAAAAGTTGCTGGGTTCCAATTTTCCGGTTCTCAGTTGTCGGATTCCTCTGAACCCCTTCTCCTCGCCTCATCTTGGCGCCCACTGCCCACGGTTCTTTATGCAGCAAGGCAGACTGGGAGATGCATCTTGCCGGTTTTGAACCTTACGACCAGCAGAGCAATAGAGTGTGAATTACTAAGAATTATTATAATGACATGTCTACTGAGCATTTTGAGATAGAGCAGATGAAATAGCTTTTCAGATACAAATATATTTAAGACGAGCTCAGAGTAAGTATTAAAAAATATATAGAGATGTGTGAAATCTGTCAAAGAAGAAAGCTTCTGTAATACAACTGGTACGGCAATTTAGTATCAGCTTGCACGGTGCGTGGGTACGTTCTGCTATGACTGAGGAGGACTCAGAATCCATTCAGCTCATGAAAGTTAGACATGTACTTCCAGGCAAAGCCCTCCCGAAAGAGAGAAACCGGATGTATCCGTCACTGTTTCTATTTGAGAAGAGGAAAGTCATCATCGCCCTTTAAAGAACAAAAGAACAAAGTATACCCACAGCCATACTGCTACACTGTAGAGCCGTAGGGAATATAACGAAATCGATCCCAGAGTTTACATTTATACTAGTCGAGAGGAAGCCCGCTAAGCCAAATCGAGAAGGTTTAGATGTAGAGTGGAATCGGTTCGGGCACTTCAACCATCTTGAAACCATGGTTGAGTCTTTCTACAGTTTCTCGGCATAACAACTAACTGAAAAGCATTAAGCATGGGGACGTCGGATATAATGCGAATGTGTCACCCACAACAGGACTAACCAACCAGTTCGACATCGGATCCTTCAACATGGACAAACCCTGGGGCATCAACTGTACTAGTAAGGAATCAAACTTGGCGGGACGACGTAACGACTGTTCCGGGACCCAATGCCGGTATTTCGATATGATAGAAAAGTATTCAGCGAATCTATTGAGGTTCTGCGCATTTGAAATGGTCAATAGTGCTTGAAGAATCGAAATATCAGTATGGTGACGCATAGAACTAGTACCTTGCCAAAGGTTCGTATCACCCGTTGACAGTCACCATCGTCAATATAGGGGAAATTTTTCAAGTTCTTGATTCAAAATAGAGATCAACTCGCAAAAAGCTCATGTGGCCGGCAGGATCATGATTGGCACTCAGAAATTTCACAAGTGGAATAAAAAGACCAATGCTGATATTTTCACTCAGGTCTTGGAGAATCAAGTTGTCGTCATGATCGTAGCAATAGTATAGATCTAAACGACCTATGAAAGCGAAGATTTCTCCCTCTAAAGTCCGGCTGTTCTTAATTTCCTATTAATAGGACCCTTCGACATGCTAGCTATCCCTGACGAGGAGGAAAAAGACCATCATCAAATCACTTGCCGAAAGTCGAGTCTGCGAAACAACCGAGGAGCATTTCGATGATGTTGTTCAAGGAAAAGGACAAGATGTCATCATCACACTTTTGCAGCAAAAATTCGGCCAGGGTTTAGAAAACTATTTTTTCTAATCCGTGGGTAGTTAGTCGTCCTCTCGGTGGGAAAGAAATTGACAGCAGAAGCAATCTCGCAACGACTTAAGCCACTGCATTTAGTCGGTATTATACACTTCTGACCCGTAAGTGAACAATTATTTGAGAGTAGAAATGAGAAATTGATACTATATTATAGAGCTCTTAAATCATTTTCATAATATGTACAAATCTCTATCACAAAATTAGTAGTGATATCTACTCTTAAAATCATCTGTCTAATATAGTGATCTTCTATTTCAAGTCTTTTTTTGTAATATTCTGTCTTCTATCTCTCAATCATTGATTCTACTAGATATTCATGCCATCGATAGATATCATCATCAGATATCACTTCATCTTGATATTGTACATATAGAGGTAGGTGGGTAGGTAGATAGATAGCTCAGAAAATCGGTAAGAGAAAGTAATCTGTATATCTCACTAATACTAAGAGCAGCCTGCCCCTAGCTAGACATTGTCAAAAGTAACATTCAGAACAGGCCAATTTTGTCAGAAGCGACCTTACGGAAGATACCGTGGATAATTTCGTTGAAAAAATCATCAAGGAAACCCTGCGACAGAGGTTGAATATTAAGGGCTAAGTGGCAATCTATGACCATACAAACTTTACCTCACTCAATGGGAGCGCGATGTCACTAATCAAGAGGGAGACGCTTTTGCGTTTCATGTCACCCATCTGGATGGGACCGACGACTTGTACATAACTTGGTTTTTCATATTTTTTACACACTGTTCCTCCTGTGGGCCCTCAGTCAACTCTGCATGGGTTTATTGGGAATTTCATCTCGGTATCTCGCCTGAGGGTGGGCAAGGAGCAGAAGATATGGTAATAGAAACACGACAGAAAATCAGAGAGTTTATCATATCTATTAAGATAGATATATCATATATCGAGGGGTGGGTTGGGAAATTGCTCTCAAATCTGGACGATTCAGGGCTTTAGGGTGATTCGCAATCATAATAAGAAACGAGCGGTGAGTAATAGGGGTAATGTAAGCGACCAATCCATACGAAGAGTTAGATGGGAAAACTTGCGATGCAATGACTCTTAGTTGGGGGAAAAAAAATGAGAAAAATGAGAAACAATAACAAACGACAGAATCAAGAAGGCTGGCATCCGTCTATCCGTAACGCCCTTTCAAATAACCACTTATGGTAAGACGGAGAAAGATCACCACCTCTCCTGCATAACAGAAAAGTAGGGGAGGCGCATAGTGGAGCGTCAACGAGCAAGTTGAATCCCCGAAACTGATTGAGCGGCTTGTTCTAGAGCTTAGCTTTCATTTCAGTTGAATTGGCGCTGGCTTCGGTGTTCAGCGTTACATCTCCGGTATCGGGGCCTTCGCCGAAGAAAATGACTTCGACAGTGAGGTCATCTCTGTCAACGCCGGGTTAGCGATATGGGGTCAATATTTCAAGTTAGGATCAGGGAATGGCAAACGTACCTGTATCTTCGAGAATACGGACTAGGAAGAGTAAGCAATGCACAAACCATATCCTGATCCTTACCACCAAGCGCGTTGCGGACTAGATGGGTAGCTGCGTTCTTGTCTTCAACGGCAAATCTGTCGCTCGTGGAGGGAATATTATATTGCTGTTGACGGATTGGGAGGCGCTGCCCACTCGACTTGCCCGTACCGAGATTTTCCACGGGTAAATTCGACTCAGACCTGAACCAACCCTGTAACCAACTTTTGGCAGCTCCCTGCGTACCCTGAGCAAGGGAGCGTTGATGCTCTATCCACTGCCCGACAAGTCCGACAACTTCTTCATTAGAGAGCATTTCCCACAGACCATCCGTAGCCAAGACAACGAAGTCGCCGTTGCGAGGCTCAACCGGGGTGGTGGTGATAACAGGCTCGGCCGTTACATAGGGAGGCGTCTTCAAGAGTTGGTGTGGTGTTCTGCCAAAAAATTGTCGTTTGATTTTATCCTGCGTTTCTCGTGTCCACTTGTAAAATGCGTCTCCAAATGCACGGCTAGGTTCAAGATTACCTAAAATTCTACCGTTCCGAACAACATTTGGTTCTCCTGGATGCTCCCGGGTAAGCCGTTCGACTTCTGATTGAGTTGAGCCGGTTTGGTCCTCCGAAAGTGGAGTAGCAACCCATTTCCCGCTAGCTGCTCTGCGTCCAAGGACTGCTCTTGAATCTCCAGTGCAGGCAACTCGTAGTAAATTTGATCTGCTATCATAGAATGCGAGAAGAGCGCATGATCCTGATAATGCGGGTGCGAGGAGCTCTGCGGCAACCCGCTTCGAGTTAGATTTCATAACCTTGTTCACGCTCTCGTGGACTATTTCGTGATCAAGCCGGACGAAGCCGCTCTTTATTGCATTGTCAACGGCTTCTGGTGATGGAAATGTCTTGGACGGATCTGCGGCGGCAGACTTATAAGTCGCGTTTAATTCGCGTGCAACGAAGGATATCAAGGCCTGGCGCAGTTTCGCGGATGTCGTCCACCCTCTGAATTTACAAGTCAGTACGGGGTTACAGTTAGTTGCATGTAATTAACTCACGAATGTCCGTCAAATACGCCCCAGAACATCCAATCACTCGTTGTGGTACTATCCTCTGACGCGGCAACTGATTGCGGAACTTCCACTATTTTTTCCGCATGGTCGTCTTCAATGGGGTCGTTGCTGGGTAATTGAACAACATCGTATCGAACCACCCCTCTTCCACGGCCCACCAGATACGACTCTTCATTCCGCCTCAGCTTCTGCGTCGCTTGTTCGGGGGTTAGCATCTCCAGCACTCGTCTTCCCGAGCTGTCCGTTTCCTTTGAGAGGGGTCCGCTTCCAACAATATTACTGGCGTAGAATTGTTCATTTTCCACCAGGAGGGCACGGCGTGTAGCTTCAGCAGTCTCCTCTGCACTGATTATTGAAGCAGCAGTGGATGAAACCCCCCTAGATTGAATTCCAGTCGGCGATACTAAACTATTGTTGGAACCCAAGGGGCTCGGGATGCCACCAGTCCCTTGGCTACCTTTGTAGGCGTACCAAGCGCCCGATGCCACCAAAGTCGAAATAAATGCCAGAGAAAGGTTCCGGAAGTGCATGGACGATTGCAGTGTAGCAGGAGTAATGGCAACGGTTCTCCTTGGGAAGGATATAGCCCGCGGTGCTACTCCATAGTTGGCTGTGAAGGGTGGTTGCGGGACACGCCGGAGGTTACGGAGAGGTCTACAGCGTCCTGCACGGAAAATGTGAGTCGCTGCTCGACGCATCGAAGCCGTAAAAAAGGGGGCCTGGGGTGGGAAATTTGGGCAAGTAGCCTATCCCCGGGGATGATGTTTCGTGAATGGGTCTAGATGGTACGAGAAGGCCAGTTGATGGTGGATTTACTCAGTCGACTGGATTGGAAACAAGGTTGGGGCGCCAAGGATAGGTGATGATGACTCAGCGAAGGTCAAGTTGTGGTCCCACCATGATTCTTTTGATGTCAACATAGGATACAAATAGGTTGACACCGGAGTTATGTGCCAGATGTCTTATATACTCACATAAACGGCTGGCCGCATTTCGCTAGCCATGTCCCGCCCTCACTCTCTTTCTTTCTCCCGCTGCTGTCAACCCTTAACGTGAGTAAACGGCTCCTCAACCCACTGCGACCATGTCCTCCAGGGCTTTACGGAAGCTGCAAAAGCAGCAAGAACAAGAGGTAGCAAAAGCTTCCCACGAAGTCTCGGATGAAGAACTGTCAGACGACGAGCTACGTAATTTTCAACCGGCACCAACGAAGTTTAATGCCTTTGACTTGCTAGGAAGCCAAGATGCTGAAGACGGGTCTAGTTCGGAAACCTCTCTCCCTGAGTCGGTTCAGACCTTGCAGAAGCCTTCCACTCCTTCAAAACCTACAGAAATCAAGAAGAAAAAGAAGAAAAAGAAACGTGCCAAAAACTCTACAGGTGACACAGAGAACCACAAATCAGATACTCCTGGCCCACCGGAACCTGAGTTGGATGAGATTGACCGCGCACTCCAAGCTTTGTCGACTAAAAATCCGCTGCAAACTGATGAACGCAACTTAGTTACGCGAGGGAATACCGTGAATGAACGACTATCGGAGGAGCTTGATAAGCTTCTCGCGATTGACCAGCGGCGCCTCAATGCCATCAATGAGATGAGAAAGTTGTTCGGCAATGTGGTGTTCGAACATACCAACGAAACAACAAGTACGGGCACAAGCCGCAGGAATAGACATCAGCCTATGGATCTTGGACAGGCCCTAACGGGACGCTATAACCCTGTCAGTCGTGGACAGGATCTTGCGGGCGCTGCACTGCGCAAAAATATTTTGATGCAAGCGAAGGATGAATGGCCGCGGGCGACGAGTGGGGGTCTTGGAATGGAAGTTGTGAGCAAACTGCCGTCCGGCCAAACAGAATATAAACTTGTTCATAATACAGCCTACAAAGATGCTCAAAGGCAATTTGAAATTTGTGTCGAGTCAATGGAACCAGAGAGAATTATACACCATTTACACTATAATCGTAAGTCGAGTAGCGCCCAACCATGGCAGTAGTGCTGTATGGCTCTTTACTTACAATTCAACAAGCATACCACATTTTGAGTCTGTTACAAGTCTCCGAGATCGCGAAGGCCCAGGGTGACCATGCGGTCTCTGGGGATTTACTTGAAAGGGCTTTGTTCAATATCGGTCGTTCCGTCCACTCCTCATTTGGCAACTGCCTAAAAGAAGGAAAAGCCAGATTAAATTTCAACATCGCAGAAAACCGGGAGTTTTGGCTTGCAGGGTGGAGATATATCAAGAATTTGGAGATGAAGGGGACTCTGAAAACCGCTTCGGAGTGGGCGAAGCTACTTCTGAGCCTGGATCCTGATGACCCATACTCCATCAATTTGATAATTGATTCACTATTTATTCGGGGAAGAGAGCACGATTATTTTATAAAATTGTGTTCCCATCCATTCTTTAGCAGCCACTGGGAGAAATTTCCCAACATTCAATGTTCGCTTGCTCTGGCCTATTTCCTACAAGGCAAGCCAGCCGAATGTCGGTCGCAACTCCGAAAAGCAATGTCTCGATACCCTTGGATCTTTTGTCGTTTGGCACAGGAACTGAACATTGAACCCATACCAGAACGAATATGGGGAGTGCAGGCGCCCAACCAAGCCCACGAAATGTTCTGCGAACTCTACATTGCCCGAGCTAAAGGTATTTGGAATACACCCGAGGTTATATCTGTCTTCGTCGAAGTTGGAGATACTCTCGCAGCAATTAGTGGGGATGTGGAGCCTCCTGAGATCACACTTGGCGTCGCCCGCCATGTTCTATTGTCAGATATCCCGTCAGTCACTACTCATCTTCCTCGCCACTTTGTTGCAGGGCGCATATCGGCCTCCGACCCGCTGCCACCAGGCCAGCCAATAGCGGATCCATCTTTCAATACTCACCCCGCAAGGATATTTGACGTCGCAAGGGAGATGTTTGGGCTCAATAGACAAGCAGTTGCAGTTGATGGCGATTTGGAGAACAGGCAGGGGGGTTCTGAAAATGAACCACTACCACATCCTCATCCAGGCGAGAGTGATGACAACTTGGATGAAGATCAGGCTGACGTTGACGCACTATCGCATCCTGAAGAGTATCTCTTCAACCGTGGATTACGTGATTTGCAAGATTTCTTGCTGGTTAATGGGGTGGATCGCGGGAACTGGGATGTAGACAACGACCCAAATCCGGTAACCGATTGGGTTAGGGCACTACGTCTGCTGGACCCCGATGTTTGGAATTCTATCATACAGGATGCGGCGTCTGAACTCAACTCACCGCTGGTTGTTGATTTGCTCTTGGAAGAGCTGCAAGTTCAAGCAGGTGGAAATAGATAACCCCACGAGCTCTTCGCGGCGCATCACCCGTTTATTCTTATTCTTTTTCTTCTTGCACCCTTGGTTGTGTGATTCTTATACCAGCGTCATGGCAATAGATGGAAGAACCCGTAAAAGAAGAAAATGCAGTTGTGCAACACAACAATCACGAACCTATGCACAGGTACGCGAGTGGATTTAAGCAATCTCCACATTCCCTGCTTGTACGGTACAGTACAAGGCGATTGCTCGCGTCTCATCCTCGCCAGCGAGAGGGAAGATTGATGAGTAGGAAAGAGCCGTAACGATGTATTGGTATGTGTTGGGGCGCAACCACTCAGACACCCAACAGGGCTATCAAGATACACGATCATGTGATCTGCGCAGCCCTAGCTCCGAAAAAAACCCTGCTCGAAAAATTTCCTTGCAACAGCCACAGTCCGCTAGAGAGAGAAAAAGAAACCCATGAAACGTTTCATCTTCCAAGGCTGCGGGAAGCAGGGAATTCGGCAGGGATACTGTAACATGGATGGTTCAAGGAAGTTGAGCCAGGTTAACCTTGTCAGCCCTGTACGCAGCAGCAGGAGATTGTAGCTTGTGGGAAACGTTCGATTCAGCGGCTTGAAATAATTGACGAGTCCATAACCAGCCCATAGAATTGTGTTCTTCATCTCCTTTTTACTTGATTTTTTTCATGCTTGTCCTCAATCGTCCGTCTCAGTTTCTAGAACCACCACAGTGCCATCACGTGACCCAGCCCTGTGTCGCGACCGCTTTAAATAGCGTCATCAACTGCTTTCGCTGCAAGACATTTTTTCGCTTTTTGCCTTTGACTCTTGAGCTGCTGCCGGCAACTTTCTGAACCTGTCGCAACCGCTGTCGCCGAACAAAGGCCAGATGTTTCACTCTCTGCGTCTCTGCGTCTCCCCCTCGACAGAAATAGCCATGCAAGACTGATGGATCCGTGCGATTGTTTGCATTGAAGCCCGCCCCCTTCATCTTCGGGGTCTGCAGTCCAAACCTCTTTTGCCCCCGAGTCTGTTCCTCAATTTTTCAATATTGTGTCTTTCGCATTTGGCCCGGCGACCCTCCTTCTCACTTGCGATATGCACACGTACATGATGTCCCTGTCGGGACCTTCTGATTCCATCCCATTGACACTCCGTGAAGCTGCTTCGGGAGTGCTGGGTTCAATTTGTCTTGCTTGCTGGATTTTCCTCCTGGTACGTACATACATGAACATGCACACAGCTAAAACTGTTTGACAAAACACACACACACACACACACACACACACACAAAAACAACGGGGGGGAAATATGTCTAACAAGCCAATGCAGATCCCCCAACTAATCGAAAACTACAAACGTGGCTCAGCGGATGCGGTCTCCATCACTTTCCTCTTCGTCTGGTTCGTCGGTGACATTGCAAACCTCATAGGCTCCCTCTGGGCCCATCTCGTCCCCGTCATTATCGCCATTGCTGTCTACTTCTGCTTCGCAGACGGCATCCTCATCTGCCAATGCCTCTATTTTAACGTCAAGAATGCCCGTCTGGAAGCTGCCTTGGCTGCCCGTACACGCAAGTATGGCTGTGACCGTCGCCGCACCTTGTCCAGCGGGACGGTTGCCGACGAGTCTGACGCGGAGTCCGATGCATCCGACCCCACCACTCCGCTCCTCTCCCGTCGCATGAGTGAGAACCTGGGCATTTCGGCCTCTGCTTCTTCGGCGGCGCGGAGGAGGCGGTCGTCCGCATCGGCGCGAAGGCGGCACTCGCATCCCTACGTACCGGATTCGTTGACGAAGATCCTGGAGGAGACGGAGCCCGGAAACACATGGGTGAAGAATACTTTGAGTATTCTTGGGATCTGTGCCGTCGGGACGGCTGGGTGGGCGATTGCCTGGCAGTCGGGTGTGTGGCAGCCGACTGCTACCGAGCAGCGAGAGAAAATGGCTATTGGCGCGCAGGTATTTGGGTATCTGAGCGCCGTTTTTTATCTAGGGTAAGCTATGCACGCCTGCATATCAAGTTTCGCATCGGCTCCAATGGCTAACAGATTCGGGACAAAATGGATAGAGCACGGATACCTCAGATTATCAAAAATTACCGTGAAAAATCTTGCGAAGGTATGTAGTCAACGAAGCCTGCGATTTACAGTAGTTCACGTTGAACAGGCGACCTGATCTGTTTTTCATAGGACTTTCTTTGCTGTTTTTTATTTTTTCTCTCATGGGAAATTTATCGTATGGTGCAGGGGTAAGAGTTCCAATTTCTGTTCAAGTGGAATATTCACGTAACCTTTGAGCAATTCGCTAACAGAATGCCTAGATATTGTTCCATTCTACTGAAAAGGGATACTTTCTTAAGAACCTTCCATGGCTGATTGGGTCCCTCGGGACGATGGTTGAAGATGTCGTGATCTTTGTACAGTTCCGAATATATTCCGTCCAATACGCAGATTCATCCTCCTCAGCTGTAATATGAAAATACCCCAAATATCCTCCCTCTCGCTCTCCTTTCCCCCTCCATTGTATTTTTTAAAATCCTCATTTGGGCGGCCTTTTCTTTTTTTTCCTTTTCATTTTTCAATTTCTGTCACATTTAAAAGCAAAACTGGTCAGGAACCAAAAAATTGGCGGCGGGATGCATGTTACAATTTCACCCTTTTTCTATTTCGCCTTTTTTTTTTTTGTTTTCTTTCTTTGTTTCTTTTTTTTTTAAAAAAAATGGACGAATACGACAATCATGACCATGAACCATATGACATTAATAGAAGCAGATCATATTGACATAAAAGGGAAAAAGAAATTCAATCCATTGGAATCCGATCATCTGGTCCAACTGCCAAGTGAAATTTGCATTTTCTTAATTTCGTCAAGGGAGGAGATCTGTCCGTAAAAGGGTCGTAGCTGTGCATCCCATTTCTCTTTATTGTATGTTTTTTTTATTATTTCTCACAATTACGAGTACACGCCAATAGGTGAATTGGGAGGAGGAAGTAAACGCGAAGGGAAAAAAATAAAGAAAGTCATTTAGTCGAAAAGACCGAAGCCCATGTCCTCGTCGGACTCTTCCTTCTCTATAAATGGCACAAGGTAATTTGTCAGCCGGTTCTGTTTTGCTGCGTGACATACATGAGAGGAAATGTGAAATATTGAATGAACCGTACCTTCTTCCTTCTCCACCTTCTCCTCAGCACCGCCAGTTTCAGCAGCGACAGGACCCGCTCCACTGGCGACCGCGGCCGCGGCACCACCGCCCGATCCGATGTTGAGCAGGAGATCTTTTACATCCTTGCCCTCAAGAGCCTTTGATATTCAAAATTTTCATTATGTTAGTCCCAGTTTTATACATGTTTCCAATCCCAGCTTCCCAATCCATACATCCAATTGCAACGGATATCGCAATTTCATGAGAAAGAAACGCCAGAGCTAGGGTGTAGCGTGTATGTATGTACCTTGGCGAATAGCGTAGACCAGATAGGTTCAACATCTTGTACATTGGCAGCCTTCAAGAGGGTTTGGAGTTTGTCGGCCTGTTATAATTTCCCGTCCCGAGAAACCAAAAAGACGAATCAGCAGACATTCCCTTTGCAATAGATTCTACATTCCATAGTCCATATCATCTTTCGTAGCGGTGGCTTTCTTCCTCTTCCAGAAATATCCCTTTTTCATCTCCAGGCGGCCTGAACATACCGTGATTTCCACGCCATCATCGGCCAGAATCAAGGCAGCATAGGAAGAAGCGAGCTCGGCGGTAGACATTGCGAGAGAGGGAAAAAGTATCCGGCGGAGAAGGATACTATGTGATGCGATACGGTGGGTTGAAGGGAAGAGAAAGGCGGATTCGGAGGCAGCTCGTCGTCAGTCGTTGTCAAGTGTCCAAAATTGTGTGGAAAGAAAACCCTCGCTTAACCTTGGCTTGTGTGGCCCGTGCATGGTCGGGTCACGTGTCAGTGGTTATCTTCCAAGGTTGCCTCTTTGGGAGTTATCAGATCCATGTTGTAAGTAGTATTGGACACAATCTACAACATCTAAGGCACTTAACTACATAACATCTATGTTTACTTGTATTTGACTGAAATTCATTCCTTGTTGTTCTTGGACTAGTCGTGACTCCAATTTACTGGCGCATGAAAGGGCGCCACTTTATCGAAATATGGCCGATTCCCCCGCCGTATCCATCCCGCTAGATCCGCGAGAACAGCCTATCCTTGACCAGCTCCTCGTAATTCGAGACGCCCTCCTGCTCCTCAAACAAGATAAATCGAGGTATATCAAGTCCCAGGATGTGCTGCATTATCATGACCAGGTCGTCGAGCAAGTCCAGAGGCTGAACGCCCTCCGAACGGAACATACGTTAGAGCATAATCGAGGTTCGCGTGACCCCGCAATAGTTATTCCCTTCCCTCGACTTGCGGTCAGTGTATTTATCTAATTTCAGCAATTACTCCGCAGTTGACAATGTGCTGGATGATTGCTTCCAGCTGATCTCATTGCTATTTCTTACCGTTGGAAGGAACAATGAAGCACCCGCAGCGTGAGCTTGAACCTCATGGCTACCATACCATCTTTCTTCCATCCCGCCTTATGCCTGGCTTGTTCCGAACAGTCGAATGCTGACCTATAGTGGATTCAATAGATATGCGATGGCTTCAACAATTAAGGTAATTGCAAATAGACCTACTCTTTCCAGTATTTTGCTAATTTTGATGCGATTAGCGCCTCCTTGACCACCTAAAAGAAGCCGCATTTTTTAGCCAGAAGGACTTGGACTCAATCGCGAAGACGTTGGATACCATGCAGGAGAACATTAATAGAGGAAAAGAAACATATTCACCGGATATATTGAAGCTTTTGGAACTTCGGTTAGAAACATGCCGAAAGCAATTAGCTGAACTTCAGTATGGACTTTCGTTCTTGTCTCCTGAGCTCGCCCCGACTCATGAAACACTGGTTTCCATTTTGCGGTCTACATCGGCTGCAAACACTCGTTCAAAGGTATAGTCTTGCTTTCCGTGGCCTTTGTCTCCCCGGTCCGGTGGTCTAAGCTAATTTCTCTTGCAAATTTGTAGTTTTCTGCCTCTGAGGTCATGAGCTTCCAGGAGCAGCTCAAAGCCATACAGGGTTCAATGGAAGACGGTAACTTTGTAGGCCCTCATGGCTCGATCCCTGAAGGTCAAGAACTCGTGAAAGCTTTGTTGGATAGATGTTTGAAATGGTCGGAAATTGTACTCGAAAGGTAACAATGCTCGTACGAACTATGGAATAATAGAATCGGGTTTACTGAAATTTCTATTTCTCCATTTCTAGGAAAGGTAAAATCGATGAACGGTTTCAGGAGCCCTATAGCAAACTCCTAGAGATTCGAAACCAACTCGATAGACTTGTCATGACCCAGGCGTGGTCGCTACGAGAAACTGATTTGTTTATGTATCAGAGAAATCTTAACAAGATTGACGAATCCCGGGTTGATGGAAATTTCTTGGATGGCGATGGGAAACCAGCCGACATTCACGCTCAAAGGGCAAGATTGCAATGACCCTTGCTCAGCAGTTTGAGTGAAATCTCGTGTACTGACTTTCCACACAGACACTTCTGTATCTGATTCGACGGAGCTATGCTTTAATTTATGGTTTGCTTATCTCGTCTGAACCAGTCTCAGAAGCACTTCTACCTATATATAACCAACTCCAGACATTGAGGAAATGTTTAATTGAAGTTAAGGAGTCCGGCGGGGTTTCTAATGCCAGAGAACTCTACCCGTATAGTATGAAGGTCAGTTTCCTACCCCTTTTCTATCATCAACCGCAAATGTAAATTCTACTATACATGCATACATATGATGCTCACAAACTTCTTAAGCTCAATTCCATTGATAACATGAGAGTTGATGGGAAATTTTATGTTGGAAACGACTTACCTGAAGGCCAAGGGAGCGTCAACGAACTCCTTGCGCAATGTTATGACCTGTGCTACGAGCTTAGAGCTGATACGGAACAGGGCGGTGGAGACAGCAAATGAGAACATATGAGAACATAGCATGAACTGATGGGCTTTCCGTTGCCCCCTGACACTTGACATAATTGATGATTTGCTTTCATTTTGATCTTTTTGGGAGGTCCCTTTACCAAAGTTTGCCAATGACATAATTTGTTCATCTCAATCTTGTACGATGAGAGTTGTATCATAATCTCTGATTGCTATCCACCAAATCTATCTCTTACGCATCTCGTCCTTCAATCCCAGAAAGTGAGAGAATGCAAGCCCATATTCTCCGTAATCCGTACAGTATCGCCCCATAGACTGAACCGTTCTTAGTCAGCTGTCACGAGCCAATCATCGTTCGCCTGAAAACTTTACCTCAAATATTGCAACAGCGCCAGAAGCCAACCCCGACTTCTGAAGGAGCTGCAGATATCTCCAAAATGATGCGGCAGCACCTCTGCCAAAGAGCAGTCGCTCCACGCAAGGTTGGTAGCCCTGTCCCTTAATTGAGTATGGATCCCGGTGCTTAATTGACATTTTTGCTCCCAAGCTTGCACAATGCCGGCCAGTCGGAGCCAGAATCCTAAGCCGCGGTCTTGCGACTGAGGCAGACCCTAAGAAAAGCGCAACCACCACCACCCCGGACAACTCCCCCCGCTCTCCCCCATATCCGAAGATCCTAAACAATCTCCGTGAAGTACGACGGGTCTTAGGAACTGAGCGCTCCCTCACCCTCGCCGAGAAGATTCTGTACTCGCATCTCCATAATGTCGAAGAGTCACTGCTCTCCGACACTCGGAATGGGGAGAATATTCGCGGTCAGGCCAATCTGAAGCTGAAGCCGGATCGCGTCGCCATGCAGGATGCTTCGGCACAAATGGCCCTGCTTCAATTCATGACTTGCGGCCTTCCCTCGACCGCAGTGCCGGCGAGCATACATTGCGATCACATGATTGTGGGAGAAAAAGGGGCCGATGTCGACCTCCCAGCGTCCATCAAGGGGAATAAAGAAGTTTTCGATTTCCTGGAGTCAGCGGCGAAGAAATATGGTATTGAGTTTTGGCCTCCCGGTGCGGGTATTATCCATCAGACCGTTTTGGAGAACTATGCCGCTCCAGGTCTCCTAATGCTTGGGACAGACAGCCATACACCTAACGGTGGCGGTTTGGGTGCCATTGCTATTGGCGTTGGTGGTGCGGATGCAGTGGATGCGCTTGTTGATGCGCCTTGGGAATTGAAGGCGCCAAAAGTACTTGGTGTTAAGCTTGAAGGCAAACTATCTGGCTGGACAGCGCCGAAGGATATCATTCTCCATCTTGCTGGGAAGTTGACGGTTCGTGGTGGCACTGGGTACATAATCGAGTACTATGGCCCTGGTGTCGAGTCCCTTAGTTGTACTGGAATGGCTACTATTTGCAACATGGGTGCTGAAGTTGGAGCAACTACATCGCTTTTCCCCTTCTCACCTAGCATGGTACCATATCTGAGGGCCACCAATCGAGGCAACATTGCGGATGCCGCAACGGCTATTGCGTCATCTGGTCCTCAGAACCTCTTACGCACAGACACCGGCGCGGAATATGATCAACACATTACAATCAACCTTTCAACCCTCGAGCCACATATAAATGGCCCCTTTACTCCCGATCTTTCGACCCCTCTATCCGCGTTTGCGGGAAAAGTTCGTGAAAAACAGTGGCCTGAGACTTTCGGTGCTGGCCTTATTGGAAGCTGCACCAACAGTTCTTATGAAGACATGACCCGTGCAGAAGACCTTGTCAAGCAAGCTTCCGAGGCCGGCTTAAAGCCAAAGGCAGATTTCTTCATCACTCCAGGAAGCGAGCAAATTCGAGCCACCTTAGACCGTGACCAGACTTTGGCAACCTTCTCCGCCGCCGGGGGCACCGTCCTAGCCAACGCTTGCGGTCCCTGCATCGGCCAATGGAAACGGACAGACGGTGTGAAGAAGGGCGAGAGCAACGCGATTCTCACATCATACAACCGCAACTTCCGCGGACGTAACGATGGAAACACTGCAACCATGAACTTCCTCGCTTCTCCCGAAATCGTCACCGCCATGTCATATGCAGGCAGAACCACCTTCAACCCCATGACCGACTCTCTCCCAACCCCCAGCGGCAAACCCTTTAGATTCCGTCCCCCAACAGGCTTTGACCTCCCAAAATCAGGCTTCGAATCGGGAAACCCAGACTTCCAACCCACCATAGCCGCTCCATCCCCTTCTTGCCCCGTCGTAGTTTCCCCAACCTCAGACCGCCTCGCACTCCTTGAACCCTTCTCGCCCTTCCCCCCTCACAACCTCACATCCCTCCGCGTACTCTACAAAGTAAAAGGTCAATGTACAACAGACACCATCTCCGCTGCCGGCCCCTGGCTCAAATACAAAGGCCACCTCCCGAACATCTCCGCCAACACACTCATTGGCGCAATAAACGCCGCAACTGGCGAGACCAACGTCGCCTACGACACTGATGGCAGCACCTACTCCATCCCAGAGCTCGCGGCCAAATGGAAAGCAGCAGGGACGGAATGGCTCGTCGTTGCCGAAGAAAACTACGGCGAAGGCAGTGCGCGCGAACACGCCGCGTTGCAGCCACGCTATCTAGGCGGACGCATAATTGCCGCCAAGAGCTTCGCACGCATCCACGAGACGAACTTGAAGAAACAAGGCGTCGTGCCGTTGACGTTTAAGGATAAGGCTGATTATGATAGGATTGATGCATGCGACGCTGTTGATACTGTTGGGTTATATGAAGTGCTGATAAGTGGCGGACAGGCTGATGAGGAGGTGAGGCTACGGGTGACGAAGAATGGGAGTGGAGAGGTATTCGAGATCCCGATGAAGCACACGTTGAGTAAGGATCAGTGTGGATTTATTCTCGCGGGAAGCGCGTTGAATTTATTGGCGAAGAAAGCTAATAAGTAGGCGTTGATATTGTGGATGTATTTCCGTTAGACTCAGCAACATTTAAAAAAATTCTATTTCAGTCGTAGTGTATGAAACAAGTTGTCTGTGTATTATTTATCTGGAAATCTCAACTGGAGCTCAAACAATTCGCTCCCCCTCATGGCCACTTAACGCCTAATTTGACAGCCAAGCTTTAAGCATTCCGCCTCTAAATTGACCCAAATCTTTTTGGGCTGGGCGGGCTTTTTATTCGGATCTCTAGTGCTTGTAAGGATTATGAGTCCACGCTTCCGTACTCGTCAACTCAGGGAATGAGTATTCCAAGAGCCTATAAATATTGCAGTTTATTTTATTTTATTTTATTTTTTTCAATGTGAGTAATTGGGTTTATTTATGATTGGCATTTCAAAATTCTCAAGAAAATCGGGAAACAGAAAAAATCCGCGGTTGGTGGGGTCATTGCGTGTAAAGGGGGTGTTCATTATTTGAAGAAAAAAACAAGGCTACGAAGGGAAAAAACCGATTTTGTCTCTTGTCGATATGAAAAGGAAAAGCAAAGGGGAAAGGGCAATAAAGGAAGAATAGAGACATGAATGAGGTAGCAAACATCGGAAATACAGGAGCTGGTTGTTAAGTTAAATAGACGAAAACTGGGGAATAGCAGGAAGGGAACAAGCAATGGACCACAAGAATCATATAATGGTTGACGGGTCATGATGAAAATGAGTATGAACGGGAAAATACAGATAAAGAAAAAAAATCTGAAAAGAAAAAAATGAACAATCAAATTAAACATAAGAAAAAAGCTTTCTAACACAGGCCGAGGGCTTCTATTGAAAAAAACTTCGCACGGCCACCTGGTATTTAGGGTTAACATTTGCGAAGATCTGATCTACGTTGACAGCTGATGCTGCCGCAAGTTGCTTCGCTGAGCTCGCGACGCGAGCGGCTGTAGCGCCTTGCAGCGTTTCTGCTTCGAGTGCCTGTACAACGAACGTAAACGCCTTTGTTGCATTGTTGAACACTACGGGGTTTTGTCTGTTGGAGAGAATTGTTGAGTCAGACCCGGGACAAATTGTATTTTACAAATTTACGCATAATGCAATAATAATGGTGGGAAGCGCGAGGAATGGAAATTTGTGTTCAAGGAAAGTTTGGGAATGGATACATACTGGTCAATAAGCTGCGCCAGGAACGAATACGCATAGGGCGCCGCTTCCTCATCATTGATAATGGGTAAGGTATTGAACCAATTCTCCACAACCTCCTGCGGGTTCTGCACCTTGCTAGAATTGTAGTGTAAAATCTTGGCGATACTGGCAGACGCGTTCTCCGTCGCGAATATATGTTCTTGGGTCCTGGCTTTAGGGTGATGAGTCGCCTGGAATAGGGTAGGAATACTCGCAGCGACAAACTCGCTCCATGCTAGCCCGCCTTTTTGCGCAGCCATGCCGACACCGTAGCATGCCGCTTGCCGGTTCGCAGCATTTTCATCCCGCATGCCATTAACGAGCGGGTGGAGGATGTGATCTTTGTAATTCCACGATTGCTCGCCACAGAACTCGAGCACATCGTCCATGATGCAAATGCCCCACTGTCGTTGGGTGGGGTCCTGGCTTACGATGAAGGCATCGTAGAAAATTAACAGTTGCTCCCAGGCAGGCAAGAAAGCTGGGCCATGATTTTTGAAGATGATGTGGAAGGCTTTGTTCATGTCGCTGAGAAGGTTCTGGTCTTCTTCAACTTCAATATTGTAAGAGTACGCATCATCGTCCCCGTCCTCGAGTTCTGCATTTTCTTCCAGGCGTTGTTTTACTCGTTCCTGATAATCCTCAAGCGACGACTTTGCAGATTTGATAAATGCTTGCATGTGAACGGGGGTTAAGCTATTCTTCCCGGCAACTTCAACTGATTCATAGAAGCATTGGAACATTTCCGCCAGTGTGTCAATGGCTGGCTCTGCGCTTAAAACCTCGATAAGCTGGTCGGCGGTCTTGGACCACATTTGCAAGAATTCAGGGGCTTGATCACCGTGAGCTTTCTTGTAAGAATTCAGGAGCTGGGGGATTAAGTTAGCAGACGAGACGCGGACCGGGTCATGGAAGAAGAACGCTAGTCCTGGAATAGCAATCTTCTCCAGGGTCTCAACAACGTAAGGCTCGAAGGCAGCAGCAAGAACTTGTGCGTAAATCGTAATAAGTTCAATAGCAGTGTTTTTATCTTCGAGGACGCTTGTTCGAATCCCAATAACCTTGCCTTTTAACGGGACGAGCTCCCACCCCATGTGTTGCTCAACCTGTTTAAGTTGCTCTTCATCGTCGAGAATCTGAACATCGGCTTTGGCAGCGGCAACCTGGAGAAGTGGCGGCATAACTCCGGGAAGATATGGAACAAAATCTTGATTGAGAACTCGGCACATGCGGCCCCAGCAATGGAGAAGATACGAAGATTGAGGATCGTCCGCATCAGTAATGTTTTGTTGGATATTTCCAAGAAGCTGCACTAAAGTCAAGGCATCCTGGCCCATCTTCTCTTTTCCAACCGCCAGCGCGATCAAGGTGGCACATTCCATAGCCTTCGCACGCAAAATTCGGAATTCCTTTGATTGTTCCTCATTCAGAACGTTTAGCAACAATGGCATAAGCATATCATAGAACTGGCCAAATGCAGCCTCTGCAGAATCAGCGATCGTAGCGATCGTAGACAACGCCTGCTCCTGAACAAATCGCTTGGGGCTTCGCAGTAGTTGCAGCAGACGTCTCAAAAGCTCCTCAAGATAAGGTTCAAGAATCTCCTTCTCAGCCTCCTCGCAGAAGTTAACTAGCGCAGCAGCGGCATGGGCTTGAACGCGGGGTTCCGTCGAATCCAGAACGGGGAGGATATTTCCAAGAACGATGGAATGGTACTTTTCCTGCATGGTTGGTGCGAAATCGGTGCTCATCTGGCCAAGGGCATTGCACCCAGCAAAACGGACTCGCGGGTGTGGATCTTGCAGAGCTGGTGCGACAAGAGCGAGAACCTGATCCAATTCGCCCTCCATAAGATCCCTGCAACCTTCAGATATCGCAGAAATCGCCATAAGCGCCGCATGCCGATCTCGCCAGGAGCTTGATGACATCATGCGAGGCACCCAGACGAAAGTTGCTGGCAGGATTACCTTGCCGCCAAGTTTATTGGCAAGGCGGTCCATGCATTGCTCGCCAGCAACGTGGTTCTTGTCGCTTTCCTCAAGATCAAGCTGTAAAAAAAAACTAGAGTCAGCAACATTGTTTACCAGCCACCACTACCCCCAAAAAATTGTATCAGTGCTTACATCCTCTGACTGCGTCCAATCAGTCGCATCCTCATCATCCAAACCAACATCAGTCATCAAACTCAGACACTGAGTAACCATTTCTCCTGGATATGTAGGGTCATTCTTGCACATCTTTGGGGAATAATCGGCAAACGTAGCCATCAACTCCAGCGCATTCTGTCTCACTTGATCGGACAGTTCTTTATCACCAATAACGCTGATGCTAAACTTTACGAGGTTGTTGAAGAGAGCCTTGAACATCTTTGGGCACACTTCCGCGAGCTCAATTAACGAAATGAAGGCCTTGGACAGTTCGTCACTCTCGTCTGCCTCTTTCAGGGGAGGCAATATATTGAGAACATCAGGGACTAGGGAGAAGAATTTGCTTTGGCTCTTCTTGGTGACGGATCGGAAAAATGACGAAAATGCTTCCATCGCGGATATCCTGACCTTTTAGTTGTATTCCGGGATCATCAGTAAAAGCAAGAAGCATCGCTTTGTCCCTTTGAATGTAAGGTTGCGTACAGAAATATTCTCATCCCTAAAACCTTTCGCAAACACACCCACCACCATTTCCTCATGTTGTTTCTCAATAATACCTGGTGTCGTCGAAAATATCCGGAACGCGGAATCGCGCACACCAGGATCAGTAGACTGGCTAGCCTGGAAAAGCACTCCAAGAAGTTCAGACCATTGTTCCCCTAGAACATCCCCAATAGATAAATAAATTAGTTAGGAGCTAAGTTCTCATAATTGGCAATCGATGCGGGACAAAAAAAAACATACCGTTGTCGGCATATTGCCCCGCAATTTCAGCCACGGCATCACCAATCTTATTTCGTACGTGGGCCAAACTCTCACTTCCAAGCGACTCTAGCAGTTTTTCTCGAATAGCCACTCTCTGCTCCTTCGAAAGTGTGAAGAACAACTCCTTAGATTCGGAAGTATTGGGAACGTTCGTTGACCGTGTTGATATCCGACGGAACAGAACAGCGGCGAAGGATCGCGTCTAATCAGGAGACAATAACTAAGTAAATGTATACATACACACACATATATTCAACAAACCTCGCGAAAAGAAAAAGATAAGGTATAATTGAAAGGCAAGGAATATCCTTCCTAGTGCATACCCCGGCATCCTCAGCGCCTTGTAATTGTTCCGCCAGCCCTATGAGCAAAACATCGGGACGGCCCTTCACCCATTCATTATTTAACTGTTCCTCGGCCTGCGTCCGCACTATATTGTCGGCAGATGCTAGTGCAAGTAGGAGCTGTGAGAGCGCAACGTGGACGTTCTGCGGCAACAACGACATTGTTGCTGTTTAACGTTGGATCGTTCGTACGGTTGTGGCCAATAGTTTTTTGTTTCCGTATTGGTATTGTCTAATTATCTTGTAGTGTGATGTCGTGCGTTCTTCGGAGCTATCACAGGGAATATCCAGAAATGTTGCTTGTTGAAGTGCAAGGCAAAGGGGGGGAAAGAGAGACAGCTAGAGACGCGTGCGGTTTGAGATATAGAGGAAGAGGGATGATCACGCAAAGGGAAAATCAATTAAATTGAGTTTCCAGTATATCAGGCATATGCGATTCGTGCGTTGGAATCCCGGTTTATAATTACCAAGTTCGACGTTGAAGCGGCTGTTGGTGGGGTTTTCCACTAACAGCATTCAACGAAGACCCGAATTTGTTTTGTTTGTTGCGAGTTGGGATTGGTCGCGACAAGGGAAGTGGCGAGTGAAGCACGGATGCAACAGCAGAGACACCGTACCAGGGAACGGGGCCAGAGCGAGTTACGAGGAGTAGAGGAGAGGAGAGAAGAGAGAGAGAATGTTGTAAGAGAAAAACGCGAAGGAGAAGGCATAGAAGGTGGTTTATTTTTTTTGGTGCAGGTGGGATGAGGTTGAGAGAAGAAGGGCGCTAGGGCAGAAGCGGTTAGTCAGCGCGGGCAGGCCTCGCTAGTCCCGAACAAGCCAAAGCCGGCAAGGACAGTGGACCCGTATCTACTATCTAGGAATGACATTGTCTTGGATTACAAACTGTTGTCTATTGAGCTGTTGGGACTATTATGGTAATCAACAAAACAATACGAGGGGAAGAAAAACGGAAAATACACTAAATATATATAGAGGAATTAGGTGAAAAGAAAAGAAAAGCAGAAAGTTAGACCCACTGAGGAGGACACGCTAATCGTTCGAGGTCAGGTTGTGATATATTCAGATGGCGAAGCAGGGGTACATGCAATGCTATGTATGTGGGAGCAGGAGACTATTGTCGAAAAGGGACAGGAGAGGCAGCAATGATACATCGGGCGAATATCGTAAGCGAAATCCAAAAACAAAAAAAAAAAGGAGAGAGATGGGGTGGGGAAAGAGCTTAGGACACCTGCAATATCTTTGGACACGCGTAGGAAATGCCCAATATGACAGTCAATTCCTTTACTGATTTGTTGGCAGAAAGTATGCAGCAACACCAACTACCGTTTGCCCGACCGCCCGAGTATAAAAACACCAACGATAGCCACGGCCAACGTCACAATGGCGCCGGGAAGGATAAGCTCATTGGGCACACCGTTGATCAGCTGCTGCTCCGCAGGTGGTGACCGGAAGAGAGTCTGGTTCTTTTCACGTTCTACATGGTTTTGCTCATCATCTTCACCAGTTGCAGATCCCGGAACAGACTCCTGGAGGTTGGCTGACTTAGTGACTGGAACTTGTGGCTCAGGCGCAGTTATGATGGGCTGCTTTTCGGGATCGTGTACGAAGAGATCTACTTTATCTCGCTTGGCTCTCCGGGCTAGGCTGATGGCATCCCAGAGATCCTGGTCAGTTGTGATGGACACTGTATCCCCCTCGCTGTCCAAGTAACTCAACGCATATCCTGTGTGGCTCATTTTGCCGTCTTCAACGATAGCGTTTCCACCCACAGCTTCAACCTCGGCTCCTAGCTTCAAAGAAACTTGGGAAACAAGATCTTCCACCCCCGCAGAAGGAGTAATGTGCAGTCTATGTACCCGACCACTGGGAGCTTTGAATTTGAAGGGGAAGGAAGTGTCCTCATGATGGACTGGTCGGGGATCTAAAACATCGGAGGCAGCCTCGTCACCATTATGTGAGGCCGATTCGTTGGGAAGAACGCTGTTTTCGCGGTCACCATGAGATCTTGAGATGTCGGGGCTCATTACGGAACGAAGTGGAGTATGGGGATGATGGCTGTGGCTGCCAGACACCATGGAATCAGACTCATTATCCATCGAAAGCCAGAACTTATTCCACGCAGGCCCTTCATTTTCGTTTGTAGACATAGAATTAACCTAAAATCATAGGTAAAATATAAGTTGAGTCAAAAATAGTTGTGAAAAACGTCGGGAATAGAAAGGAAAAGCGTACCTGTTCGAGAGTGGCGTAGGTCAATTTGAGTACATCCACCATACCCACAATCTCCCCAGCTTCGTTCATCACTGGAAGGTTAAGATAATGTCCATCTATTGCAACACGGTCAGCCATATTTATCTTTTCCCCCTCATATACCATGACGGATATTTCAACTGACCGTGCATCTTCCGAAGGGCAGCTTGGATACTCATATCAGTAGGAGCAAAATCCGGGTGAGGGGTCATAACTCTGACAACGCTGCAGGTATTGGGATCCAATCCAGGAGCAATAACACGGAGAACAACGTCTTTGCTCGTGAAAATACCAGTAATAGAGCCCTGATCCTGGACCAGCAAAGCGGTGGTGTGATTCTCCTTCATCAACGTGGCAGCCTCCCTGACAGACGTGCGTACAGACACAGTGGTCGGTGGAAGCCCATTTAAAACAGATTCCAAGGTCGGGCCAGACATCTTCTGCCGCAACGCTTCCACATATTGGATAATTTGTTGTGGCTGATTGGACCCTAATTCCGACTGCACACCTTCGAGAGCATCATACAATTTACGAGACGAGCTATACGCCCTCTCTAACTTCTCCATCGCATCGTAGAAACATTTGGTAATGTCAAGAATTCCAGATATATCCTGATTCTCATCCATGACGGGTAGATGTCTAAATCCCTTCCGGACCATGAGGTCCAGGGCATCAGTAGCACTGGTGTCAGTTCTCGCGCATAGAGGATTTTTTGTCATGATTTCTGCAATTGTAACATCCCGAGCCCTGATACCCGCCCCAACAACTCTAAAGGCCAAATCCTTCGCGGTAAAAATACCAGCAATACGGTCGTCGTCATCCGTCACAAGAACGCAATCCTCTCTCTTCGCAGCCATCAGCTGGGCAGCTTCTGCAACCGTGGTGTTGGGTTTGATCTGGAGAGCCTGGCTGGGTTTGAGAGCCATAACAGTTCCGGGGGGTGCCTTGCGGCTATGGCGAGAGCGGGCAGGATTCCCGTGTCGTTTCTTGTTAAGGTCTGCCTCCATTTTCTTCCTGATAGCCTGCCCATTGAAATAAATGTCATTAGTCATGCATACCCGCAAGGAAACAGTCGATATCTAATCAATTGAATGTTAAAGGGAAAACCGAAGGTGCAAATTTTACCTCGTCACGTTTAGACTGTTTCTGCCTACTGGTGCTCAGAGCAGAGGCACTTCCAATATCAGATGGAGTAGCCGTCGGCGGCATGCCTTGGTGCCCTTGGTCAACCTTGCGAGGAATACCAGACGGGCTGCCATCGAAGGGAATATGACCACGGCCCACAGTCCGATTCCGAAAGGTTCCTCCCCCGGCTGCAGACATTTGAAAGAAAGAGAACGAAAGTAAGGATTAAGTTTAATTACTAACGAAGAGAAACACGGGGGAAATCAGTCTTTTCAAAAGGGCTAGAATGGGATCAACGATATCCAGAAAAACGACGAGAACAAAAGGGGCGTCGTCTACGTCCGATATTGTTGATGCACTTGTTTGTTTCCTACCAAGTTCGGAGTCGGCCAGGAACGTGTCACGGGGACCGGGTCACGGGGATCCTGCTTAGATAAGCGGCGTTCGCTTAAACCGCTAGTCCTGGTTGCCCACAAACACAAGCAACCAGACCAACATCGGAGCCAGGACAGGACAGCGCTGCTTTTTCAACCACCTCATTCCGCCGGCTACAACCTGTACGCTTCTCCATTCCCCGTGCCTTTGTTTTGACCCTGTCCCTACTGTTGCGCTCTTTCCCTGACGTTGAACGAATACAGAATCCACCAAAATGGTCAAGAAACGGTCGTCGAAGTATGTTCATTTAAGGAGCTCTCAAACCCCCCCCTTTTGACGCGGGACAATATATGGGAATTGGAAAAGAGTTTTTTGAATAAAGGAAAATTGACGATATTGCGGAGTAAAAATTTGAGATTGTGCGGGCATATATGGGCTGACAATCGGACTCTGAATTGAACAGCGGACGTAACAAGAAGGGCCGCGGCCACGTCAAGCCAATCCGATGCTCCAATTGCTCGCGATGCACCCCCAAGGATAAGGCCATCAAGAGATTCACCATTCGCAACATGGTCGAGTCTGCCGCCATCCGTACGTCTCCAAAAAGCAAAGGGAAGAAGAGGGAAGAGATCAACGCTAATATCAACTTCCGTTTTCGCAAATAATTAGGTGACATCTCCGACGCTTCTGTCTTCAACGATTACGCCGTACCCAAAATGTACTTGAAGCTCCAGTACTGCGTTTCCTGCGCCATCCACGGAAAGATTGTGCGGTATGGCTAGACCCAACCCAACTCATTTTCTCAAGCTTTTGACCTCCCTGTCTTTCCTCTTCCCCTCCCGAAACGGAGCAAGCAAGATCAGGCAGGACACACAAAAATCACGACATGTTTAGGGAAAAGAAAGAGAAGAGAAAAAAGTTGCCCAATGAATAACAAGAGGGGTGGTGTCCAGGGGGGAAAAAATCAACAAAAGGCGCATTGTTACAGGACTGATTCAGGAAATATGTCTTCTAGTGTCCGTTCTCGAGAGGGTCGTCGCAACCGTGCCCCTCCCCCAAGAATTCGGTACAACAGGGACGGAAAGAAGATGAACCCGACCCAAGCCGCCAAGACTGCCCAGGCATAGATATGAGTCCTGTCGGTGGATCGGTGGAATATTCGGGAGAGCATGCTTGGGATAATGAGGTGGCGGCAAAATGCGGCTGCTGCTCTCTTCATGTCTAATTTTTCCTTTTTTCCCCTCTTTTTTAAATCTCTCTCTTCCGCTCTGTGTATGTTTTTTTCAACGGTGTCAGGCAAAATAAAAACAGGGTTTTTATATATCAACATAGGTTCCTGTGACAACAAAGACTTTAAAAGACGTGGGAAAGCGAAGATTGGGGGGGAAAGAAGAGGAAATGAGAAATGAGACACGAAAATCGGAAAAACGACAATACCCTTATTCCTCCCTTTTTTAATGTTCGTTTGTCCCCAATTCATGTGGCTTTGGCCGCCTCCTTTGATGCCATTGGCACTGTCTGTCCGTTAGGTGAACGGTGATATAATTTTATCAACGTGGCTTAGGAACGAAAATAGATACAACAGAGGACACAAAACTATACACCTCAGAGAAAGTAAGACTTCTGGGGAAACGGATGAAATCTTTCATTTTACATTCACGCCATGTTCTCTGACCAATTCTCGATACCTTAAAATGAGAGTTTGGAAATATATATATATATGTGTGTGTTTTACTTGATTTAACTATAAAATGTATCCGTTATATCTATCGTAAGGTCGTCGATCGCATAATGCATATATCTAGCACCTAAAAAGCATCCTTTCCTACAGAGGGTCATGGATACAAATATCCTCTCTCAAAATAGTTACCATAAATATCCACGAACCCACCACTCCGCCCTTTGGGCGTCGGGTTTCTCACAATCTTCACTTCCCCTTTCCAATGGCCCTCAACGTACAACGGATAATTCAGTGATGCACTCGACGAAGTCGAGGACGAGGACGAAGCCGAAGACTGTTGTGATCGCGGTGACGTCGGAGTAGGCATAGGAGTAAGCACAGGGGTGGAAGTATTGGTATACTTCCGCACCCCTTTATTGGTGCGTGACAACAACTCCTCATATTCTGCCTTTTTAATATTGCGGAACGCAGCTAGAGCTGCAACAACGTCGATCTCTGCGTCCTTGGGAGAGGTGGCTGGGTTGGTGTGCTGCCTCTTCTGGCCGTTCAGTGAAGGCGAGGGAGATGGTGAGGCAAGCGGGGTCTGATTTGGCGGAGAAAAAAGTGGCAATTCTGGTGGTGGTGGTGGCTGAGGGGTTGCGGAGGCAAGATGCGATAATGGTGCGGTTGTAGCTTCCAGTTCCGGGATCCGCCGTGAGTGTACGGATACAGCATCTTTTTCACCTTCCCTATCGCTATCCGTGTCCTTCGCCTCTTCATCTCGAACACCACACTCCTCCTCGATCTCCCTACTGAAAAAACTAAAATCATTCTCCGCAGCGGCCCACAGGTTCTCTGAATCTATATCCTCCGTGCTGGACTTGGAGAAGAAACCCGCGCCGCTGCGGTTCCAGGACGTCGAATCTTTCGAGGAATCAGGCTTGGCGACAGGTGTGATCTCGAGGATAACCCGTTCAAGAGAAAAAAGGGATCGTACGTGCTGTCGCTCTGCACTGGCACGTAGCCGGCCAGGGGGTAGAGAGTAGTCGGATCGCGCTTGAAGGGTGGCCAGGTAGGCCTCATCCGCACACGACGTAATGAAGCGTGTTAAGAAGGATATGATATGAGATGACGGTGGGACAGAGGCTGGAACATCAGTAAGGACAAGGGTTCGGAGGTGTGGTGTATGAGAGGGATGATAAAAGGGGGCTATGCCATGGCTAATTTCAGGGCGCTTTTTGAGCAATGACTGGATTAAGTCGCTTCGCGGTTGAGCAGATAAAAATTGCGACAGTGGTGGTGCTTGAGGGTGAGTTAGTGGGAGGCTGTGAGGTGGTGTTGGCGATAGTGCGTCAGAGCTACCACGCAATTTATGTTTCCATCCAGGCATCGGCCTTTGAAATGACGTATCAGCTAGCTCGTGTCGTACAGGCTCAGCGTCAGCCGGCAATTCGTAAATTTGGCTGTAAAAGCCGTCCAGTTCCATAGTAGCAGCGGGGGGAACAGGTCGTCTCTTAGGTGTTCTCCTGGTAGGAAAAATCTCACTGGACGACGTAGAAGCATTTTCCGTAACCACGGCATGGTGGATTCTTAGATAGGTCAATTTCTCCGCAGCCGAATGGCGCAGCGCTGGTATAAGTTTTTCAGCGCCTGGATACCTTACGCCAACAACCCACTGGCTCTCATTATCCGTAATCGGCTCAAAACCCTTGCGCTTCCACATTGACCCAGCACTTTTAACGGTCCCGCCATCTAGTACATGAAGACGCGTCGATTTAAGCAAGCTGCCTAAACCTTCGACAGAGAGCCGGTTATCTGAAATGTAAAGATGCGTAATGCCAACGTGAGGTAGATCCTGAGGATCAGAGCGGCCGGTCAGGGGTATCATTAACTGTTTCATGAGGTGGGTGTCAAAATCCTCGCTCTTCAATGAATCCGCCCCTAGAATATTCGCAAAAGGGCTTATAGAGCAGGCCCACTCAAAATGGAATTTAACTTCTCGATCGGTAGGAGAGGACACATCAACATCCAAGGGTAAAAAGCACTTCTGCAAAAGAGGCCTTAACGACGCATCTGTCAACATGTTATTTCGCACGTCCAACAACCGAACCCGCGTTTTGATGGAGTCCGCCACAACTTCCAGATCGGCATCTCTAAGCCCAATACCTCTCAACTTCAACACCTGGAGATGTCTAAGATATGTTATAGCCGACAGGACCCCATGATCCTTTGCTGGGGTCGTGAACGACAAGTCCAAGTAAACCAACAAGGGGAACCGGAGGAGAGCCTCCCTAACACCAAGGGATGTAGTATTCGGTTCGCGTTGTGCCACCAGCAATCGGAGGCCATATGCTTCGTAAGCAGTGTCATCATTCGATTTTGGCCTCAATGCGATAAGAGAATTGTGGTCGAAGAACGGCAGCTGGGATACGAGAAGCGATTGGAGGTTGGGGAGATATTGTAGGACCTCCTGAAGCCATGATCGTCTAGGCCCTCCATATATCTCCGACAGGGCAGGTGGCAGGTGGAATGTATGAGTTAACATGCGCACCTCAAGGCGGGCCCGTTTAAGCGTCCGTCTGAATCTCGTCAAGGCGACTTTTGCGGTGGACAAATAAATTGAAAATGTTAGCAATAAGCCCAACCACATATTTCGAAGCTTGATTATCGTTATTTTGCGCAAAGCGAGTGGTGGGGCGAACACACCATATACAGCGTCGTTATCTGTTCCAAAATGAGATGCTGGCGCGCCCCATAAGAATGGGACAAAAATCTTATGCCATCTCTTACAGACAAGCGAGGCGGCACATAAATCCGCAGACGGGATGTAATCGGCAACTATGGTCCAGACATCCCTAGTCGTAGCGAGTTCGTATGATGGGGGAAAATCTTGCATTTTGGAGATGATGGCGGCCGCTATGCCGCAGCCCGAGTCATTTCCCTATAATGAATGATATATGATTCCATTCGATCTGCCCAACCTTTCCGGGAATAATTTACTTCAAACTATACCCAAGACAGCTGTTGGGTTTCGTTGTTCTGTTGAGCTTTTGGAAGGCCGACGTTGCAGATGGCATGAGGAAAATATTCTTTAAGATCAGGGAGCATGCTCTGACATGGCTCTGAGGCAAGCATCCTTATTGAGCTACAGGGTTGAAACCACTGACCCATGTGACTTTGGAGCATGGCCGGTCATGTCGGTAGCAAAAGTTCGCAGTTTCTGATACCGCAAACTGAAACTCAACAGGTGCACCCGCATTCTGGGAGAAAGCGGGAAACATGTTACCTTTTTGTTGCGAAGTTGGGGATGAATATCAATATCTGAGCGCAGTTTGGTGCTCTCGAGTCGCATCACGTGATCCTTTTGTGGAGGCCTTCAGGGGCTGGACATAGCAACCTTGGAAGGAGGCGGGGCAAACTTATGATAAGGCAAAGTCGCGGCTGTGTTGGGTGGGAATGTTGGCAATACGAGAACATTCTCAAAAATCCATTGGATATCCAATAACCATTTCATAATAATATCTGGCGAGAAGAAGGGATATTCATGAGCATTAATTAAACGAAGCCAAGGGCCAGAAAAAGATCGTATTCCCAATGCCAAAAGCAGATCCGTCTCCACTTCCCAAGATCGTTCCCAAGTGCCGTGTCTTCAAAATCAACGAGAGAAAACAAGAACACCATCCCTGAACAAGAAAAAACGGGGGAATCGAGACAGGCAGGTAGAGCGCAAATCAGCCAACCACATAACAAAAACAAGAGAGTCGCATCACATCCCAAATGAAAATAAGAAAGTACAAAAGAGAAAGGAAACAGCAAGACTGAGGCCGAAATTCGATCTTTACTCCATCCTTCCAATACCATGACGGGCCTCTGTGAAATGATGATAGGGGGCTAGATATCGGAAAGTGAATAAATAGGATGATATACGCTCAAGCAGAAACCATGGAATAGCTCGGTTACAAGGTTTGTTCATCCCTCATATTCGGGTGCTCCGCTCAGTCTCCGCTCAGGAGGCGGTTTAGGAATCACCTCCAAAAGAATGAGATGGAAACGTGCTTGAGACCTAGGAAAATCGTCGAGGTACTTCAACTGGAAGACAGTCAGAAAGCCGGGAACAGGGCAGAGAGACACATATCCAATTAGAAGGAGATACAGCTGTAAAGCACGCAGTAAAAATTGCACAGGAATGACACTTTCGGAAAAAGCATAGATAAGCGTTGAACGGTTCGGGCACCAGGGTGACTGGGCGAAAGTCATAAGCACAAAACAACCAAGTGTCGTTTCCAGTAAAGTCAATAACTGTCTTTGGATTCATCACTGTTTCGATAATTTATTGGCGCGCGACTTAGCGAGCTTACCCTTTCTAACCAGTTTGGGGGGAAGTTGAAAAGAAAAAAAAATTCCGTTTACATGACATATAGAAGATCGGTGTCTACAAAGTTGCAGGTTAGCAGAAGTTGATATTGCATAAAATAGTGAGTGGATTATTTTTTAAGAACGTACTCAGCGGATGGCTACAACTCAATTGGGGCTTCTGAGAATATTTCGTAGCCAATTCGTCACGGATGCTCCTCAATAGTTGCACATAGCTCTGTTGTGGATTCTTCTTTAGCGCAGTAATGAAGGCCCAGGACATGGCGCCAGTAGCTTCTCCAGCGATTGTAGCGTCTTGACTTGTTTGGTTGTCTTTACTTCCAGACCACATAATAACATCCGCGGGGCTTGTTTTGGTTTGTCTTGCCTTGCTGTGACTTGCATCGCCGCTCGTAGCCTTTTTTATCAGTCCACCAACGGTGGAAAGCATTCCCGAAACGTCTCCTCTCGCGTACGCAGACACAACGCTGAGCAGACCTTGACCAGCCTCCTTGGCCAAATTGGGCTCCTTGAGAATTCCCTGCGTAGAGTAAATGTACGGAAGATCGAGGGCTGAGCCGGAGTGACACGAGTCGAAAATTGCAGTTAGACGGACACCAGGAAGCAGCGACTTAACCATAATTCTATGCATTTCGTCATCAACGATATGTCCAGCCGACCTGAAATCCACAGGGTAGATGACCTCGTCATTCCCATCTTCTTCGTCGCCGTCAAGATCCTTCGTCTGACCACCATGACCTGCACCCATATTTAGTAAATTGAATTTAGGTATATCCCATAATATCAGGAATACATACCTGAATAATGGAAGAAGAGGGAGTCGTTAGGCCTAGCATCCTTTACTAGCCAGTGCATGGCTCGCAGAATGTTTGCTTTGGTTGGCTGACTCATTGGATTTTGCTGGTCATCAGTGAGGATCACCATGTCCTCGCGTGCGTAGCCAAAATTTTGGTTCAGATAGGTCGACATGTTTTTCACATCATTAATGCAACCTCGCAGTTGTCCGCGCTGACCGAAATAGTTGATTCCAATCAACAATGCCTTCCGCTTTCCCGTGCAATTCGAGTACTGGAAGCTATATCCCTGGGGAGCGCCATGGCCGAACTGGACAGGCTGTGTCGGGGGTGGTGGAGGGCCGTTATGGCCTGCACTGTGGCCGGGAGGGCCATGGTTGTACGAGTTCGGATAGGGAGAGTGTGCGGGAGGAGGGGCTGATGATGGTTAGTCTATTAAATATATTACTGGTGGGATCAGTACTCACCACCTGAGCGACCGCTATACATTGGGGCACCGCTTGGAGGACCCGGAGAGACGCTTGGATGTGGAGGATGTGGAGCACCGTACATAGCTTGCTGATGAGGTGGAGCCTTCAGCAGAGATTGTCAGCATATGGAAGTTGAACGGTGTCACAACGCGGGTTCTCACATGATATCCGCCATTGTAAGGTGGCTGAGGAGACGGTGGGTGAGGGGCATATCCATATGGGTTTTGGGGAGGGGGGCCTTGTGGTGGATATCCTCCGTAACCCTGCTGGCTTGGGGATGGTTAGCACAAAAGATAAAGAAAAAAGAAAGAAAAAGAAAAAGAAAAAGAAAAAGAAAAAGAAAAAAGAGAGAAACCCATCCTTGGGATAGTGGAATGCGCAGAAGACTACCTACGGGTATTGTTGGGGCGGCGGCGCTCCATATGACGGAGGGGGGTATTGCTGTTGAGGTGGAGGGTAACCGCCTTGACCACCCGAATAGCCCTGTGAAGGAGGATAGTACGACATGGCTCACGATCAGAGACAAACGCAACAACACAGCAGGATAGAAAGAGCGATATGTGACAAGCAAGAGAGAAATGAGAGATGCGATCGAGGCTAACGCCAGATCAAACCCAAATGAGAGATAGATAAGGCGCCAAAGGGGCACGAAAGATCAGCTGATGGATAGAAATCTGGAATCAGACGGCGGAGGCTCAGCGGCGGCTGATGCTCACGAGTGGCGGAGTGCTTGGGCAGACAGAATCAGCGGAAAGGAATCTTCTTCCAGGTCCGGGCTTCCAACGACGGCCCACAGCCAATTCCACAGAGCGCAGAGGATGTCACTGAAGCGAAGGAGGGGCAGACTGGAGAGGCGGGTGCTTTCTTCCCTGGCTGTTCTTCTGCCAGGGCTATTCGGCTTCTCCTATCCAAGACACGTACGGTATACCAACAAAATCAGCGAGACAAACCGGATATCTGGACACCCCGGCTACGAGTATCCGGTGGATTGGAGGTGGATGGGAAAGAAGAGGGGAGGAAAATCTGAAATGTTCGGCGTCGGCGAGGTTGATAACTATTTAACTAACCACGCTGAATAATACGCTGGATACGAACGAGCCTCTGGGCTAGCAGTTGTCTAGCAACAGCACCGCCAATCATTCCAGACCATCAGAGCGACGGGCAGCCTGAAGCCAGCCTGAAGCCAGCCCGGAGATCGCGACGAGTGACTTGCCTGTCACCAAGAATCCATCCCGATTTCCGTTTCGGGAACATCGGCAAAGTTTTTATTCCATGGCATGAGTTCCTCCTGGAATACTACTACAAGTACTAGTTATGGATGGACTATGACATGAATCTATTCTCCATTCCTATTCTCCATTGTGAATGTCCGCACACATCAGAACCCATCAAGCAGTGTCCTGCCCAGTGCCCTTCATAGACCTTGGATCCCGGTTTCCAGCCGCGACTTGAGGCTCTTAGCCCCTTCAAGCCTGAGTGCTGAAAATCCAATCAAGCGGCCTCTTTCGGTTCTTTGGGAATCCCAGAGGGTTGTGAGCTCCATTATTTGACATGGTGTAGCAGGGGAACTCGTTCATGATCGGCTGTTTTACGAACCTTTCCAACAGGGATGTGGAAAGGGGGAAAAGGTTGCTGTCAGAGAAAATATCAAACAACCCCATCATCGAGGAAAAAAAAAAAAAAGAAAAAGAAAAAGAAAAGAAAAAAGCAACAAGAAAACTATATTTTTTGGCGCAAACCGAGATCCCTAGTCAACAAAACGTCCCCTCGAGTCTTTGGTGAGGAAGAGAGACAATCGTCAGAAAAAACATACATGCACTACGGTGCCACGTTGGCTCACCCGGGGTCGTCATTCCGAATCCGAGATTGATTGATTCCCGATGTTATCTATCAAATCCAATCAATAGAGCTATTCTTTCCTTTTCGCCCTGTGGCTGGCTTTCCTTGATCGAACGACGAGGACGGTGGCGATGTTTCCATGCCTGTGGTCACTAGCGACGAACCGAACTAAGGGTGCTAACGACAAGCAACTTCGCCACTAAGAGCACTCGCGGAGGGACCAGAGGTTTGTTGGCGCTGTCAGAAGAGTTGATCATAGCTTTCTCTCCCATTCTTTGTCTTGAAATTCTTCCTCTTTTCATGGCTTCTACTCTCATTTACCGTCAGACAGTTGCCGGCAATGCTTGTTCTAATTCTTGAATTACAGAAAATACATTCAAAGATGCCACCCAAGGAAGCATAACGGCTATTGATTCAGGCAAGGGCTATCTCAATCATACGTCCGCTGCGAGAACGCTTTTCCAGCTCCACATGTTTAACCCCTGAAGACAGGGGTTTATCAACTCAGCCAGTTTTTGAACAAAGCATGACAGAGCCCGAACCACAATTTCTCCTCTTGAAGAAACTTTCGATTAGTAGCTCCAGAAACCATTCCTGGGATGACAGGTCAAACTGTATTGTATTGCCTCTGCATAGGCTTTGACGTTAAGTTGTCATTGCTGAGTTTTCCCGGGAGGCAACCCGCTGGAAGCCCAAACTGGCAATATGTATCGCTCAATCAGGGCATTTCCTCCTATATGTATCTCAACCTTTATCACTTGCCAGAAATGCACAGGATAGAACATACAGGAACCCAACGTCGGGTCAATATTTGCCTGCTCCATCAAACCGTGCCCTAATAATGTACAGCGTGCAAAATCTCTATTACTCCCTGCAATTGGACGGACCAGCTTGCGAAAGACCCTTATATCCTCAGCACATACAAGCCATTCCCTTGAGAGCTCAGTGCAATGATACCTGGCTGACTGGTTGGCTGGCTGGCCTCTCGGTTTATCGTTTTTTATTTCTTTTTCTTCCTTTCGTGGAAAACCTGCAGCCCTGCCGTGTTCCAAAAAAAAACAAGGAAACAGAAAGAAGGGAGAAATGAAAAAAGAAAAACAAACCCGAAAAAATAAGGAAAAGGGAAGGAAAAAGAAGAAAAGATAAAACACCCACGTACTTCTTTTTGTCACGTCAATGAAAACCTTCATGATTTCCCTTGTCCCGTGAGTTCTCAGCACAACGCACAACGCACAACGAAACCTTGAAGTCTGAGTCGGGCCCCGTCATTGGTGCCTTAGCCATGGCAACAGATCGTTGGGTGTATTGACATATTTTTCTTCTTTCTTGGTTTGCGTAGGCCCACCGGCCGCGGAGGGGCGAAGGAGGATGAAAAGGGCTCCGTGCATGAATCAGACATGTGTATAGGAGATGCAGCCATTCATGGAGATCTTCAGGAAGAATGAAAATATCAGCCACATCCGCCGCTTGAGGCCCTGGGGAAAAAAAAAAAAAACGCGTCGGCGATACGCGGTTCCGCGCTTGGTGTTCGTCCCCGGCTGGAGACGACAACGCCACAGTGTGCTTCTAAATAGCTCATTGGATCAAGACGTGGAAGGTGAGTGGAAAGCGACTGGATTTGGGAGATTGAAGTATTCTTACTGGCGAGGGAGGTTAAGGTGTGGCGGTGTTAGTATATATCATATACTTTTTTCTACCTTGCTCAAAATTTTTCTTCCCTTTCTACGGGAGACGATGAGCGTTCCGTGCTGTCACATAGTTGGTCGGTGAATTTGTTGATAGATACTATGGGCAATGAGCACAATCTCAACTTTTTTTTTCTCCGGATGTTCGGCACAGTCAAGTTAGTCAAGAAATCGACTGGAAGTCAAGATGGCTGCTGAATATATTCCGTATTAAAGAGTTTGATTGTTCACGTTTTTTGACGAGGGCTTTGCTTTTGCTGATTCTCAAGCTGTATCTAAACAAATCAATCCTATAATCCTGTCCACATCCCATGCTCTTCTCATGATCATGATGAGTAACTGAAGATAAAGTAACAGGAGCTAGTTTACCTTCTTAAATATTTTTTCAAAAAGCAAACAGAGCATGAAATGAGAAGAAGATAGCCGGAGGGGGAAGAAATATGTGGGGCTCATAAATCTTTTATTTATTTATTTATTCATTTATTTTTCGATGCTCAGGAGTGAAGTGATGGACCACTGGTCGAGTGGCTCAAAATAAGTTTATTGGACATGGCATACATTGTACCAACAAAAAAACACAGCCAGTCAATTTATCTATCTCCTGGGCATTCCCCTTCCTCTACCGCGCAGAACTCTTTGAGCAGCATCTTGTGGCAGACCCCGCTGAGGCCCTTGTGGCGCCTGGGACTCTTCATTTTCTGTTCATGAAATTAATAGGTTAGTAGTTATCGTGGCAGAGATCTTTAGAAGCATGAAAATGGAAAAACTGGCGGGATGGGAAACAGTATATATCCACAAACAATAACATGAATAAATATGAGCAGCGAGAGGAACGTACTGATAGTTTCATCCACACTCAAAATCAAACATGCCGCCTCAACAGCAGCCTGGATAGCATTGACCTTGACAAGACTAGGCTCCCACACAAACGCCTCCATATTATCCCTAACACCCTCATTATCAAAATCAACTCCCACCCACACATTCCCCTTCCGGTGTTCCACGCGTAATCGGTTAAGAATATCCGTCGCATCGAAGCCAGCATTATCGCAGAGCTGGCGGGGGATGACCTCCAGCGCCTTCGCAAACGCTTTGACGACCGCTTGCTGCTTATGCGGCACGTTCCTATCCGCGAAACTGTGCAGATAGCCGGAGAGCTCCATTTCCGTAGCACCACCACCGGCGACAATGCTCGTGTTTCTCAGCGCGCGCTTGACAATCATGATGGCGTCATGGAGACTGCGTTCAGCCTCCGCGATAAACTGTTCAGCACCGCCACGGAGGACGAGGGTGCAGGTTTTGGCGGCAGGGCAGTCGGAGAAGATGTTGAAGCGCTCGCTGCCAATTTGGCGCTCTTCGAAGGCGCCACAGGTTCCTAAATGGCGGTCTTGGATGTCCGTACATGTGGATTGGGTGGAGGCGCCGGTGGCCTGGCAGACGCGCTCCATGTCGTCGGAAGCGACACGGCCTGCACAGAAGATGTCGCGGTCGGCGAAGTATCTGAGCTGTGTATCAGTATGTATAGTACTGGGGGAAGAAAGGGGTGATAAAATCGTACTGTGTGGCTAGATCACCGATGGGCAGCTTGCTCAACACGACCTTCGCCCCAGTCTTGTAGAGGGCTTCCATCTTATTGAAGATGATTTGCCATTCTGCATCGACGATAGCCTGGTACTCCGATACCTGCTCCACGCGCACCTCTGCATTGTCCTTCTCACTCTTTAGCTCTAGTTCAACGTTCAAACACACGATCTTAGGATTCTTGAAGAACTTCGGTTGTTGTTCGAAACCGGCATATGAAAATGTCTTCTTGAACGCAACGCCATTGATGAAGAGGGATTCCTGAAGAGCACCGCCGGTAACCTTCTTCACGCCAATAAGTTTTTCATTCAAATCGTCTTGGTCCAGAGATAAGACAGCATCGACGACCACTTCGGAACAAGAGTCAGCCCATCTCCCTTTGGCCAAGACCAAAAACCCATGCCCTGTAACCAGATCCACTTAGAGGGAAAAGGGGCAATACTAACTTTTCGTAAAAAAATCCGAATTCCTTTTTATCAACTTGCTATTCATTGCCGTCCCCGCCAACCGTCGCAATGTCTCCACCTTCGTCTCAATGTTTCCATGTGTGCTGCGCAAATCAACGGCAATCTCCTTGACGCGGTTGACAGCCAGTGCACTTGCCCTCCGCAGGCCTTTGATGATGATCTGCGAGCTGACGCCTTGCTCCACGGCGTCGCGGACCTCCTTCAGTATCTCTCCGGCTAGAACGACGACGGAGGTAGTACCGTCGCCAACTTCGGCGTCTTGCGATCTCGCGATGTCTGTCAAGATGCGTGCGGCTGGATGGACAATGTCAAGGAGCTAAAATATTTATGATTCATCTACTGTTAGTGTGGTTGGGCTTCCGTAATGGGCTACATGGAAATACAAAGCCAAATTCCATGAAAATAGTTAACGGATATAAAATAAAACGGCAACAACGTTAACTAACCTTCATTACCGTCGCTCCATCATTGGTAATGGTCTGACGCCCGTTGGCATCTACCATTAATAGATCTCCACCATATGGGCCGAGGGTTCCCTTAACTGTCGACTGAATTGCCAGACAGGCGTTGATGTTGGATATTATCTGGCCCTTTCCTTGGGATGTATCCGTGCCTGTAGTTTAACTTAGTAGGCAGAAGGATGTAAGTAGCGGGGACGAACTGACCTTCTTTCAAGACAATGATCGTAGGAGTCTGGCCAGCGAAAGCCATGGTTGTGAGAGGGGTCGAACACACGCAGAAGAAACGAACCCGAGAGAAGCAAGACAATTAACAAGACAGAACGTATTCCTGTCGAAATGCGCCCTGTTCCACGGCGAAGACTGATTAGGTGTCCCAGAGGGAAATGGCAGATTCTGCGAGGTTGGGTTGGAGGCACCAAGTTACTTCATCCTCTTGTGCCAAAATTTCCTTTTGGAGCTGCACTTGGTGCAACCAATCAGACGTCGAGGGGCGACCCCTCGATTTTTACCACCACCAAACAGTCCAAACTTAACAAAATTTATATCTATCTACATTTATGCCAACAAACTTTACAGTAGTTTCCGACGGGATATCCAGGTAAGGAGAGACATTAATTAATTTATAAGCACATCTTCCAATTCTGTCATAAATTCATATTTATGTACCATTCCAATGCAAGTCTATATACTGGGAGAAACGCCAAAATTGACCGTTGATAAGTTATGCAGACAAGGCAGTGAAAAAGATTGGAACCCACGCCCAAAACCGCATGAGGACTTGGAGGTAGTGGTCAAAACAGCCCTTGAAGCAAATCCAAAAAGAGTAAAGACTTCCGTGGTCTAGAATAACAAATTTATACCAACCTTCTCAGACGTTCAATATACATATACATATATATATATATATCAAAACCAATAATAACCGCCCAAAAAGAGGAAAAGAAAAGAAAAAGAAACCAAAAACCTCAAATCAAGTATTAAATGGGTTCTCATCTGGACTCCCAAAAGCCGCATTGAGCAATTCTTGATGCAGGTCCGAGTCGCTTGCCATCCGCCCGCTATTCACTAACCGCATCGTCTGCTGTCGTAACGCCTCAGCGGCCTGAGATGTCATATTTCCAGGAACCTGATAGTCATTGGGATGGTCATGATGTTGTATCACTGCAGCGGAACCAGTATGATCAAACTCATGCTGTAAGCTGTGCGGGTCGTGTAGGCTACTGGCTCCATACGGGTTGACGGTGCTGTGATGGTGGTGATGGTGATGGGGGTTGTGGTGATTGTGGTCCGGGAATGGTGGGAGGTGTTGTTGGATGCCGTCCATTATTTGGGGATCTAGGGGAATATCGGCGTAGGTTGCTGTCATGGCATCTTCGACGGGTGCGTGCATCAGTTGAGGGTGAGTACTACCGAATGTGTTGTCTTTATCGTATTCATCGTGCGCTGTGAGGAGTTGGTCTTGGGGCGTGTCAAAGTCATTTGTAGGTATGCTGTATGTTGTCTGCTCGCGCGAGCCGGAAGACTTTTCTCTTCTGGGTAGAGAAATTTCCGAGTTGGAGTTGGAGGTAGATTGGGATATTGAGTTGGGAATGGAGTTAGGGATGGAGTCAGGGATGGAGTTCGGAATGGAGTTGGAGATTGACTTGGAGTTGGAGTTTGCGTTGGAAGTGGAATTGGAGTTAGAATTGGAGTTGGCAGGGGAAACTTTTGGAGTTTCTTTGCACTGCGGACAGTTCTTGATGACCATGCTAACTGTTTCTTTGATACGGACCCAGTGATACTTCAACGCAATGGTGGCGGTGGTCTTATTGATCCCTCCGTGTTGCTGGAGATGGATTCGGCGTGCAATCTCATACTGTTGCTGAGGATCTGATACCACCTCTTTATCCTTTAGCATCAACTTCTCCGGTTCTCCATTCTGCCCACCGACGAGTTTATAGTGGGTTGCAGCGCTCCTTAGGCGGCTCTTCTCTGCACGGTCGGCACCACTTGGATATTTTGAATGCTTCAAATAATATCGAATCTTATCAAATCGCTCCTCTGACACAAAATCTTCGCCTTCTGGTCCCAAATCCCGTCCATATATGATGGCGTCAACGGGTTGATTTGGGTGTGACCGAAGGTTTCCGCAACCTGGAACTTTACCAATGCGTTTAAAGCCCAATGCATCCCAGATTCGGCAGGATGCAACATTGGTCTCGTAAACAAGATTAAAAACAGAGTAGGTATAGCCCTTCGTTGTTGTGTGAAGTCAGCGACAGTCAGAAACTTATACATAGGACGTACGATTAATAATATAACTGACCAAAAGAGGCGCCCATTCTAGGTAACATTCACCCATTAACCTCCCTACTCCCCGATTCCGCGACGCATCAGTGACGAGAAAACTCCCATTACAAACATGACTGCTACGCCCAGGATAATTGGGCTTAATATTAAAGCTTCCCAGGCAAATCTTTTTCCAATCAGTCCCCATATTTCCCGTGTCTTGGACTTCATGAATACTGTTGATGTCGCCAAGCAGCATTACAGCACCAAAGTTTGAGAACCAATAGGGACCAAAGGAGTCGAAGGAGAGGGGATCAATCATGGGATAAGTGTCTCCCATATCAATCTCTTTATTGAGCTGATCGCATAGGTACCCCAGCAATGACGCCGGCACATCTGCGGGGGAAGCGAACGGAACAAGGGTCGCGACTGTGACACGGTCTCGAAGGGTCACCTGGCGGGGATATATGTTGGGTGGCAGCTGGGGATTAGCTGGATCAGGGTACGGCAGCTGTCCCGAGGTGCGAAAGATCAGAGGCCCAGCTGGGTCCTCCCGGACAGCGGGCATGGTCCCCTAAACCGCCCTTGTAGGTCACGAGGCTATTGTTCATCATGAATTTCCATCAGTGAACGCAGGTTGTAACAGCAGCAAAAGTTCAACTAAAAAGTATACAGTAATTTGGGTGTTCAGGCCAAAGCTTCTTGCTAAGTATATAAAACAGGGTATTGTAACCGGCCCTCACATCGGAAAATGGGCCGAGATAGGCAGCGTGAGGCGACTACTTGAAGCAATAATATGGGTTGACTTTACCGAAGAGCAACCCCTCCTGTGCCAACAGACGGGTGTTTGTCGTCCTATCTGGAGCAATAAAGAGCCGGGAGACAAGGGTCAAGAAAGGGGCCAAGGTACCCCAGAACTGGACGAAGCAACGCACACTTTGGAACGGCTTCGTAGATTGGAGAACGGAGGCAGCAAGATACCCAGGTGTGCTTGGAGCAGTGGTTGCAGAAGGCCGCCCTCAAGGTGGTGGCATGGAGCTTACTCAGCTCGGCTGCAGCGGTGGGACGGATCATCGTACCTCCGATCCTGCAAGGATTGGCATAGGATTCATCCTCCGCACTAGATACGAATCATATAATACGCTATTTAGAACGGCAAACAAGCACCTAATGTAACGAGTCTACACAGATATGCGATCACCACAGAACGCGAATAGGGGGAGAAAACCTAAATATGTGAATGCAAGGACGATAAACCATGTCCGTTGTAATTATTTTTTGTTGCTAGTATTCAAAAAATAATTTTTTCATGGACTAGAGCGTATGTTGCTGAGGACCAAAAATAAAGGTGTGATGGAGCAAAGTGTCATATTGCTTTGTTGTCAGCCGTGCTATCTCCGCGGCTTCGCAATTCCTGTCCGGTCCGTAGTGATGGTGGCATTAATGATCCTATCGAACGCCTCGTCTTCACCATTATCTTCACTATCTTCGCCATTGTTGTCATCAGCAAGAATGTTCGTTTGTTTGGATCCGAAAGCCGTCCCCGCGACGCCACTCCTTGACGTTTCTGGCCTCTTGATTTTTTCGAACTGCGACTTGGATGTTGCCTCATGTTCTGTAACATTCGTAAATGGCCTCGAATTTAGAACCCTCCGTCGTAACTCCGCCATCTCCTCATCGTCTGATTCATCAGAGAGCTCATATGGGTCTCTCCCTGAATCCTCCTCCTCTCCTCGAGAAACTTCGCCTTCTTCATCTTCCGCGCCCTCATCCTCTGAATCAGATATATCCCGCCTATTCGTATTCCCAACCGTCCACATATCATCAGCGCCCTTCTCCACCCGACTCTCAGAATACTCCCTCTCGATCTTCTCAAGCCAATGCTCCTGCGTATTCTTCACATCCGCCTCTGTCTTACAAGCAGCATATCGTTTCAAAAGTTGCGAATTGATTTCCAAAAACGCCCTGCCGTACGAAAACTTCTTTAAAACCTCAGAAGCCCAATCCTCATGTCCACAGATATAGAAGGCGGCTGCTAGTGCTTCCGCGCAGTTTAGTCGCCAGGGGCGTCCGTAGTTCACTGAGTTGGCGGCGACGAGGTAAGGTACTAATGGAGCTTGTAAGAAAGTTGTGGTTTCTTTGACCCAGTTCCCTTTTCCCAAACCATCCAGAAAGGCACTTCATTCGTTGAACGGGAAGGAAACATGGAAACAGGTACTCACATAACCTCTCACACTTTCCACCAATTTTCGACCAGGGGACTTCCTGAGTCCTCACCCACGAACACTCTACCACCGCAGCTCCGTATTGCTCTAGCAACTCGTTATCGGCTGGGGAGATCGTGCGCTTCGCATTCGGTCTAGTAAAGGTTAGAGGAAGCAAGAATGTATAAATATATAGCAAGAAGGCTGAAAACGTAGTGAAAAGATATAGGCCTTATGGAGAACTCACGAAATCACAACCCCGGCAAATTTCTGTCCAATCTGGAGCTCACGCATGGCACCATGCTGCATCAGTTTTTTTCCAGAACATCGCTTGGGGTCACAATGGCCTAGATCCCAACATGCAGCTTTAAAAGGGAATATGTTGGACGCGTCCCCATCGTCATCAGCAGGGAAGCCCCGTGCGAATCTTTGTTGGCGGGGTTGCGATGGGTAGTTGCCTTTTCCTCGTTTACCAAAGTTATCTTTTTTGTGTCGAACCATTCCTCTCACCGCCACAAGGGTGATATAATGTATGATTTCGTCAATAAAAGCAGAGAGAAAACCCAAAAAGAAAAGATATGGAAAATCCTTTTGATGATTATAGTTGGTTGTCGCATGGTACTAGGGTTCCTCGAACCTGGACTAGAACTAGAGGGAATAACCTAATTCCGACGCTTCAATACGTCATAGTATTTTTAAAGTAAACCCGCGAGTAAACGCTGTCAGGAAAGGTTGTCTTGCTTGAAGCAGCATTGACAAAGGCAATCAAATGATATCTTGAATCTTTCCCACAAATATTTTGTCTAGTAAAAGGCTCCGAATAATTAGCCAGGCGTGAATTGACCAGGGTCCACAGCTTAAACAAATCAAATACCAGCGCGTCAAAGACAGCAGGTTTCTGCCGTAGGGAACATTTCTACAATCCTTCAAGCGATCTGGCAATATGTCGTATTCGAATACTTTTTCAGCTTTTCAGGCATGCTTTCCATTTGGTCGTGGAAGTCAATCCTCATGTGAAAACCCTCGCCCGCAACAAGTATTATTGCTACAACCATTCTCCGTGACTTGGGAAGCAAGCGGATATGGCGATGCTCAAAGTTATCTACCCTATTAGGGGCCAATTGGATGCATCGAGAAACGGAAATTAGGGCAATGAATGCCGAATATGTCAGATTCACCTGAGGCTACAAATCTCACAGTGTGGCATGGAGGAAGCGGGCATGCTGTATTATCACAGCCGGATTGAATTCTTATATGAAGATGCGAAGCAATTAACCGCGTTGTCAACGATTTTGATGTTGTAAATTACTGGGTTGTACATATATTAAGATACGCGCATCATATCGAGTTCTGTCTACCCCGTAGTCGTTGATTGGGGCATACCTGCGAGGCTCCAGCATTCTCTCCTGGAACTTGTCCGTATCGCTACCGACGCGGGAAACCGCTACGAGAAAAAGTTGCTGGCTTTCCATCGCTTTCCCTGTTGTCAAACTGTTGTCGTAGCTCATCCCTAGACGACCTAGACAAGTAGGGTGTGATGGGATTGTCCGTTGAAATGTGCAAGAGTAATATTTCTGTTCCCACGGGTTCGAGTATATTACCGATGACAGCCACAAAGCAAACGGAGAGACTTGATCAAGGTCCATGAGGCGAAGCTCCCGTTCTACCATAAAATACTAGAATATGTATTTCTGGTATTTCTGCTAGATGGGATAATAAGCCAAGGAACGAGAAGTGGCATCGCTGGTATGAATTGTCATATGTTATACCGGGACGGTTCGTCGTGAGAATAGAAGGCGTGAGATTGCAACGAACGATAGTAGGATGAGTTACCGACCGTCTAGGCATCCAATGAAAATTGTCAAGAGCAACATGCCCCTTAGCCATGGCAAATTTAGGCTGTGCGCTCAACACAGAAATAGAATTTCGGAATTTCGTAACCGTAGGCAAAACAAAGTAGAGAGTACGTCGCCATGACTACTAGTAATTGACAGCCCCGGGTCACGTTTTATCAAAGAGGTTGTAGTCAGCCTTTGATAGCAGCGGATGGATATATCACTAAGACGAAGACAGAATGAGGTCGCAAGGTCGGGGGCAAAAAGTTGGGGGCTCCCACTCTGTGGGACAAATCGAAAAGCCATCAGCATCTCTATTAAACCGGCCAGTTTCACGGTTAATTGCTCCGAAGCAGGTCTGATGGATAACTTTAGCTTCCATATCTAATATCCAGAGTTCGCTGTGTTGGCGTTGGCGATGGGAAGTTGTGGTGTTGAATCAAAGGTGTGGTACCTAGGTGTAGAGAGAGATATGGGGTCTGAGCCTCTCACCCCGCTTGGATTAAAGAGGAAATAGTAACGTCTTCCATAATATTCAAGGCCAACCAAGCCTAGTTTACCTAGTACACTTCATCCTAATCATCATTAATACCACGACACATCGACTGGCACATCCTCTTATTTCGTGGTGGAGGCAAGAGATTTTCACTCTACGCTTTCGAAGGTCCTTCTTGAAGGTTCTGATTCCCTGACCTATCCGTCAATCTGGAGGCGACATCTGCACGCATGGCAGCGAGGGATCGATTTGGTGTCTTCGCTGAACCCGCGCAATCAACCTTACAAAGATACATCTGTAGGTTCTCTCTGCTCCACTACTTCTCATTCCAAGTATTACATTTTTTCGCTTGTTCTAATTTAATATTCTTTGGTCGTAGACAATGCATGCGACCCCCAGAATTACGAACCCAACCTTGCTCTGAATCTCGAAATAGCTGATCTCATAAATTCTAAGAAGGGCAACGCGTGAGTTCCTTCGCTTACACCAGCACCTTCCGCCCTCTATTTCATTGGCACTGACGATTGATAAGGCCTCGGGAAGCTGCTATCAACATAGTACATCTCATTAATTCGCGGAATCCCAATGTGGCGCTACTCGCCCTAGCGGTATGTCGAAGCTTTCAGTCCGAAGAAGCGGGATACTGATCGTGGTTATGATGTTAGCTTCTTGATATATGTGTGAAAAACTGCGGATATCCCTTCCATCTCCAAATCAGTACGAAAGAATTCCTTAATGAGTTGGTACGGAGATTTCCCGAACGCCCTCCGATCCGACCATCCAGAGTACAGCATCGAATTCTAGAGTCGATCGAGGAATGGCGGCAGACAATATGTCAGACGTCACGATACAAGGAGGACTTGGGATTTATCAGGGATATGCATCGCCTGCTTCTTTACAAGGGTTATATGTTCCCAGAAATTCGTCGGGAGGATGCAGCAGTTTTAAATCCCAGCGATGTATGTCGGATTTTATATATTCCCACCACATTAGGATCATATTGACCATTGGCTAGAATCTCCAATCTGCTGAGGAGATGGAAGAAGAAGAGCGGGCTGCCCAATCCGCTAAACTCCAGGAACTCATTCGAAGAGGAGGTCCTGAAGACCTACAGGAGGCGAACAGGTTGATGAAAGTAATGGCGGGGTACGACTTACGGCATAAAACGGACTATAGAGCAAAGGCTGCTGAGGAGGTCGCCAAAGTCCAACAAAAAGCAAAAATTTTAGAGGAAATGCTTCAAAGTTACAAACCCGGTGATAAAGTAAAGGAAGGGGATGTTTTTGAGGTAGGTTATACCTCAAATCAAAAAACTAGGATTTTGTTTAATGAAAAACCATCAGGAACTCGCCAATGCCCTCCAAAGCGCACATCCGAAAATCCAAAAGATGTGCGAGGAGGAGTCGGATGACTCAGAAGCTGTTGCCAAACTCTTAGAAATCAATGATAGTATACACCGAACTATCCAGCGTTATAAGTTAGTGAAGTCGGGCGACCTAGAAGGAGCAGCCAAAATTCCGAAAGGAACACTGGGGACGAGCACAGGCGTGAAGAAGAATTCCGATAATGAGTTATCCTTAATCGATTTCGGTGATGATACTGCACCTGGCTCCAATGGCAGCACGGCTGTCAGTACATCGCAAAGCCAGGTACTGTCATCGGAAGGAGATCTCCTTGGCCTTTCATTCCAAGAAAATTCACAACCGCAAGGCGGTGGCATATCTCTCGGAGGTGGCTTTAGTTCAAGTAAGTAAGCCTTGGATATCAACGAACCAAGTTAACAATTAAAAGGTCCATCGACGTTATTGGGATTGTCGTCTACATCATCACTGTCCAGAAACCTGTTTGATGACCCCGCCCTTTCCACATCTGCTGTCTCAGTGTTGGAAACCCAGCCCCCGACAGCTATGCCAGCCTCAATACAACAACAGCAACAACAAAAGGCAGCAACGCCTCCACTGGGGGACCCATTCCCATCTCTGGTTTCGGCACGTTCCCAGACTTCGTCACCCTTCAACCACCTTCAAAGCTCTTTGGGATCCAACTCCTCACCATCATTTCTTGACCTAGGCCAGGGAATGTCTCAGACAGCTACACAGCCGGCAGCACCCACAACTACTACAGGGGATGATGAATGGACCTTCGCCTCGGCCCTTCCGGAGAATAATCTGCCTAGTACCGGCAAGGTACAAGTCCTGAAATCATCGATAGGCGTTGACTTTACTTCCGCTAGGAACGCAGGGGATCAAAAGATACATGTGTTAGTCTCATTTTCGAATAATACCAGCCAACCAATATCCGACCTCCACTTCCAAGTTGCAATTGAGAAGGTAATAGGTGGTCCCGCTTCGTTCCTTCACTCCCTCCTTCACTCCCGTCCTCCCCTTCCCTTTCCTTCTCCTCCCGTCCTATAATCATCTTCTACCCCTCCCCTCTTATCCGCGACCTACATAGTCCAATATACTAATGCCGCTAACTTCTAAAACAGGCATATAGTTTGCAACTGACGCCGCAGTCTGGACGTCACATAGCCCCACTGCAGCAGAACGGAGTTCGTCTTGAAATGCAATTGAACGGGATCCCATTCGGGGCCGGGGACTCAGTTAAATTACGGTATAAGCTTTCGTATAAGCTTGGAACGGAGGAAAAAGAAGAACAGGGGCGTGTGCCTCCCTTAGGCATAGCATGACATTGCAATACACCACCTTCTTCTCTCCTGGAAACTAGTTAGTTGAAGCAATGGCAAACAACGGAAACGGAGGGAGGGAAGCGAAACAATAAACAGATAAAAAAATGACGCAGAAAATTCAAAACCCGGTCAAGATATAACTAGCCAAACGTGCGAAGCTAGCGCAGCTTTCCCGTCCTATAATTCCAGGTTCCCTTCAAAATGGCACTGGTTTTGTACCTCTTCGTGTTATTTTAGCTTGATAAATTTGGACCAAGATAGTTTTCACCTCCGCGGCTCCTGTGCATTTTCCTTGCTTTATTTTACTTTAATTTGTGTACTTCTTCTGCCCGCCCCTCCCTTGTCAACTTCTGTAAGACCCTAGATTGTATAAGTGACCAAGGCCTTTTTATCGCACAAAGGTCGCATGTCCGAAGTATATCGTAATCAAAGATTGCAAGGCAACCCGCGCGCTGTGTAGTTCAAAAACATCCTGGTGATCACCCAGTCGATCCACCCTTTTGCCGAACTCCTGGCGAGCCATCACTTCGGGAGCGGCTCTCGGGAATCCGTTGGAATAATTTGTTGCCTACGAATTGAAAATAGGACACAAGGTGGCCAGCGGACATAAGAAATCAATGGTTGATATTCGTGTTTTAAATAGGTAAATTGGGGTCTAGGAAAAAAATTAAAAGGTTGGTCCAGGAAAAGAACTTCACCTGAGCCAGCTGGTTGCTAGGGCTGCGAAGTTACCATATTCCCCCGCTATTTCGAATTCCTTTCCCATCACACACACCCCTCATCCTCTCCTGACGTGGCTCTCAAAGACAGGCATCTCTGGCTCTAACACCTGACAATCAACCGCCCATCCCTCCACAAACACAACTAGTTCGTTGTATTATGGGGGATAATGCATTGCATCCAATATGCAATTGGGTAAATCATCCCATCGCTCCTGCATACGAGACCTGCCCTAAACGGTGTGGAGTGCAGCATGATGGTGTCATGTTGCCTTAGCTTGGTCGAACGGATTTGCATGAAGGCGATGGAATGACACCGCAGCTTTTGATCACATTCTTTCTTCTTGTGCCGGTACCGATGTCCCTTGTACGGTATGGACGTACATGTACATGTACAGTACATGTGCAGGGCATTGCGCATCGGTACCTGCCTAAGTGTGCATATTTCTAAATCCTCCTGGAGCTGCCATGTTGTCATGGCATCGGCTGTGCATGAGGATTGGTGACTATTGCCATGCAACAGTGAGATCGGTGCATTTGCAGGTTGCATGCGGAGGATCTCTAGCAATAGTTCGGGCGCACATATTATTATGGGATTGCTTGTGCCGTCTCTCTTCGCCAGGTGACCTCAACGTGCATATCCATATAATTAAAGATGGAGAAGTGCAAAGTCCGCAACAAACAACACTCACAACCGCCCTAAAAGCAGGAACAATATTTTTCGGGACTTTTGATTCGTCCACCATACCCTCTACTTTTCGTGTCGGATGCTTTTTTTTTTTCAAGGTCAGTTTACCAATACTAGGCTTGTTGGGGGTTGTTTTCTTGTCCATACTATAAGTTCAAACAGTTGGCGGTTGGAAGGGGAACTCAAACGGGATAACCCTCATGCTAGCGAAAGGCATCCAAACTTACGTACATAGTAGCTAGCAAATTTCAGCCCGTTTTTATCTTTATATATTCTGACATTAACTTTCAAATCCCGAAGCGCGAGAAGCCTCTCTCTCGTGCAAAGATCAAACAGCGAGTGTGTTATAGGCGGGATGCTAGGCCGTTGAGTGTACATGTAGTATCCCTATGAAGTGGCAAAATATGCACGAGAACGCTTGTTCTCAGGCTCGTAAGCAAAGTATGGCGAACGAGGCATCTGGCCTGCACATCCCTACCTCGGTTTGGCAGCACAGCAGATCCTGTGGAAAACTTCGTTTTTTGGTACATGGACATTACATGTACTGTACAATAGTTGGAGGCTCATGTTTAGCTACCTCCAACCTATTAAGCCGGTGAGTGTCGTCTGCAGTGTCGAATACGATAATATAGACTACTCCGTACCTACCTAGGAAGCTCTTCTGTTCGCATTTAACCTGGATTCTCCAAGAGGATTGTCTTTTAGTGCTGACAAGATTGACAGGGGATACCTGTCATTGATTCATGATTGACTCTATCCCTGCGAGGAACATCTTTGAAGATTTCGAAGGCGGGGGGTGTTGGTTCCGGAAGGTGGGGGAGTAAAGTGGACTCATTTTTTCTCCCTCCATATGGTTTGCGACCATCACGGAACCGGGTTGAAGGTGTGGAGTGACCAAACAGAGATAGCTTTGCGGACAGCACTGGAGGCTGGAGCCTCGTCCCTTCAAAATGATTGTTCTTGCCATCACAGCCAAGTCTTCTACCATCAGAGCCAGATAAGAATGCGTGGTCAACTGTTAGTTAGTTAGTTAAGCGGTTTAGTTAAGAGTCAGGGTATCGCCGCCGACACCGTAGCACCTCTAAGCCAGAAGGTCCTCCTTGAAACTACCTGTTAAAAAGCACGAGGCAAAATTTTATGGCCCGGAAAAAACCCGCTTTCCAGTGCGCAACCGTAAAAATCAGCAGCGCCGGGTTTATTTTAGCCACTGAAGATCAAGGTTAACCAAGGAATCTTGGCATGTCGAAACCGAGAAGTTAAAATCCCGCCAACGGCGAGGAGGAACGAAGTCGGCATTTTAATCTCTGCACCGGCTATTTACAGTTGATACAGAAAATTACAGCTGCCTCCCCACGATGAAACATTTTGTACCAAAATAGCCAACAACCAACCTGGCCAAAAATAAAGATAGAAATAATTAAATAAATAAATGGCATGTTTCTACTCATAGAGAATATGTGTGTGTAGTTGCATTTCTGTGAGTCGAGCGTGATGTATACTTGCAGTTACTAGTACGAACACTGAGTGCCGGGGATCAGGCAATAAGATTCACCATGTATCAACCATCAATCGGCTTATCCATCGTAATTTATTGTCTTAAACTGTGCCGTGTAAAACAATTTATCTACCACCATCCCTCCATCTATATTATGGAACGTGCTTCTTATTAAAAAAAAAAAAAAAAGAAAAGAAAAGAAATCACCCATATTGGTGGGGATCTTGATGGCATTCTAGTTGACTTATCATGGGCAACCTTGGAAGGTTGAATATTGGACACGTGACTTAGAAAGATGGCGGCTCGGCCAAGAAGAGCAGCAACGCCACTGAAATCTCGGCCAGAAACCCCCTCAGTGAGGTCTAAACAACTAAGATCGCAGAACTCTTCATTAGAGCTATTATTTTCTTTCTATCGAGGGTTTTCAGACTTGCCATCTTTGAACCCGTGATATATATGGGTGTATTTTAGATGGGTGGTTTGTGGGTCCAACTTTTGCAAACGGGAGCCCCATGTTACTTTTGAAAACCAGGACAGACGGGAAGCCCAGGCATGATTAGATAATAAAGCATTTAGCGATTTGCGGATCTCCGATTGGCCACGCTAGATGATCAGCCACTAAAGGTGGGCGGGGCCTGGTGGTTCTTGTCCAAAATAACCTAGTGCGTTTGCTGACCAACTTTCTCCCAAAGCCCAGACCAAACAGCGCTCAATCAGGAAACTTTTGACCTCAACCAAGCCGCTGTACTGAGGCCACAACTTGTTCTGCCAACTTGGAACCTGCAAACCATAATCCGGGCATTGGATGCGCCTTGATGTCTGCCCTTACAGAGCCCCTAGTGCCATCTTGCGCCATCTGGTGCTGTCTGGTGCTGTCTGGTGCCCTGCCTCCTATCCAGACATGGGTTCGTGGAAGCGAGGGTGTGGGTGTGTATACACTTGGGACGGATTCCAAGTCTCAGGTAGGTACCTACGCAACTATTTTCCAGTTCTAGGCTGGCTGTACTCATTTCAAGGTTAACGCTTGCCATTTTGTAATGTCTATGATTCCTACCCCATTGGATCTACATCCCGCCCTTCTTCGTTGGAGGCCTTTCGGGCTTAGAGAAACTCTGTGCTGGAAAGGGTTCCCCTGTCCGTGGCCGGTTTTCAGGGCCAAATTGTAAAGTGCAATACGGCTGCTGCCTTCCATTCGACCTTAGTTTGCAAATATTCCACACTATCAGAGCCATCTTTCCTGTATCGCTCGACTACGGGGATCTCAAGCATGTTGCTAGTGCCACCCAGTTAACAGATTCTGCACTTCCATGGTCTCCTTTTTTCATCTTTTCTTTTCTTTCTGAGAAGGAAAAATGGAGTGCCCGCCATCGAAGAGTAGACGACTTTTGCTGCGGGTAAATGGAACGCCAGCCGTATACACTCACGCTTTGGACCCCTGCATAAGCCTGTGGCTAGCTTGCCGGTCATTCCTACTGCATGCATGCATTCTGCGTGTGGTCTGTGCTGGGCACCTCAAAATTTTCCGCATTAATTTCAATAATAACAATAATCGTTATTGTTGGTGAGCAGCGGAGGTGGATGGAGGGGCCCCGGCTCTGGCTGGCCGTGTGTGTAGAGCACGAGCTACTACAGGGCCCACACGGCTCGCGGCCCATCAGAGTCTAGGTAGGAGATATCCTGCGAACCGTGGTTACGACGGAAAGTCTAAGGTGGGACTTGGACTAGCGAAATCCTTTTCGGTCCCGACCTCCTTCCCGGACCCTTCCCTAAACCACCAGTATTGCTTTCTTGGCGTACCTGCAACTTCGCACTCCCCACTGCTCCTCCTTATTACTTTTGTCTCCTCATCTCCGTCATAACTTGTTGCTTTTCATCCCCCATGCAATAACCAAGGAGATCTCCCGAATCCACATCGGAGGAAATTATTGCTTTTTCTTCGAGCTCCCCCGTATGTCAGAAAGACCAAAGAAACTAGGCCGCTCGGTTACTGCATTACGGTTTACTCCCTGCCGCCCTGTTCATCTATATATTCCAGGAAACGCTGTCTTTCCCTCTATTATTACACGAAACCTTCTCTTGTTCTTCTCCTGTTCAGATTCGGACGGCTGCCATATCAATAGTCACTCAACCCCCGGGTGCCTTTTTCCTGTCCCTTCCCCAGAGATCATAATTTCCTTGCTCCTCGGTGACTCTTTATAACCATGGCCTCTCCCACTTCCACTCGCGTTAAAGAGAGCAGGGACACCAAGGAGGTGGAGGGTAGACATGAGACAGAATCAGAGAGAGAAGCAAGAGAGAAAGAGGATGTTAAACGGCGGTTGGAAAATCGAGAAAGGTTAGTCTTTTCACTCGTTGATCATGCTTGTTCCTGAGTAAACCTAACTGTTGGATAAGGGCATTTATCGCAGCCTCCAGGAGAGGAGACAGGACTATGGAAGCTCGGTTTGAGTCCGCGCTGCGCGCTTCAGAAGTTCACAAGGAACGAACTGGGAAGGGGTTGCGTATCACCATGGAAGCTGTTGAGAGGGAAGAGATGTACGACGAATTAGATGATGAGCACGGCAGAAAACGTCGGTGTCACATCGATAGTCTTCAGCTCAGGTCCCAGTCATTGGATGTGCACTTACACCCATACATGTTGGCCAATTTTGCCAAACCTCATGCAAATTCATCTTTCTCACAGCTGAACGGTAACATACCCAATCCGTACCACGCAGGGCCAATATCACCTCAGGGCGTATATGATCCGGCAATGTACCGATTCAATGGCTTACCAGGTGTGGAGGGCATGTTCAATAATCCGTTCAGCCCCCCAGTGCCACATGGACGACCCAATTCTCTACCCATTTCACCCAACGCTCCCAGCTATGAAGGTCAAGGAATCGCCAATTTCAACGGTCAAAATAACAGGCTTAACCGAAGAGTGGCTTCGGATCCCGCCATTGCTGTTACACACCTACATCATGCTGGATCGTCGCCCATGCGACCGGAATCTCACCCGCAAAAGTCTGTCCCTAGCTATCCCGTGATGCACTCCCCTCAGCAGCAGCAGTGGCAGCAGCACTTGGAACAAACCCGACAGCAAGGGAACGATTCTACAAGACCGCATTCCAATATTCAACAGCTATATCGAGCCGTGCAGCAAGGGTCCCCAACTAACCAGCAAAGAACCTCGGCCCTTAAACCAGCCCCAAATATTCGGCGGCAGTCCTATCAACATATCCAGCAACCGCGCCCTCGACGTCTAAACACCCAATCTAGAGCGAACCAGGTTATACGTATGAATTCTTTTGACTGTATGCCTTATACTCATTCTTCTGCTGTCACTTCTCCGGCTGAAGGGATGGGCATTACCGGCAGTTATCCCGGCACTGGCACTGAATATAACTGGGGTGCCAACACTTCCGCACTGAATTCCGCCACCGCTAAAAATTCTACTTCCGGCTCTAACATTGAAAACTCAAACAATCATAAATTGCCTTCAGGTAGTTTCCAGGAGATGGAAAACCAAACTCTCGACCCTCTCATCCAGTGCACACCAATTCCAGTAAACACCAAGGCCCCTATGATCCAAACTCCATGTCATGGAACATCCCCAGTTTCCAGAGGCTCTTCGGCAGGTTCAATGACAACCTCGGGTTCCAGTGTTGCTGACCCTTCTCTTCCTTCGCCGGTTGTCAAGCAGGGATTTTCCGACCAGAATGCCCTTCCAATGGGCCTGAGTGAATATGTTCAGAATTCAATCATGAACAACAACGACCTTTTCCCGGAAGAAATAGTGGGTTCAGAAACATCATCTTTTTTCCAAGATGCGCTCCCAGACGTCAATGGACTCGAACTCAACACTGCCTCCCACGAGTGTTCTGACGAGAACGCCTTTCTCAAATATGAATATTCCGACCCATTTGGTGTATCCACCTTCTAATTGATCACTCGCGAACAGCAAAGGGCAGGAGCACTAGCTTTTTTCATATCCTTCTCCTCCGTATGCCTACTTCTATTGATACTCTCATTAATACTCCCTTGATATTTCTTGTGTCTTCCTTTCCCTGGTTCTGGCAATGGGAAGGGAAAACAGCTATATAAAATCACTCATTACCTACTTCTCCTTTGCGTTAATTTTCACATTGCCTGGTGCATTCTTAGCAATTGTTCTATTAACAATTTTCACTCAGCTGGAGCTTCCGATTTACTTTCTCTTATCAAAGAGAGCTGTATAGTGAGCTCTTACAACTAGGGAAACCTGAGTTCCCTCACCGCCTTTGATTTTTAGTTTGTACTTTTTGACTTATTTTGTATGTTGGGATTTCCCCTTGAGCCATCCGGGAATTCAGAGCAAAGATGATACCTCAAGAAGCGCGTATACTCCCTATGCGGAAAGCCTGTTTGTCCGTAAGTCAGTCCTTGAGAATAATCCATAGCTCCCATGTTGAGAGGGGTGATGATAATAAAGCCAGAGAGAGCCCATCAAAAATTTTGTTTCTCTTTCCTTCTTCCTACCTCCTAATCCAAGGCTCGCTACGTATGTCCTTGCACCACGCCATGCTTAATTCTTTTATTTTTTTCTAATTCATCAATTATTTATTTGGCCCTTTTTTTTTTAACCCATACTTTAGTTTTGAGACTTTCTGCTATATGTGCTGGACGCTCTTAGCCTATCTCATTTTTACTGTTTCATTGCTCGCCACATATCCGGAACAACGCCTGATACCTTTTGTGAGCGACATGCATATTTGCTGTATTTGCTATATGTATATCTGTCATGATACTCCAACTGCGCAATCGCATCAGTCTGCAATCTATCTATGGTTATTTGTGTGGCGAAGGCGGAAAAAAACCGAAGCGGAAAGAGGGAAAGTCGAGACTCATTTGTCTCCTCCCCCGCCGCTTCTAGCTTCTATTGGGAAGCGGGTCATTTGAAGCAGATTCAAGAGAAGGGAATGATTTAAAGGGAAAAACAGAAAACAGGAAATGTTTAAGGCTATATAGGCTATGTGTGGATGCATGTATGTAGGGAGCAAATAGTTTTTAATGTGGATTTTTTTTTTCTTTTTTTTTCACTATTTCATACTTTCCTTCTCTTGATTCTTTTTTTTTCTTTTTCTTTCCTTTGGATCTCCATTCCATTTTGGGAACACGGTAAGCGGAAAGCATGCTCGGAATTGAATAACCAAAATAAATAAACAAAATATATAAATAAAGTTTACCGGCGGGGCAGATGCTAAGAAAAAAATAAAACGAGGAAAAGAGTATATATAAAAAAACGAATCGCTGCATTTTGATACCTCCCCCGCTTGACTTCCCACGCCACCGTCTACTCCCTTGAAATCCGCTTCCACAATCAAAAAGGGTAGAAGCGAGGATGAAGAATCTGTTCTTCTCTCTCATTCGCCTTTCTCGGCCGTATGGGGCCCAAAATGGACGTCCATTCATTGTTCGGCGATGTTGCCCTGCATAGTCGATTTGATTCGATGAGCCGTTCGTTGCCTGGCCGGGGGAAGCTTCCAAATATCTACAACGTTTCTCTTGGCAATGGCGATAAACGAAGCATTCATGCAATGGATGTTTTTTTTCTTTTTTCCTTTTGCCTGGGTCCTATGGAGAGGAGAAAGCAAATGCAATGGTTACCCGGAGGTGAATCCTTCTCTTCATTGGTCTCGTTCATTTTTTTGTTGAACCCAAGCCCCCGCTCGCCTCCCGCGCCTTTTTTTGTTTTGTTTTGTTTCTTCTTTTGTCTTCACTTTTTCCTTGTTCCTTTTTTCCATACAGAGAAGTAAGTGCCTCACTAGTTATATATGCACTGCAGATGGTCCCCGGGACGATCAAAAAACAAAACTAGTCGACAATCACCTGCATAAAATACAGTAGTTACCAGCAGACGAACGGACGACGGACGACGAACGACGAGCAAGGAATAGGTTCACGGCCCCCCTTGCTGGAGAACTCTAAAATTAAAGTTGTTTCGCCCTACAGCGCCTGCGCAACACCCACAGCCGCCAGTTCTTACCGATCCCCAGCGAGAATCATGGATTCGGGGGTGGCGGGGAGGGAGCCCGCCATTTTGGCGCTGATTGGATTGGAAGAGCCCGGCGACTGCGGGTCTGGGCTTCCACGCTCCAGAGAATGATGAGATGTGGTTTCCGGTGCTTAGATGATAAAGCCGAGAAGGTCCAGCGGTATGGGTTGAGCTACAGAAGAAGGTAATAAGTAACCATTTGGCATGCGGGTTTGTTTTCCTTTGCTTTTTTCTAAAGAAAGCAAAAGGGTGTTTGTTGTTTTTTCGTTCTGTTTTCTTTTCTTTTCTTTTCTTTCTTTTTCCTTTTCCTTCCCTTTTCTTTGCTTTCTTTGCGTTTCTTTTCTTTTTCCTTTTCCATTCGTCCGCCGAAACAAGGAACGGTTATGAACTGCCAGCCAAAACGACTGACGAAGAATCTCGGCAAGCAACGACAAAAATAGTCCAACGGACCCGCACCAAAAAGTTTTGAACGCTGGTTCAAACCGCCGAACTTATCCTCCCATCCCATCCTACAGTAGTTGGAAACTCTTTTGAGTTCATGCTCCAATGAGTTATTGGCAAGTCCCCAGGGCGTTGGGAGCTTATATTATAAACTAAACTATACTCAGTAGTTAGTGAGGGAGCTTTGATTGCGCGGGCGGATGAAGGACCTGCCTGTGCGCTAGGCACGCACCTCTCTCTTTTGAACAAGAGGGTCCGAACATTCGATGTGGGGAGGTTTGTTGTGGCTGCTTTTTGTCGACCCACCTCCCGCTTAACTTGAGCTTGATGGGTGGACTTGTGGAGGCGAGATGTTGACTCTGTATGAATCCTTTGAACTTGCTTTTTTAAGTAACCAACTCACTCACTGGTGCAGGTATTATGTAAGATTTTAAACCTGCAAGTGAGTAGAGACAGGTATGTAAATATAGTGATTTTTTGAATGAACATTCATGCGAGTTATATCAGCCATTCAACAATGAACTAGTTCACAGTTGATTTATTGTAGCTAAGAAGCTGGAGGCTGACCTCGAGAACCGCCGGGTGACAAGGGTCTTGCGCAACAAACTCTCGCTTAAACATGTGAGAGGGCCAATAAATATCTGCTCTCCAAATCCCTTTCGACAACCCACAATGCAAACAAAGAACAAAAAAAAAAAGGAAAGAAAGAAAATGCATTGATGAGCAGAGAAGCAAAAAAAGAAAAAAAGTCACAGGGGGCTGAAGTGGGCGGGGGATCTAGGCTAGCTATGATTTCTGAGTTTTGAAAATCCCTAAGTGCTTCCACGGTTCCAGACATCCCTACCGATGTCCCGCCCGATATCTCCACTTTTCCGTATGCCTAGGCTCGAGCTACTGCTTCGCCTTCGCTGACTACGGTATATGCTCGGGTCGGCGGGGCTTAGCCCGCTGGCACGGGCATACAGGTTGAGAATGTCAGTTAGGCTTACCACGCCAACGAGGTGGCCAGACAGCCTCGCACCGGGTAGCGAGGCGGCTGGAATCGATGTGGACATCGACTGTGGTGGGCCAGCGGGGGATATCAGCGTCGAGTGGTAGGGTTGCGCAAGGTGCGGCGTAGTGGGAGGGGGGAGGCTCCAAGTATTATTTGACGAGGTTCCCGGAGTGAGCAAGGACGTAGATGGAGCTGCAGGAGGCGATTGGGGCGACAGAGGTATGACGGATGGGCTGTTCAAAGGGATGTGAATGGCGGAGTGGGAAGGAGTGGAAGGTCCTGACGATGCCGGCGATTGAGGGTCGGTTACCCACATCCTAAATTTGTTAGCCAAAAAAGACACAATTGCCCGATACTGCCGCCTGCCATACCTGTGGGATCTTGTAGCGACTATCTTTGCCACTGTGTGGGCTAACGTCGATTGAGGGTGAACGTGGAAAACCGGATACGAGTCTTTACCCTCATGCATGCCGCGGGTTGATAGAATAACAGAGATGAAATGTATGCAAGTGTTATTTAGGAGAGGAAGGGATGTTGATTTGGTGAGTAGCTGAGTTCGGGGTTAGTGCAAGCATAACTTATAGTAATAGCTTTGTATAACTACAGAAACACACCTTCACATCAACAACAGATATGTTTCCAACGACGTTGAGTTGGTTGTCGACGACTGCGATTGAGGAGATCCCTTCACTATTCATCAATTCCAAGGCTTCGGATAGTGGCTTGTATCCGCTATAGAAACTGTTAGGATATTTATTTGAGAGCAAATTGTTCGCAGGTTTTCAGAGCGAGGGTTAACGGCACATCACCGGCACATACTTGATCGATATTACCTGTTGCGAACCTATCCTCAGATCTGCCAAAGACCGCGGATACAGCTGATCGATGACAGGAAAGCTCTGCCCGTTTTCCCACAGAAACTTCACAAGCCGCCATTGGCTGAAGATACCCACAACCTCGTTTGTATCTTCTTTCGCAACGATAACCCGATGAACTCCACCACCAAATGTCTCAACCGCTCTCATCAGACTGGCGCCGGGAGTAAGGCTCGTGATGGGTACGTTCAGGCCCAGGTTTTTCACGTCTCTCAGCGGGATTTCCTTCCCTTCTCTGGCTTTTCTCGCCAGCTCTCGCATGGACGCAACATGCTCCTCGCTTGGTTGCACCAATCCTACCACAAGCAGTAGATATGCATTGAGATCCGCATAATCGAATGTGCCAATGGCAGTTTTATCTTTGGGCTTTTCGCGGATTAAAATAACAGGGGAACCGGAGTCGATCAGGATCTGCGGATAACAGAGGAGAGCAAAAAAGAGCAGGGGACAGATTATCAGCGGGCACTGGAAACATGGCGGATTTTTTTACTTTTCGGCTAATCTGGTAGGAGATGAAATGAAAAAACTATACATTCGTGGCCTCCTCGATTCCCGTATCCATTTCTACAAAGTGAAGATCACTCGGGGTGACCAGCTCGCCAACCGATATCTGGGTCCAATCACGGCCCGCAAAGGCCGGATCTGCCGCATTTCCGGAAGGCGGATTATCGATGAGGCTTTGCACTGCAGATTGGGATAGTGATGGTTGTCGGCGAGCTCTGGGAGAGGATGGGGAAGCACGTAACGAATCACCGAAGCTATGGCGCGGTTGTAGCGGGCTTATCGAGGCCAGACGGAAAGGCGTATTGCTAGAAGTTGGGGAGCGTGAATCTGTGCTAGAACGAGAGTCCCTGGAAGCCTCCGCGGATGATCGGCTGCCGCGGTCTGCCATATCGCACTCTGTAAAATGGTATAGAAATGGAGGTGTGGATGTATGAAACTTTCAAGGCGGCTAGCTAGGTGAGGGGCAGGCAGGAATCCCCAGCAGAAAATGCATGGAGGTCACGGCTGGGGGCGCCTCTATATTCAGAAAGACAAAAGGAGAGCAACGCGCCCGAACATGGAGCATCAAAGGAGAGGACAGACGGGGAATTGGGCGATGCTGCTGGACGCTGATATCACAGTTCAGTCATCGCCCGCACTTTGGCTGGTGCAGCCGGGGCCGTCTTGCCCGATCCGGCTTAGCTGGCCTGGGTTCCAGGGCTCGTGCTCCACACTTCAGCAAACCTCAATTTTGAACAAATCTATATGATTGCTTCCCACAGCTTTTGAGTTGGGCTTGAATAGTCTGGTTGGACGTGCACCAATTCACATATTTTAGTAGTATACAGATATTTACATGTGAAGGCCGTGGAAGGTCGAGTTTTGGCAGACAACTTCCAAGCTTCGTGGGTCGTGAAATGGGAATTGCCGAACAATGCCCTAACTGCCCTATCACGAACTTAAAAGCGAGTGGGGACCCCGTCAAGTCTGTCTTGCGGGATGCGTTGGCAGGCTTCCAAGCGCGGGGAAGGCATCGCCGTCCTGAGACCTCGGGAATCAATTCCTTTTTGGCGCCAACAGAGCAAAAAAACTAAGTTTCAAGTGCCTCAGGCATCGTGAATCGGCCAAAAGCTTCGTAATCCCAGCACGAATCAAAAAGGAAGAAGGCGAAGGGGTGTACTAATATGACTGTATGTGCATGCTGGGGATGGGGCGATTCCTTGAATACTACGCAGTAGCTCCATCGTAACTCTGCCAAACAGACCATACGTGAGATTTGAGATCGAGACTGCGTCACAAAAACACTAGTATGATTGGTCAATCCACCCCGCATCCATCTGATCTCGCTGGTGGTCCTTATTAAGTGGTCAATTGGGTCGTGCACGGGAACCTCCGCCAATCAGCCTCCTCTAGCCATGTCATTAGTCTTGGGGAAATTTGACTTTACTAAGGGAGTTACCAGGAGGGGAGGGATATATAAAACCTTTGGAATTCTGCTAGCAAACCGGCCATGTTGATGCCTTTCTGGCCCTTTGGGACAGGCTTGCCTCGCAGTCTCTTCACGTCGTTCCTCGCCGGCCCGTTGATGTCGGGGTCGGGTGTTCTTTTTCTACTATTCGCCAGTTCCAAATTGGACTTTTGGATCTGCCGATGAAACCAAACCGATTGGTGCTGCTTCTTCGCATACTCTCTCACATCGGGGGCTCCTAAGGAAAACTCGAGCAATGGCAGTGAGCGTATCATTGATCCTTCCGAGTAGTCCGCAGAGTTGGCAGATGTAATATGCGCCTTGTAGCACTCGTATATGGTTCTGTTGGTGGCATTGACTCTACGAGTGCTCCATCCATGCTGCCGACCCACATTCTTTGCGCTGTCGTCGGCAAGCTGCGGGAAGCCTACGATAATCAGAGCCTCGAGTGAAGGGAACTGATCCAGGTATGAGAAAACGCGCAGGGAAATGTCGGCTTGCACGTGCAGCATCAATACCCGTAGATTTTTGAAAGCTTCACCGGCGAGGGCTAATTCGCTCCAGCTCCTCACGACGCGATCGGTTAAGTGGGTTATCGGTGCGTCGTCATCCTGACCGGCTGTGGATTGGGCAAGAGAAGGGGTAGTGATATCCAGAGCCACCAAGTTGGTAATTTTAGATACCTCAACGAGGTCGTGGAGGTCTGCATGGTGGGTCGAGATGGTAAAAACCGTGCCCCATCTCAGAGACGGGGAGTGAATCAGCCGGGAATAGTCGCGGAGAGGCATCTTTTTAGTGGACGCTTTCAACGAATAAAACGGTGCTATTTCCCTAAACTCCAAGGGATATACCGTTGCGAATATTTTCCAGAGATGCAAGGTTCTCCTTTCGCTAGAAAAAAAAAAGAAGCTTGGGTCAAAAGGGGAGCTCTCCAAGATAAAAAACCGGAAGGTTCCTCAAAGGGTGACGAAGGACTTTCTTTGCTCACCACCGCCCTAAACAATCCCACAAGTATCTAGCAAGCTCCCAAGGAAAGTTCTCAAAATGAAGGGTCGTAAGTAGCCGCTGGTCCAAAAGGGTCTTTCTCATGGCCATGTGCTTCAACGAATTGGCGCCGCAGGGACTGCCTTCTTCCCACCCAGGCGGTAGGTAGGGCGATTCATGACTCCAGGATGGTCCGGAAGTGTCTGACTGGTAAACGAAGGAGGGAACGATGCGATCCGTATAGACCTGGCCGCTATTCCAATCGCATCCTCTTTTGGCCATTTGCCTCTGTGTATTATATTTACTATTCGCCGGGAACAGGTGCTCAGTCCAACCTCACAGCTTCTAGGGAACAGGACTGGCCCAGCTCGGTGGTGATACCGGCCCTTGTGCCAGCCACGTCTTAACCCATTGACAATTGGTCGAGTCTGTGGAGATGAGAGCCAGTTCTCGTCAACATCTCGTATGCCATATTAAGTTTAGTGTTGGCCCGATCAGCTGGATGACAAATAAATATGAAAGCATATTTGTTTCATGCACCATACATGCATCGAGAACGTAGGGGAGAAGAGTCGATAGAAATATCGATTTATAACATACATAAAGAATATCGATGATGATATGATATATTTACAAGATAAACACTAACATCAACTCCAGGTATCCAGTCATTTTTTTCCAATGCTCCGAGGTTCTGTTTGTATCATTTACGCCCGCCTCTTACAGCTACCTGCACTCATCCACCTGGAGCCTATCTAATCCCCATGCCTTGTCCACTTCATCCAACAGCTTCAAATCCGCGAGCGCCTCATTACCCAACACATCCTTCAAGCTCACCAACTTAAAACTAGTCAACGGTGACGTCTCGCCACGTGAAGGTAGCTGATTCGCATCATCATGCACAACGATCAGTCCATGGGGGAAATCAGCCGATAACCACGTTCCCACCGCAGCCACGCCATCTGTATTTGACACTGCGTCAATTCGGCCGTCGCTCGACACCCCAATCGTGAAAGTGAGTACATGCTCGTGGGGTGCCGCGCGACGGAAGACGGAGAAAGCACTGACACCCTGGCACGACACGATCAGGAAACCCTGCGACGCGGTCTTTCCAGGAACAAGCGTGAGGCCTTCAACGTCCGCGAAGAGAGTTCCATCGCCCGCTCGGGCGATCATTGTGCCCTCGTTGCGGCCATCGGGTTCAGCGTCATAGCGCCATACACCGGTAGCTTCTTCGCCGATGAAAATGACACCAGCGTCCTCATCCGCAACACATCCCTCAGGCTGGCCTCCTGAGCCGCCGGTGAAACTGCGGACGAGTGTTGTAGACAAGGTGCCATTAGACGAGACTGTCAGTTCGTACTGGAGGTATTCGGAGGATTTGGAGTTGACGAAAAGATATTGTTTGCTACTACTGGGGGAACGATAGGCACAGGAACCGTAGACCTTGTAGCCGTCCTTTGTGGGCTGCGAGCTGCCAGGGATTTCAGCTAAGAGGCCTTCGCGGGTGATTTCAAAGAGGCTGAGGGAGAAGGATTAGCAGTGTTTACTTCACTGAAGCCTTTCTTGAGGGAGGAGGATAAGCTGTCAGCGGATAGCTAAAGTTTGCTCGTACCACAATGTGTTTTCTTCTCTGCAAGCTGCGTATGCGAGATCGATAGTCCTTTGACCAGCTTTCATTCTGTAGATAACGTCTACATTATTTGGCTGTCCTGCTTTCATCACTTGGAGCAGATTTCCTGTGAGGTTAAATACAGCCAACCCCGCTCCCTCAGAGGATTTTGTCGTAGTTATAACCATTGACTTGTTGCCAGAATACGGTGAGATCCAAATGGCGGGGTCATCTCCATCGCGACCGCTGGCATCTGTTTCGAACTTCGGTTCCACAAGGAGGAATGAACAATCCGGTCCGCTCCAGGAATCTTTGCATTTGCATACGTTAGGTCCAACGCATTTTCCTCGGTTTGAACAATCATTTTTGCAAGTGAAGTCTAAGCATTTCTTGCCAGCAAATCCTGCGAAACAAGAAAGTGAGCCATCACGGTTTTCAAACCCGTTATGCTTATTTCCTTTCGGAAAATGTTTTGATGGGCGTGGGTTATGCTTCACGTTGACTTCGAGGTCCAACTTCTTAAATGCTAGTTCCAAAGAGCTAACACCGAACGATTTCCGTGCTTTCGATGCCAAAACATAGCTAAGCAGGCCAGCAGGGTGGTTAGCACTTTTCGACTGGCCGATTGACAAGCCTTCAATCTCGATATCCTCTGTGTTGGTGAGTTCAATGGTTCCCCGAAGCTCAAGCTTTGGTGAGTAAATGCCAATGGTATCACCACTGGCAACAAACAAGTAGATGGACGCTTCGGTAACGTATGTGGCCAATCCGGTAATGTCATCCTCAGCTTTTCCAAGCACAGTAATTTCAGGAGCCGTCGTCGAGTCTTCGGCTGTGAAGCTGTAGATAGTCTTATCATCGTCAGCTGAGAAGTAGACCGTCCCTTCCCTGGGAGAAACAGCACAGGAGTTTGGCTCGACAGGAAGATCGAATGTTTGAACCTACACTAATGTTAGCACAGGCGTATGTACGAATACATACAATTGGTCTTTCTTGATCCTCTTATTTTTGGTCCTGGTAAAGCAATAGTATCCGAAAAAATAAAATATTGTATTGTTCAGTACAAGACCTCGTCATAGCACAATTGACTGACCTCGAGAATTTCAAACTTGCTCCCCTCCCTCCTGATAATGAATTGCACCGCCCGCTTCTTTCCAAACAAATAAAAATACTGATTTCCAGTTTTGGGGCTGCGCCATGGACAGAGAGCAGACCAATCGCCCAACATGACCTTCCGGTTTGAGGGCTGTTCTCCGGGATCGGCAACCTCGTAAACGCGCAGTACGGAGTCTGTGGCAGCAATTGAAACAATAATGTCCTTCTCCCCAATATCGTACATCACGCCTATCACCTTGGTGCGTCCATGGACACTGGCTGTATGCTCCCGTAGGGTATTGGTGGTGGGATCGGTGACGAGCTTCCAGGCTTTCCATCCGCCGGTTGCCGCACTCCCGTCATTTCCCACAAGTAAGGATTCTGCGTTCTTTTTACCGTAGTAAATGACTGAAAAATCTCCCTCGACGTCATGAGTCAAACTGGATACGGGGACACTAGCGGTTGCAATAGCAGCCAATGTGGGAGCAGCACCCTGGAGAAAGACGAGGGTGAGGGCGAGTGCAGCTGCTGTAAACGAGCGTAGGTGCAGCATTTTAGGACAAGCTTGAGAGAGAGAGAAAGGAGGATATAACAATTAGTTCGCCATGATAAGAATGAACTCAAAGGAGACTTAGGAGGGACACTGATAAATTATATGCCGTTTTATAATCGGGATCTAGCCGCGGTCGAGATAAATCACCAGGCTAACCCCACACTGCTGCATAGCCAACCACTTGCCAGCGTTGTCGCTCCCAGAAGAAGGGAGTCCATGGCGGGAATTTCCTCCCAATTTCAGAATGGCAGTGCCAGACCGATCAGTCGCTGTTTCCGCTGTTCTGCTCCTGAGAAACCCCAGGTCAGTGCTGGAGTCCTGGGATTGATTTCTGTCCGTTCAGCCTGTTTCCCGCAGGGGGCAGACCACGCATACATGCCATTGTCATGACGATACCACCAGATTGGGGCCCTAGGATCACAGCTTCAGAGCTATGTGTACCTGGTCCGCGACACCTCGAACCCGAGTACTTAGCCCAGCGACACGGGGCAACCATAGTTCGCAAGAACCACAGAACAATCACGATCTCAAGAAGCGTCAAACACGATGGGAGTCGCTATCTATCCATGAATAGCGTGAGCACCAACGGGCGCTGGGTACAGGCGTTGAGTGTGCATTTGTAGTTCCAGCGTCCAATCAAGATCAGTTCCCACACCACGGCCTTCGCCAAGGAGGTTTACCTAAACAGGGCCTGGCATCTAGCTTACTAATTCCAACCTCATGGCCGCAGCTGGCTTCCCAATTGGGCATCAAGCTGCCATTGTCGATGGCATCCATGAATATCGATCTTCTTTCTTTTTCCACACGTGGAGCGATATGATCTAATTGCCGAAATAATATGGATAACTCGCGGTTATAATAAGCAGCTCCGCACGTACCTACCACTATGGACAAGGCTCATCCTTGCGGGAGGATGACTGATTGAGCTAGGGGCAATAGGGATAGGGTAAGATGCCGTGGATCCTTATTTGTCCCCCTGCTTTAAGGGAAGAAAGCATGCTGAACACGGATGCTGTCATGAGCAGGGACTGAATTGGACTTCTCCAATGCCTGGCAAACGTCTTCCCTGGCTTCGAGGACGTACAGACGTTCATCCTAGTCAGGTCGCCTATTCGAACGCGATGCAGCCGGTTCTCGTTGTGGTTCGGATTTTTGGTTGGAAAGGCTATTCAACGCTGGTTCGAGCATTGATCTATGACAGTTAGCCGGGCCGGTGCGCCCGTTTCCTCATACCCACAAGGGGTTAAGGCTTTTATGGCTGAATCTTCCAGCATATGCAGCATACATATGTGTTTGGAAAGCCATGACGGAAGGGAAAAGGAAGAGAGCCGGGATGTGTATGTGTATGTGAAAGTGGGGCATGCACGAATATTCGAGGCCTAAGACAGCCAAGGAACTCGACAAACTCTTTCTCACACTCTATGGGCAAACCGTTAAATCTATCCAGGACTCCGGCTCTCCCGTGACAGCGTGATGTCTCCCGCCTCTCTTCATTACCAAATCAGTCTGAGAGCATACCGCTTAAACGTCGGCTACAACGGCCCCACATAGTACCGTATTAACAACAACTTCAGCAGCAGCAACATGAGGACCAACGTCTAATGTAAGAAGGAGGTCTCCATGCTGTACGCTCGGCTGTGCTATGCAATTGCAACATTTCCGTGGTCTCGTCGCGCTCATAAATGCCATAGACTTCGTGGATGGAATTAAATGACAGTGGCTCCACAGCACAGTTTGTGCATGCACAAAAGCGTCTCTCATGGCAGCGACCATAGAGAATTAGCTTCGAGGGAACCGCTTGACGCTAATATACCTGAGAGTACAAGGCTCGGTAGTTGGGGTAAGTTGCCAGAGCAGCAAGGGTGGACGGCGCTGGCCGAGTAGAGGATCGCCAATGATCTCCGCGAATCTACAGAGCAATTGGGAAATGAGCATACTTGATGTAACAAAGAAAATAAAATAGGGAAAAAAATCACTGCTCCTGCGCCTATCGACAACTCATCAGCAACCAGCCGCCCCAAGAACTCCCCAACGCTACCTGCCGTTACCAACCCAACGCCCTTTTCTTATCAAAGCTCAAAATAATAC
>NW_025544803.1:760626-838984 GCF_000150115.1 Histoplasma capsulatum G186AR
CATTTTCAATGTGTACCATACCACACCGATTGCCAGAAAAACGATATAGATATACCGTCCGAGCTCGGGCGGTATTTTGTGGAAGCATGGGCTCTCGCGCGCGGCGTGATTGAAATCCGTACATAGAGAATAGGTGGTGATATCTTGCGGAGGCTCTGTGACAAGTTCTCGTATGGCTTCTTCTGGCGCCCTTGCAGCCGTGTGGTGGTGTACTTTGAGTTCCTCATATCAATTCTCCTGGATACTTCACTTCCCTGGTATTTTGATACCACAGAAGTTAACCCACTCTTGACCAGACCATCCATCAATAGTGTATTTAAGATGTACACGTGCAGTTCATGTCGAAAAAAACCCCGTAAAAGGAAAAACAAAGCGGACTCAAAGGTAAGGCTGAATTTGATTCTCAGTCCACTCCCAGAACTTCCGCGCAGTTCCGTTACCGCCGTCAGTCTCTGGCTTGATCGCTTCCACCAAATCTTTCCGGACGGGAGCCACACGTCCCCATGGTATAACTAAAATAAAATTTCCGCAACAGTTAATATACTAAACGACAACCCACACTCCCACCACCAATCAGCAGCAGCAGCAGCAGCAGGAGAACAAGAACAAGAACAAGAAGAAACTTACTCCAATTCCCCGGCTCCTTATCCGTGACGTCCGGCGACAACCCAGCGAAGAGCTCGGTATAAGCTCCAAACACAGGCGGAAATTGCATTGGGCGCATCAACAGCTGTAACAAGAGCCATCGGTGACGGAAGAGGTCCGAAGCAAGATACCCCGGATTCAACGCTACGCTGATAACCCCGTCGGCCCGATGGCGCTGCGCAAACTCGGCCGCATACAGGTAATTCCCAGCTTTGCTGATGCAATAATTCCTGTACCGAGCCGATGTGTTGTCGGCGAGGTTCTCCAACTCGTCCATGGATACGCCAACTGATTTCGGAGCGCCTATCTCCATAGCCAGGGATGAAACCCAGACCACGCGGACTGTGTTGGGCGGTTCGGTCTTGGCTGTGGAGATAAGGGTAGGTGTGAGCAGTTTTGTGAATAGGAAGTGCCCGATGTCGTTGACGCCTAGCTGGAGTTCGTAGCCCTGGGCCGTCTTGGATCCTTTGGGAGGCACCATGACGCCGGCATTGTTGAATAGAACATGCAGCTTGTTCTCCTTGGCAAGAAAGCTTTCAGCGGACGACTTGATCGCAGTTAGATCGCTGAGGTCCAGGGGAAGAAAGGCTAGCTCGCCTGTGGAATTAGGATTGGCTTGGCTGATCTCCCCGATTGCTTTATTGGCCTTTTCCTCTGAGCGCGCTGCTATGTAGACTCTTGCATTCTTGGAGAAGAGAATTTGGGCCAGGGCCTTGCCGGCTCCCGTGTTTGACCCTGTCACGATATAGACCTGGATAGAATTCATCAGTACCTATGGCGAACGGGGGAGATAAACCACTTGAGGATGGATGAGCAAAATACCTTTCCCTGTAAATCTGGTAAATTCTTCTCTGTGAACAGGGGTCGCGGAGGAAACACCTGAGTCCAGAAAGTGGAAAACATTTTCGCCCCGAGTTATATTGAACAAACAAAGACAGGCGTTATCGGATTTAATGCTCAATTGCAATCTCGTGTCAAGAATCAGAAACTCATCCAGCCTGTGTCTCCTATTCCATCTTGAATAAGAAAAAATACTATTCCCTAGTAGATGCCAACAAGGATCGGAACGCCAACCTGTCCCTTCCCTGCTTAGTTCCCGCGCTTAATTAGATTTGGCGCTTATCGCGACTAAACCAGGGTCCCCCGCCTTTTTGTTTTTGCAAATATTACATCGTATCTCTCCACCCATGCAGCAACGGCAGTAGCCCTGCGACAGCCCCGGCCGAAGTCTTCAGAAATTTGCACGGGTGGGAAGCATTGTTCTGCTTCTCCAGAATCTCCCACATAACGGTTCTTGGTCTGGGAAAGGGAGGGCGGGAAACAAAAAAACTCTTCAGACTTTTCCCCAAGTTGTTTCATTTTCGTTCTCTTCTTGGTATGTATGGTACGGTAATGGCTCAGAATTTGAAACGGTTAGGAGAACCGCCACATTGTATTCGGCATCTTCATGAACAGAATCCAACATTTTGGATATTCAGCCAGAAAAAAATCCTCTGCAATTATCGAAGGTTGATAATGTGCGTCGTGGGTTGTGATTTCATAAAAGGCGCTGGCGAACTCCGTTCTTGTGTGTAAATGGAAATTAGCCGGAAGGGTTAGTTTCTCGGGTGGAATTCCAGAAGTCATTCTTCAGCAAGAGATAGTATCCCAAGTAGGGGTCTCAAGTAAGTGTCCAGAGCGACTTCGTCCTCCGATTTTATAGCAAGAAAGAATCTCTGAGAAAGCATGTTCGTCTATGACGTTATTCATTGTGGGATTTCGCGGAACCTTCCGTTTCGGCTCGCGCTGCTGAATTGGACAAATATGGCCTACCAGGATCAGGATCGGTGCTTCAAATACATACATACCATGGGCATTAACTAAGCTGCGACGTCATTTTGAGGAGTGCAAACCTAGAAATGCGGTGTCTTTGGTACAGGAACGAGGAAGTACTGCCCTGGTGGCACTGGAAAAGCGAGAGTAAACGTTTTCGACTTGGAGTATAATGAATCCGGCTTACCCTGTCCATGGAATGTTCAATGAGACAAGTTTTCATTCATCTCCTGCTGTAATCCCTGGGCCATCAGGGAACGAACAATTCCATGTTGGATAGTTATTTGAAAATTCTATCCTGCAGGAAGACTGCAGGAAGAGCGGAGGATGTAGTCCTGTGGCATTGGCAGCAGAACAACTCGATTTATCCAAACAAACCCACGGGTAAGTCGGGCGTTGTTCGGATAGAGCATTCATAACATGTTCCCGATAACACACTCTCCATGGCTCGTTCTTGGGCCAGATGAACTTCGTAGCCCTGGCGTCTGCTGTCACGGGTTGCCAAAATAGGGCCTGGGCAGTGGGCGGGGATATCGCGACCTTTATGATCGTTGGTATCAATCGAGCACGAGGGACGAGGAGCAGACGTGGGAATTGCGTGGAAGTATATCAACTGTCAACTACTAACTAGTAGCTAGTGGTTTAAATAAAGACGAATCCTGAATGCTGAATCCTGCTTCCTGGCCGAGACAGCGATCGAACATGCAACATCTCCTGACCCGATCCAGCTGACACCCGGAATAGAACTGACAGGGCCAAGGCAGAGGACGAGGATCAAGAGCGGTGGTGACAATGGGAGGCTTACTGTGTAGTTACTGGTTAATAAATAACAATCACTAGCAGTCATTCCCACTCCCTGATGATGTTGTTGCTAAGAATAGCCGCCTCCGCCCTTGTCTCGTTCGTCTCACCTCAACAGCCAACAGCCCACAGCTTACAGCTACAGCCTACGAAATGCACAGTCCCTCTGATCTTGCCCTCACCCAGGAACACTCACCTCCTCTGGGCCCATCAGGCTGCCACCACCAGATGGGCTGTCCCGCGCCAGACAGCCCCAAGCCTCACTGGCCCCTTGGCTGGCGCCGCTTCCCTGCCAACCAGGACAGCCCGCTTTGTTCAAGGTGATCGATTGCGGCGGTGGCTTCCCCAGCTGCCAGCTGCTGATCAGACCGTGCTCCTGGAGGAAGGTGATTCACCTCACATGGCTTCTTGTTGGCCGCCATCAATAAATATCCACTTGTTGGATTCTTTTTTATCTTTTTTCCCTTCCAACATGTCCGCGTGTCCTGATTTCTCCCTTGTTGGCCAATACTAGAATGCACTAGGAAAAACTTCTATCCCAACTGCTGCCAACTGCTACCTCTACTCTCTCCCTTGTTCTCGTCTGTACGCTCATTACTTGATCCAATAGTTCTTGCGCCGTAAACATAAGTTTACTTCCCACTAACCCTCTCTCTCCCCCTGGCTAGAGCTGTCTCGGCCCTCCTTACCTTCAACTATGCTTCCTACTCCGGGACGACGGGCCCATGAAACGCAGCAAGAACAAGAAACCAGATCCCAAGGCGACTTCGACCGTGTCGAGAATGACCTCGCCATTCATTCTTCTGTGCATTTGACACCTTTCTTGGGAATCGTCGCATCGCTGCTGGGGAAAAGAAACCCGCTAGCCAACCCCGCGAACCCCGAGGAGCACAGAGTATGGCTTCTCGATAACACTGCCTACCGGGCACCTGGCGGCAGATTCAACAACAAAAATATGTCATGGGAGGTTGAGATAGTCGCATGCATCTTCATCAAGCGCGGCCGTGAGGAGGTTGGCAAATTCGTCGCAACCATTGCGGACGCCATCGGCCTCGATGGGGAATTTGGTCTCAATAACAAGGTAGTTCGCGATCGCATGACTCAACGAGTTCAGCCGTTCGTCGATTCTATCGCCCCAGCCCGCTCAATAAGTTTGGATATACCAATTACGCGCCACAACGTCGTCAAGCGCAAGCTAAAGCCATCCAACAGTGACGGCATCATTTCACAGACAGCCCGGATGGACGGGGCAGACATCGGAGATGGAACCGTCATCCGTCCTTCCTTAAGACACTGGACCCATAAGGTATCTATGGATACTGAGTTCGCATCCCCGACCGGCTGGCTGATGATCTCCGATGTGGACGACACCATCAAATACACCCAGACCAGCGACGCTGTTGGTATCCTGCGCACCACCTTTGCTGAGGAACCACGAGTTATTGCCGGCATGCCCCGTCTCTACGAACACATCGACAAAGAACTCGCACCAACGTGGTTCTACCTCTCCTCCTCACCGTACAATCTCTACCCCTTCCTCCGATCTTTCCTCCGCCAAGAGTATCCCCCCGGAACACTCATGCTGCGCAACCACTCCTGGATGGACCTGAGCGGGCTCCTGAAATCGTTCACGAAGGGGACTCAAGCGTATAAAGTCGATCGCATGGAGAAGCTGTACCGCTGGTTCCCAAAGCGGAGGGTCATCTGCATCGGCGACTCGACGCAGAGTGATCCGGAGGCATATGCAGAGATATATCGCAGGCATAAACAGTGGGTGCGCGCCATATATATCCGGCGAGTCACTGACGTGGCGAATATGGAGGAGAAGAACAAGGAGAAGCGCTTTCTTAAAGCGTTTGAGGGCGTCCCGGATGATGTGTGGAGGGTTTTCGATGATCCGGTGCACCTCTATCGAGAGGTCGATATGTTGCAGCGGGAGGACTAAGTGGGGGCCCGGCTCGATTTGTATCCCTTTTTTTTCCTCCTTCGTGTTGTTCTTCTGCCTTTAAATGGTTTTATGGCTGGTCCTAGTCCATTGGGATTGGGTTGGGAGGCAATGGTCATGATGGGGGCGTTTTTGTTCGATTTCTTTTTTCTTTTTCTTTGTTTTTGTTCCCCCGCTTTTTATTTTCATCGTTTCCTCCTCTTGTCTCTTTCGTCGAATGCTTAATGCTTTTCTCTCTTTCGATTATTTCGTCATTCCGGTTTTCGCGTTTCTCTCTGAGTCTGTGTATATACCCCCCAATCGCGACGAGTCAAGATTTTTCATGTAGTGGATGCTCTTTTTTTTTTTTTTTGGGAAAGGCTCAGTTTTCGATTTTATCTGTATTGCCTATGGGATGGTTGCTGCTCACTGCCCTTGTCTTCCATGTTCCTATGTTTAAAGTATCACTTCCCTTTCATTCTTCCCTCACCTTATTATGAGATATTATTATATATCCCAGCTCTGCTTCCCGAGAGAGAGAGTCTCGAATCTGAATTTTCGTTCTCTTGTTCAGGCAACACAAGATGCAGAGGTGGAATTGCAGTTCCTGCAGAATATGTCGTTTCTATACATGGATGATAACCAACGCTGATATATAGTAATAATATATAATAAATTAACCAACTGGAAAAGAACCTTCTTCGCTAGCGGGATGTTTCCGTGGGAATGTTATCTCCTGCTGATCGCTCCAGAGATAACACTGTTTTAGGCATTGCTGGCAGGGAGGAATTGGTATGGAGATTTTTCTCTCGCGATACCAAACAGGTTGGACGATGTCGCATAAAGTCGAGACCGGGTTGATTATGGTCGTCAAACTATCGTATGATCCGGGAGGCGTAGATAAACCGCGTTCATCGGCTGTTTATTTTTTACCTTTGGTAAGTAACTAGCCAAAAAGCATTGACGTCATTCCCATATATATATATATATATATATATGTAACTATGCCCCTCAATTCAATATGAAGATTACTACACGAAGGAGAAATATATAACCTTTATAACTGGTATCATGGGCATGTGCTTGCAGCTTTCATGATATATACATACATGTGTATCGATCCGAATGAGTGAGAGGGAGGATTCATCCATATTAACACACCCTCCGCTCTGTGCCATCAGATCCACACCTCTGTTGGAAATACAATAAACGCAGTAAAATATACAATTCCAAATCCCTCCTCTTCTCTCAAACAAGCCCGTAATATAGCCTCCGCGATGGAACCAACCCCACGAACCCACACCACCACCCTAGCCGAACAGGAAAACATTCCTGCCAGCATGCCCGCCCTCTACCTGCCCCTCCCGCCCTCACACCCGTACACAATCACAAACCCCCCCTCGCCCTCCACCCTCCTCTACACCACAACTCACCCCACCCCAACCCCCACCTCCTCGCAGTACCTGGTAAAAATCCAAACAACAGCCCTCTGCCGCGGCGAGCTCGGGTGGGCCGAAACCCTCTCCCCCGCATCCCATGCCTCCTCCTCCCCCTCCTCCTCCCCCTCCTCCTCCCAGCCCACCACCACAACGACAACCCAACCACAGCCCGACAACCCCGTGCTCCTCAAATGCATCCCGGGCCACGACATCAGCGGCATCGTCCTCTCCACCCCGCAGATCGACGAGCGGAGCATGGCGGGGCCCAAATTCAAAGTCGGCGACGAGGTGATTGGCCTGCTTGCGTTTGCGAGGGATGGCGGCGCGGCGGACGTCGCGGTCGCGCTCGAAGGGGAGCTGGCGTTCAAGCCGCGCAATGTCAGCGCGCTGCACGCGGCGTGTTTGCCGTTGAGTGCGCTGACGGCGTGGCAGGCTGTGTTTGAGCAGGCTGGGGTTAAGGGGTGGGTTCAGGATGCGGATGGGGATGGGGATGGGGAGGAGTGGAGGAGGGATAAGGAGAGGGTGAGGAGGGTGCTTGTGTTGAATGCGAGTGGGGGTGTGGGGGTTATGGTTTGTCAATTGCTGAAGGCGGATATGTTGTTTGGGGACGGGGAAGGGAATGGGGGTGGAAGGTTTTGGGTTTGTGGGGTGTGTTCGGGGAGGAATGAGGAGTTTGTTAGGGATCAGTTGCGGGTTGATGAAGTGTTGGATTATACGAAGGAACGAGAAGGGTTGGGTGCGGCGTTTAGAAGGCGCGGCTGGGCGCCTGTGGATTTTGTACTGGATTGTGTTGGGGGACAGACGCTGAAGCAGGCGTATGATGCCGCTGTTGTCAGGGATGGGGGGATTGTTGTTAGCATTGCGCAGCCCGTTCCTGAGCAGGAGCCGGAGTGGGCGGATGTGAGGGATGCAATTGTGAAGAGGGACTTGACGAGTCGGTTTTTCATTGTCAGGCCGGATGGGGAGCAGTTGGGGAAGATTGCGCTGTTGGTGGAAGGCGGGGAGCTGAAGTCGTTTGTGGAGAGGGAGATGGAGCTGTATCAGGGGCGGGAAGCTATGGAGTTGGTGGAGAGCGGGAGAGTGAGGGGAAAGGTGGTTCTGAGGGTCAACAACTATGATAGATAGGGATTCCGCAGTCCAGTACATGGGACAGAGCGGCCGGGAACATTTCAGCGGGGAACGACGGCATCACGAATGGATGTATATCAGCTCAAGGACATAGCTATGTATATGCAATATTATCATCGTCCATCATATACAGAGGATGAGCTGCGTCGGAGATTGCACGGGGCTTGACAAAGGTAGATCAATAATGGCAATAATATAGTAAAAAAGGAAGGTTAAATACTAATATATCATTGAGCAGGGCCTGAGGATTGTGTCAGAAAGGACCATGGCAGGAAAACAACGAGATATAAAAAAGGTACAAACAAAAGCGAAGAAGTAGACGAAATAGAAAGAACCCGCTCCAGATATCAACCTAACCGTTTAGCAGTGTTCGTAAATAGCTCATCTCCCCCCGGTTCCAACAGGCCAGCTTAGCGTATAAAGAAATGATATCTCGACGTTTCGCCCAAATTAAGGAGCATGGAAGAAAGCGTGGGAGGCGCGCAGCGAGAAAAACATAAAGGAATCTGATTAATAGATGCAAGCAATATTAAAGACAAATACAATTGAAAAGACGAAAACGAAGCCGGTATCGAAATGGGAAGTCATCAGGAGGTGATCGGGAGCGAGGGACTAGAGATGAATGCGAGAAAAGGAGAAAATGAAAAGATAATAGATGCAAAAGCGAAGTGAAGCAGAAAGAAAATATGACTGAAAAGAGGAAAACTTCAGGCGGTAAGGTCTGTTTGATTTCGACGAGAAAAAGTATCCGTCCTGCTTTTTACAAATTTCGGTGCGTTTCTTCTCCCTCGTTCCCTCCCACCAAACCATCTTTCATCATGTAAGATTCGAACAAAATATGAAACGGCGTGAGCGTGGAAACTGATGTCGAACAGGTGGGGATATTGGAGAGGAGGACGCGGGTAGCTACATAACACAGAAGTGGCTTTGAATGGGATGGGATTGATAGGTAGATGGATAGATCGCGGGTAGAGGAATAGTGAGGCCTGATCGAATATCCGGGGTTAAGGGAAAATAAAGCTTGGCAAAACGGTCGCGATAGCTTAGAGAAGGGAATCCAGTCGAGTAAATACGTTCAAACACGCTGCTATCACCTATGCCGAATTGTCAAGTTAGTCCTAGAAACACCAGAATCCGCAACTAGATAGAAACTGTAGGGGTGTCGAACGGGGAGAGAATCTTTTTTTTGACTTACCTCTAGTTGAAGCTCCTTATCCTTTGCCTTCTCCACCTCCTCATTGACCTCTTGGGCCAGATTTGCCCCAATCCCTTGCGAACCACCTGTCCGCCGCGCAAACGGCCATTGTGAATATTCAGACAGCAGTTCATCAACCTGTGCAAAAGCCCTCTCCCGCGCCTCGTGGCCCATGGTCACCAGCGCGTTTTCAAGAACGTTAGCAGCATAAGCAGCACAAACCATTGTGATAGTGCGCAGGTATCTGAACTCAATATCTTCAGGGAAGAACTGGTTTGGCGTGAGAATGACGGTACGGCTGCTACAGATGTTGCGGACTCGTTTGTGGATTTCGTCCTTGGCGCCGGTATCTGCAACAGGATGGGTGGCCATGTCGAAGAGGAGAAAGTTACGTTTTTCGGTTCGGAGGATACCCTTATCCACCAGCCCTTTTGCCAGCCGTTCTCTGACTTGCTTCAGCTGGTAGCCGATTTTCATAAGGTTCCAGGTTTCACCTATTTTGAAAATAGCTATTAGTATTTGTTTTCCCTTCTAAATCGCATTCACTCCCTTCCACTGATAGTTAATTCTTGGACATGATGGCTATTGGGATATGAGTGTAAGCCCGTACCGCTTAGTAGATCGATCCAGGAGCTGACGCTCATTTTCTCACTTGACTTCATCATCTTCAACGTCTCGTCCAGCAAGACTTCTCCGGTTAGCGAGTCGTCGATAACTTCGATTACCCGGTCGGCAAGGGGGAAGCGTCGTCTTGATGAATCCTTTTGCATGCTGATGCGGCCACGGAAAGCCAATTCGATAACGATGCATCCTCGTAGTGCGTATGAAATGTTCTCGTTCCAGAAGGAGAGATATCCCTAAGCAAAATCACAATAAAAGTCGTGATAGCAGCTCCATGGTCAGCTTCTATAGTATACAACTACTAAAAAGATCCCCAATCGAACAGCGGAACCCCATTAAAGGAGTCGAGAGCCTTGGTATCTGGACAGAGACAGTCCCCGAACAGACACAACGATACATACCTGCTTATCCTTCAGCCCCATCAACAACACCTCTTCCATCAACGTAAGTTTCGGCTGTTTATTCCTTTCATCACTCTCGCTGATATCCCGCGGATCGAAAGCGATTTTGTGCCCACCATTTTCGCCGCTGGAGGTGAACGATGTCTCCGGGGTGCGGCTGTCGAAAGTAGCCGAGCCATTTAAGGGGGATGGGGAGGCGACTCGACTGCTGCCATTGGTGCCGTTGATATCGTCTGTGTTGGAACGGGCAGCTCCGCGACGGCGTGTCAGACCACCGGCAGAAGCCATGGGAGAGCGGGAGTGGGTCGAGGGCAACGATTGGGTTCAAGAAAGGTGTTGCGTCCTTCGAGTAGCGGGCGGAGAGAGGCTGAGAGGCTAGAAAGGGAGAGAGTGAGGGAAACTTAGAAGTTGAAGTCTGTGTGAAGCATAGGGCGTTTTTGCGGGGATTGGGGACTCGGAGGCGATATGGTGGTGGCTATAAATATGGAGGTTGTTCAGTTCGGTGAGGAGGTAGGTGGTGAGATTGAGCCCCAGCAAAAATTGTATTTCAAGGAATGGGCCAAGTTGGCTTGGGATTCCCGGGGGTAACTTACCGAGAAGCAGTAGGTGATGAAAAGGACACCCGATCAATTGGAGTATGGGGTAGATATGGCAGTGGATGTAGCGGTGCAGTTGAGAGAGGAAATTCTGTTGTCCGGCCGCGAGAGACAGATAATGCTCAACGCCAGAAGTTTATCTGGGTCGCAAGGTTGCCTTGGGTCTTGGCGCATCCTTGCAGACATGAGATGGAGAATATTGAATCCATTGGAATTATTTTGATGCAGAGAATTGACACCGTTGTCATTATTATGATTACAATTAATGTATTTACAGTCAATGGCCTATTACCGTACCTACCAGAGCATTTTCAGGAGTTTTGTACTAACCTGCTAAATCTAATATAAATTCCGTTGAGCAAAACATCTCGTCCTTGGAGTCGGTATTTCTCAAGCTGCTGCTTTTGCAATCTCTCTGGGGATAGACGCGTTTATGAGCAGGCTGTATATATGGTACATCGGTTTTGGCATGAGAGGAGATGAGTTTTCTTCTCTTCCACTACCGCTGATTCGGGAAGGCCAATACTGACGCTAAAAGCTGCCGATACTTTTTGCTATTTATAACAGGGTGAGTGGTGGAGCCGTTTGCCTTTCCTCTTTCCTTTTACATCAGCTCTACATGAATAGATACACGCTCAGGGTTGACGGGGGCTCCTGGTCTGCTTCTAGTTTTGCACAGGAATTTGCACATTGTGGAGGAAGAGGAGGGAAAAGAGATAGAATAAGAAAAAGAGAGATTGATGTACAGTACACGATATGACAAATGAAGAACGGGAACGGAAACGTAACGGGGGCCCCTTTAAATAAATCGAATCGCACGCACTCCTCCATTTGATATTACTTGCACACTCCCTTCCAACGCTGAGTGATAAGATGATGTATATATCCACTGCGCGTCAACCATTTCCAGAGTCCCCTTCATCTCGCTCATCATCGGGGTTTAATCTTTTAGTGGGCTGCAGCGAAAATAGTGAGCAAAAGATCTATGCATTCTCCACTGGGTATACCATTTATATATAAAGAGTGTGATGGGGGGTTACATACCATCAGGTTGGGAGCTAATATAGGTAACAGCTTGGTCAACTATTGCTAGTTAGTAAACGTGAATGTTGATTTTGATTTCGTGCGAATTTGGATAATATGATAGGCATATAGCAAGCGGAAACATACTGCTATGGATGGCATCGGCTTCCTTATCTGGGATTTCGATGCTGAATTCCTGTTGTATTGAGCACAGGTCAGTCACATTATATACCATACCCATTGATATCATGCAAGTAATATATGTCGATGACTTACCTCCTCAATGGCCATCACGACCTCGACGGTATCCAAGCTGTCCAATCCCAAGTCATTCGAGAAGTGCGAGGTGCTAGTAATCTTCACACACCATCGACAATCGTAAGTATCTGATATCCGTACCCCAACATCCACTGGGAGAAGCATGAATATTTCATTCATACCTTGGATGGATCCGAAACCTGAAGCACACGCATGAGTAAGTTGCTGCCATAGTATATAATATTGCAATAGAGAAAGAATCGAGGAGGGAAAGGCACCAAAATTTGATATCACATACCTTGTCAAAGTTCTTCAGCAAATCGACTATTCTGCCCTCAATCTCCGAGTGGGTTAGGCCAGCAGGCGCAGAATATGATCGGATGGCCTGGCAGGTGAAACATGAGGGGAATTGGGACTGGACTGCGCGGGCGGCAGAGAGCGGGCTCCTGGGGATCTGGAAAGAGGCCGTAGAGGGTCTGGTGATTCGAGGTATGGAAGAGGCTGCGCGCAGCGACCGGGCAACAGCGGAACGGAGCATGGTGGAAGGGGTGATATATATATAGGCTAATTAATGCAATGGCAGGTGGTGGCGCCGGATGAGTTGGGTGCGAAGGCGAAGAGAGCAGAAAAAAAGAGACTCGCGGGCTGGTGGTGAGCGATGTCAAATTGTTCCTCTCCGTGTTCGGATTTTGCACGCCAACACACCGCCAGCCAATCACGGGCCGGCAGAACACAATGACCGAAAAACATCAAAAGCGGCCAGATGCGATTTGCACCTCCAATTACCACCGCACCGGCATCTAACACCAGATCCAGCCGTCTGCTACCACAATGGCTTCCTCCTCCAAGGCTGTCTCTAGGCTTCTTGCCTACAAACGGCCTGCCCTCATCCAGATGTCCTCCCCGTCCTCCGCCCCCCAACGATCCACGAGCGTCAATGTCCTGATTCCTGCTTTCGCCTTTTCAACTTCCTCCCCTCGACCTGCTACTCCCGCCGGCCCTCCACGACAAGGCTTCCGCCTCCCGGCTCCCAAGGCTTGGGACCAGGGCGATGAATCCGCTCTCGACAAAGCCGGAAAATACTTCCTTATGACGGAGATGCTACGGGGCATGTATGTTGTATTGGAACAGTTTTTCAGACCGCCGTGAGTATAACCCGCAATTATCATACATATCCTATCCTGATATATCTTCAATTTTCTGGGGGAGCTATGTATTGCATGGCTATTTGTCATGGATATCCAATTGACCCGATAAGCCGCAACGGATGTCATACTAAATGCTAAATCTCCCGTAGTTATACCATTTTCTACCCGTTCGAAAAAGGCCCAATCTCCCCCAGATTCCGCGGTGAGCATGCGCTACGCCGATATCCTTCTGGCGAAGAGCGCTGCATTGCTTGCAAACTATGCGAGGCAATCTGCCCCGCTCTTGCAATCACAATCGAGGCCGAAGAACGAGAAGACGGAAGCAGACGAACCACCCGCTATGATATTGATATGACAAAATGTATCTACTGTGGCTTCTGCCAGGAAAGCTGTCCAGTCGACGCTATTGTTGAATGTGAGTATTTCCTCTCCTTTATCCTTTGTCCTCGGATGCGAGAACAGATACCGGATGCATGTGTTTGAGGTTTCATATAAGAAAATATATTTCCTAGAAAAACAGTGACAAATACATGGAGAAAATCACGAAGGTCTATATTACGGTTAGCTAACAAAAAATCCAACCATTTTCACTCAAAACAGCCCCCAACGCCGAATATGCGACAGAAACAAGAGAGGAATTGCTGTACAATAAGGAGAAACTGCTCGCTAACGGCGACAAGTGGGAACCGGAATTGGCCGCAGTCGCGAGAGCTGATGCCCCCTATAGATAAACAGATGAGCAGAAAGCAAGCGGGAGGAATGGGTTAGGAGGAAAGGGTTGGGTGATCAGACACACGCTGCAACCAATAGCCAAAACCCCTGGAGCTATTGATCTAGGCTGATACGGGTGCAAAGCACACACACACATACACAAAAAATAACCACAGTTTCATTTTCCTAACTTTGCTTGTCAACAGTACCCTGCGATATCAATGTACTTGTACATATTATTTACAATCCACGCGTTGTGTTCGTGCAAAGGTAGAGGCGGGCGGTAGGCGTGCCGTATTTTTTCCCTCCTGTGTGGCTGCTTGCTTACTTGCTCTAAATATTCTACTAATTGTTCTACTGCCGCCCTTTTCTTTCATACGCTATTACAATTCCTTATTTTAGACATTTCACCTCACTCTGTTATAATTTCCATGCTGTATTATCTAACTAACGAAACAGAATTTGATTCGCTTCGGTCCTTGTTTAAGTTAAATAACCAAGAAGGAAGGAATGCATTTGGAAAGAAGAGGATTATGTGGTATAATGCCTGATTTGACAGAAAAAAAAATCTCCAAGGTTATCTTACAAAAGTAGCACGGAATGAGTTTGAAACGGAAATGAGGAGAGAGAGAAGAGGCAGGAAAAATGCAGAGCTCTTTATGCAATACAGAATACTCGGCCTTCTAGATGTAATAATTGCGAGTTGGAAGTCAGTTGAGGAGAAAGCATAAAAGAGAACCTAGAAGCATCATAACGAATTCCACCTGTATCAACACCGTTCCTCCAGATCAGGGGAACACTATGTGCTTCGTATACCTTTGGTAGGTAGGCAATGACGGATACCAAATGAGAAGAGAAATCGACAAGAAAAAATGGTTAAATTGATCGATGAAACTCCTCGCCATGAACGAAGACCTATAAAATACCGATTTACAGTTAAATCACAAACAGAAGTGAAATATAAAATGGGTTAAGTAAAATCGGAGGTATATTAGCCTGGCCAAATCATCAAGATGAAGAAAATAAGTCCTCCTCGTCACTTCTCCAGTACAAACCCCGAAGCAAATAAACAACAAACTCATTCACTTCTTCTTCGCCTTGAACCCGCCCTCAAACCCTGGCCGCTTCTTCGCACCAGTAGTCTTCTTGCCACCGCCTTTCTTTTTGGCCCCTTTGGCCCCCTTCTCCTCCCTCCTCTTCCGCAAATTCTCCTCCCTCTTCTTCTGCCTCATCTCCTTCCCTTTAATCACACCTTCAATCCGCTCCTTCCACTGTTTCTCACTCTTCTTCTTCGCCCCCGTCTTGCGATTCAACGTCTTTCTCAACAGAGATATATCGTCCTTCACCCGCTCGCCATGTGCCCGCTTCTTCGCATTCAGCCACATATCCTTCTCTTCAATTTCGGCTCTCTTGGTCTCGTCCAGCCCCTCCAAGCGCGACTGTTTGGCCTCTAGCGCTTTCAGCGCCGTCTGCGCATCCTGCGGGCCTTTGCGCTTCTTTGCATTGATGAGCGTGCTTAGGCTGGGATCCGCCTGTTGGCCATCGGCGAACACGACACGGCCGAAAGACAAGTTGGTCGGGATCGACGAGATGGAGTCTGCTGGGGAGCGCGGGGAGGCAAGTAATGAACCGGAGCCGCGCGGGGAGAATCGTCGTGCAATGGCCTCGTCACGCTTCCTCTGCTCTTCCTCTCGCGCCTTTTGGCGAAGTTCCTTTTTGTGTGCTTTGCGCTGTTCTTCGCGCTGGCGTCTGGCTTCGATGAGTTCTTGGCGGTTGCGGGCAGGTTTGCCATTGAAGCCGTCGGCGTGGCGCGCGGCTCGTAGTTCTTCTATGCGCTTTTGTAATCGTTGCTTGAGCTCTTCGGGGGTTAGGCTTTTGGTTTTTTTGTTGATGTCGTTTGAGGATTGTGTGACAGTTTCTGGCTTGGTTGTGGCGTCGGTGGTGACTACGGGCGGGGCAATGGAGGAAATGGAGGATGTTCCGGACGGTGGGTTGGAAGGATCAAATTGTTGTGAGTTGGGGCCTGGTGATGATGGAGCGGTGGATGCTGGCTCCGCATCCTCAGTATTTTGCAGGGCTGAGAATCCTTCTATAGGAGCAATGTCTTCATCTACTTCGTCATCGTCGTCTATCTTGGGCGTTCCATTGAGCGTAGGCTCTTGGAGTTTTTGTTGCTTTTGGTGTTTTAGGGTATCCTCGTTCATATTCTCCTTGGTATCTCCTTGAGTACCTGACTTGGCCGCCTTCTTCTTTTCCAGCTTGGCTACTGTTTTCGATTTTTTCTGTTCCTTTTTCGCTGCTTTCTTTGCTGCTTTCTCTTCCTGCCGTTTCCTGCGGGCTTCTGCATCTTCACTTTTATCTTTGTTGTGGTCGCCTTCCGATTTCTCTGCTTTTCTTTGCTTTTTCGACTTATTTTGACCACGGATAAGACCCTCCATTGGTGTTTCTGTTCCTAATTCCCCATTGCTATCATCACCATCGGAATCTGATAGTGCTTCATCATTTTCACCTTCTTCTCTCTTCCTCTTCCGGGCATTTTCATCCATTACGTCTTTTGCAGTTTTCAAGGTATCAGGGTCAAGCTTTGCACGTTTGGCATTTCGAGCTTCCTCTTTCGTTTGCTTCTTGCGCTGCCATTGATCCTATAGTTTAAAGAAAAGGGCATAGGGTAAGTGGATATTCGCTTTCTGGGGTGGGATGGAAAAACATATCGAGATGCTCAGCAACTCTTACAGTGGTATCTTCTCCATAGTAATATTTTGCAGGAATCAACGATAGCAATCCATCGAAAGCCTGTGCATGACTCCGCAGCCGTTCCTATATAGATAAAAATATATAACCACCAGCATTAGCTTTCTGGCTGACACACAATATAAAAATTTGAGGCTGGTAGAGCTTGATAATCGACAGCGGACGCAGGCGAAAAAGAGTCAAAATCTCACCTCGAGACTGTCCGCCATGGCAATAGCAAAGAGAATCCGACACAAGATGCCAAAGCAAGAACCCTTCCTCTCTTGCTGGCAGGCCGATGGTGAAGAAGAAGTCCAATCGACAACGCACTGGTTGGTCTCCAGGCTCTGCCGTGAAAAGAATAATTTGCGAGGCCGCAGGGTGTGGGGAAGAGCGAAATCTTGGCACGCTGATTTTCTCGGTTACGGATTTTTTTTCCTGTGGAAGTGCTTAGATAAGGCCGGGCCTTGGAGGGTGCAACCACCGCATTGTGAAGAATTCTACGGTTGGATATGTGGACATTCACTCCCCATACTGATCATCCATGCTCCTGGACTTTATGTACACTGAGGAAAGCGGTGTCTATTCTACTGGAGTGATTTCTTCGCCGAAAATTGCCTTCTGAGAACCCGTCGAAGTCAGCAACAGCATTGGCGCCAGCAGTTCAAGGTATCCAATCCACTATTCATTCAATACAAATACTTGATTGTTTCATGGTTGCACTGTTGTGATCACGCCCTCGTATCATGGATACTACATTCCTCAATGCAGCCTAAAATTCCTCGCGATGAAGTGGAGAACTGTTCGTCGACAATTTGGAAGAGAGCCATTCGTTCATGATACCTTTGGGCGGCAGGATATCCTTTGGCATCATGATGATAGTACGGCGCTAAGTTAAGCTTAGTTACAGGAAGAAGGTGGAGTTGGGAGTTGCTGCTCCGCACTTCGCAGCCGATCCAAAAAAAAAAAAAAAAAAAAAAAAAACTTATAAATGGGACATCTGGCGCATGCCTCGGATTGAGAGTGGGAGTCAATTACCAGCTACCTAACTTCCATCGGGCTTTACTTTTCAGTCTGCCAAGATGGCACTGGCTATCCCTCAGCTCCCAAGCGAACTTTGGGCTCGCATCGCATCCTTTTCAGATCGAAAATCACTCAAAAATCTTCGTCTCACTTGCCATAGATGTTCGAAGTCTGCGACTCGGGAGCTTTTTAGGGAAGTGAGGCTCACCGTAGGTGATCCGAGCTGCGTTCGATTGGAGCAGGTTCGAGCGCATGAGGAATTGAAGCAATATGTGAATAAAATCAACTTGGGTCTTCGCGGTTGGTCACCTGTAAGTTGGAATTGTCAGATGCTAGTTTTATTCTGCTAGACTTTTCAGGAAGAGGCCTCTGCAACTTAGGTATATGGCTTCATGAAGGGGTCTGGAAAGCATATTATCTCACACAAGCAACTGGGGAGACAGAAACGCTAGAACTAATGTACTTTTTATACATCCTGCAACAAGAAATTCCTTAAAAACTATCCTATGCTGCTCCAGGAGTGGCAGATTAAAGCAGACGAGGACCCCATCCTGCCAGGACGGTTCATAAGACTAGTTCAGAACCTGAAGATGTTCCCAAACTTGCGGAACTTGAACGTCCGGTTCGATCCTCGGTGTGGATTGGAACAGCCTTATAATTCACCACCACAATCTTTCGAATTTCGTTCTAGGATCATGGCGCTCGTTCTCTCTTCTTTGGTATCCTTTGCCCAGCCGGCGCATGCTCTGGGACTGCAAAATTACCAAAATATCAATCCGGATGACACCGAGACGGTTTCCATTCTCAAACAGGCGGTTGGTAACCTGCGAAGTCTGCGACTTGGTATACTTAACGAGTGTTGTGAAGGAAACGGTGAAATCGATCTTACAGTTAGTGATCCGTCTTACGGCACCCTGTGATGAATCGAGAAATTGATATTCCCACCTCATGCCTTTCATATCTTGCACCTAACCATGTCTTTCCTGTTCTTGTTCAATATGTAGTATCAACAAGCCCATACATTCACTCGCGAACTCCCTTCAGTCTGGCTGGAGCCCGCATCATCTACTCTCCGACACCTAACCCTCTACTCAACGCTATATTTCGGTTTCTACCCCAAACTCGACCTGCGGGACATCCGCTTTCCAAACCTCCAATCCCTTGCCCTAGGGAACTACAGCTTCGTCCACGACACCCAGCTGGACTGGATCCTCTCCCATGGTCCCACCCTCCAGCGGCTGTACATGGACGACTGCGCCATCCTCTACGAAGTCGGCATCTACGATAAGGACAATTGTTATCTATCCCCTGCAGAGATGCACCCTGGCCACAAACGGAACCTTTTCGGTGAGGTGCACGGCCGCGCCAGCTACTCCAAGCGCTGGCACGACTATTTCCGCGCGTTCCAAGAAGGGTTGCCTCAACTTCGCCATTTTCGGTTCGGTAGCAGTCCGGACTGGTGGGATAACAGTGGGATTCCGTTTGAGATGGAGACGGAGATCAGGATAAGGTTGAATATGGAATTGTATTTGGTGTTCTGCGATGGGTTTGGGCCTAGCCCGTATATGGATCGGTGGCTGGGCGAAAACGATGACGATACCGTTCCGTACCCTGAGTGTCAGGCAGAGGACATGGATGCGTTGGAGGCGCTGTTGAGCAAGACTGGGCAGGCGGTTGATCGGGCGGACGTTTTGGAGTGTGATTAGCGAAGATGGATGATTATACGGAATAGGAGTTGAGAGGGAGGATGGTTTTGTATTTGATTATATATTTTCTTTTCTTCGCCGACCCCAGGGGGGGTCTCCGGTGCTAAGGGCCAAGCATTTCCTCATGTTCAACTAGGAATCCGACAACATCTGTCTAATGGAATTGAATTGCATGACAGAGCTACTTGGGCCCCTTGTTGCAATACAGGGTCTTCCGCAATGCACGCATTTGGTAAGCGTGCTGATGTACTTATCGGATGATCATCGGACGGGCATAGGGCCGTGAAGTTTTCCCGAGTAATCGGGACCTCCTGAATCACTTTGTGATCGATCGGCCTAACCAGGCCCTGCAAGGATGCCGTTGCCGCAGGGTATTCCAGCAGGGAGCTTTCGAGCGAGCAACTCGGTTCCGCCTAGGTAAATTGTTGAACCGCGTCGAGTAACACCAGGTGCAGGGAGACGAAATATGAGAACAACAACCCTTTCCAAATCGTAAAAAGGAGAGGAAAGCAAAACTAAAGCACTCTTCAACAACTTCCTCTTCGATTCAAAAGGGAGCAGCAATCCGGTTCCGGGAACACATCTCGGGCATGTTGCCAGTGCAGCCCGCCGCCGAATGTCGTCAGGGGCGTTCGGCACAGCCACGATATCTGGGCAGGGCACACCCCGGCCCGGGGCTGAGCTTGTCAAAAGTTCATGGTCAGCCCTGTGAGATTGGAAAGCCAACCGCCTGCTGGGATTCATCGCAGTCTTCCTATTTTGGGGTGGAAATCAGTGACAGCTTAATTTAATAGGGCTGAAGGCGCGCGTACGGAGCGATGGTTTGTGACTTAGTTACTAACATTCCGGTAGTTGTTCTACAAGGCACGGCTGACGTTGTGTGAAGAGTTTCTTATGCATGAAGTCATGATGAGCGTTTTATATCAATTTGACTTCCAAGATGTTTTACTATGATGTCTATGCTCCTGGCCATCATCTTTAATGTGTCCTTGCAAAAATCATGATTGGGATATAAAAAAAGTCTCTTGAATTTTTGTGATCCAACCGTAGTCAAAACTTGACCCAAGCTCATAGTTGAATTTTACATCACAGTTTTACTCCATTTAAAACAGAATCCAATAGCGTTCAACGGCCATACTGCGCATAGGTCGAATTCCGGTAACCCACCTGGGCGGTTTAGAATGTTGGCATCATTGGAGCTTGTTCATGTATTCTTCATTTGTTCGCTTTCTTCGACACGCTGCTAGCCAGCCGGGTTTCAATTTCATAACCACCCTGGCTTTATGTTCCTCTTTACAGCGCTTTCCGACGCCTTTGGTGTTGGCTGCGGAGCTGCAGAACGATGTGGATGGTGTGAAAGAGAGCCGACACCCTGGCCGGTTGGCGCGATTGTCCGCCTGGGCTCTCCTTGTAAATTGCTCGTTTGTCTACGCTGTCTGGCCGTTTGGATACCCGCCGTTCTGGACATGACTCCATCAGAACGGTGTTCCGATTCGTCCGACACCGCACGTTTCGGTTTTCGTGCCGTCCACCATTCATTCTTCGTATCTCCAATATCCTTATTATGACGGCTCTGCAGGGGCTTTCAAAGCGTCGAGACTTACACCCGTCCCACCCGGCATCGGGCGCGGAACGAACCTGTGGGCCCTCCTGTGTAGACTTGCCAGGTACTGGTGCGTATGCAGGCAGTCCCCGCCGGAACAGGACACATGCAGATTCCTCCTGGCCCATCTGAGCGATGCCCATCAGCACATGTCATCGATCACTGCGCAGTGACCACACAGCCACAGCGTGATCGCAACGGACAGTCACGACGAATCACCAGCCGGGAAACGCAGGATACCGAGCCATCGCCAAGCGGCTAGGGCGGGGGTGGTCGAGTTCAGCTGCAAGCCCGCAACCCAAGCGTCATCACCGTTCGCAGCCCCAGCAGACGCTGAATCTGATGCCGGGGTCAGGAGTGGAGGAGTTGATGACCGATGCCCCGCCTTTCGTTGTGCCTTGGGGGCAGATCTTTGTGGTAGAATTCTAGATTGAGGCGTTGAGTCACCCTTAGTATATAAGGAGCAGGACTGCCCATGTTTCTCCTCTCGTTTTACCACCTCTTCATCATCTTCATCATCTGCATCAAACCCACTCTTTGCCTGCTATCCTTGCGATAACCCACATAGAAAGCCTCGTTCCTTGTGTCGATAATCTTTCTCCCGCCCCTTTCCCTCTTGATCATCCGCTGGTAATCGTCTGATCAACCATCTTCCAATATTCCGCCATCCAACCTCTAAACCAACACTCTCGACCCATCATCATCAACACCATCAACACCATCATCATGTCTGGTCCTTACGATAACCAGAATAATCCAAACTACTACGGCCAGGGAGGCTACCCCCCTCAGCAAGGCTACGGCCAAGCCCCACCTGACCAGTATAACCAAGGCCAATATCCCCCGCAACAAGGCTACGGCCAGCCTGCATATGGCCAGCAGCACCCCCCGCAGCAGCATGGCAACGAACAGCAGGGCTACTACGGTCAACACCAACAGCAACAGCCGTACGATCCCAACCAGCAAGGTTATCCACAGCAGCCACACCAACAGCCCCAATACGACAATCAAGGGTAAAAACCCTCAATCCCCTTTCCTGTCTTCTGTTTGACAAAGCAAGATATTTATCCTAAAAATCAGACGCTAACTTATGCTCTTCCCCACTGCAGCGTAGCACAACAGCATCAACAACAAGCTGGTGCCCCAGGTGGTGCGCAGGATGGTGAGCGTGGCCTGGGCGGTGCCCTGACTGGCGGTCTCGCAGGGGGCTTTATGGGCCACCAGGCCAACCACGGCATCCTTGGCACAATCGGAGGAGCGATCCTGGGAAGCATTGCTGAGGACAAGCTCAAGGACAATAAGAAGCACAAGCACAGCAATAGCGGTGGACACCACAGCCATGGAGGAAGCCATCACGGCGGCAGCCAGTATGGCGGCGGGGGTTCTTCGAACTTCCTTGGGTCTGCGGCTGGGTCGCTTTTCGGGAAGAAGTGAGCAGGCTATTGATATGTGAATTGTGAATTCCTGTGGATGTCCCTTAGATAGAAGGTGGTTGTGGTCTGTCGTTCGATATGTTGTACCGCATATCTTCAAATTTGTTGTTGATTTTCGTCCTGTTGGCACGTTCCCCGACTATATTCGCAACGTTTTCCTCTGTCTTCTTCTTCTCTTCTTCTTCTTCTTCCTCCTTCCCCTTTCCGTCGCTTTCATTTTGTATTCTTGTCACTTGCCGGCTGTTTCACTGTATGAACTTACCGGATATGATGGCTGTACGACAATAATGACTCTCCATCTTCGTTATTTTCTACCTGAAGAATTTCGATCCTCCGGCTACTAGTATCTGCTGTATTTGCTAAATTTTAGTTTTGACGAATCACCGACGATTTTCATAAATAAAATTGAATATTCATCGTTGTTATATGTCCTGACACATCTCGAGATAATTTCCCGCGTGTTTACAAAGGTAAAACGTGAAAAACTATTAACTATGTACGAAAAGAAATTGAAATTAAGAATGCTGGTTGGACGGTACCATATATCCAAAAATAGTTTAGCGTACAAAAGTTGCTCGTCCATATAATTTCTATCTCCAACCCGGAGCCGTCTTGGAGGTAAAATCTGCTGCCCATTGAGAGTCCCCCACCACACTTTCGCATCATGATAATACGGCGGTTTCTTGGGCGGCAAAGTGGGTGTTCAGTGTGCCATATCCTTGCTTGCTGTATCTGCGCTAACTAACAACTTCTCGCATGTAGGTCTGGCTCTGTTGAGACCATCCTCCCCCCGAACGACAGCATGCGGCAGGTTCTTCGCGACGGATGCAGACTCGATTCCTCCTCCGCCAGTTGCCCAGCGTACCACTACGAGCCAGACAGGTGACATCGCCACTGCTGTGCTGGATGCGAACCCAAAATCGTCCTTGTCGGGACAGACAGAGGAGAGTGCCGCTCTTCGGGCTGGTGACCCGGTTGAAAACCCCCAAAATATAGCTGAAGCATCGGGATTAGCACCAGCACGAGTTGCTCCCCGAAATATACCCTCTACTTCGCCGTCATCGTCATCATCTCCACTACCACAGATAGCACAGCCATGTATGTATAATCAAGAAGCAAACAAATTCCTGCTTGCCATGCTTGCCCCTGTCAATCTGGTCCTCTAACCCTCGCCCAGCTCCCAAAGAATTCCACAAACTCGGCTCCGTCCTCAAAGACCTCTATATCCCTGAAAGCCTAATCGCAAACCCTCCCCGCGTCGAAGACATAACCCTCAACCTCCTCCTCGCCTCGCAAACCCACCTCGGCCACGCTACGTCCCTCTGGAACCCAGCGAACGCAGAATACATCTTCGGCGTCCGGCAGGGCATACACATCATCTCCCTGGACGTGACCGCAGCCTACCTCCGGCGCGCCGCCAAAGTCGTCCGCGAGGTCGCAAGGAATGGCGGCCTGATCCTCTTCGTGGGCACGCGCAAGGGCCAACGACGCATCATCGTCAACGCTGCCGAACGCGCCAAGGGCTGCCACGTCTTCCAGCGCTGGATCCCCGGCAGCCTGACGAATAGCGAGCAGATCCTGGGCCACTGCGGCAAGCAGGTGGTCAATGCCTTTGACGAGCCGCTGCCGGGTTACGAAGCGCAGCTGGACTCGCTCCCCGCGCTGAAGCCGGACCTGGTCGTATGTCTGAATCCGCTGGAGAATCGGCCGCTGCTGCACGAATGCGGGCTGCATGTGATTCCAACGATTGGGGTCATCGACACCGACGCGAACCCGACGCACGTTACGTATCCGATACCGGCGAATGATGATAGTTTGCGATCTGTTGCGGTTATTGCTGGGGTCTTGGGGAGGGCAGGCGAGGATGGGCAGCGAATACGATTGCGGGAGGCAGAGGAGGGGAAGGTTATGTACCCTGTGAATGAGATCTTGGAGGATTGGAAGCCGAAGTCTGAGGGGATGCGGGAGCAGGAAGGGCTCATTAGTCAGTAAACGGGACGGGTAGGTGTACCAGTGTCTCTTTTATTTCTCCCTTTTATACTCTGGTCTTGGTATGCCTGACCCTTCCGGGTGCTGTTTCTTTCTACTGTAGAAAAGATTATGTATAAATAGGGTCTTTCTAGCTCAGATTTTTATTTTCGCTTCGCTTGGTTATTAATTTCTCCATGGCCTTTTTCTATAATTTCTCTCTGAAAATTTTGCGTCCTCTTCCTACTTATCGCCCTCAGAGTGAAATGATGTGGTATGAATCACCGCCTTTCTTCTGTTTTCCACAGACAAATAGGAACAATAGGGTAGAGAATCCCTTCAATACCATTCCAAGAAACGATCTTTTGTCTTCCTAAATCGCCGTAGCGGAACCTTCAAAATTACCTGGGAGAGCCTGGAATCGTACAATATGTTGTTGGTTACAAGAACTTGAAAGCTTTGTACGTGATATGATTGGCTAGGACAGGGTATCAACAATCGGCTCCGACGACCATCGTTTTCTCCACCATTCTCGGTTTGCTTCCTTTGCCATTGTATACGGACGGAAGAAATCACTCGGTCTCCGCTATATGTGATAGCGGCTTGCGTTCACCTACATCAGTCATGCAGGATACTCTCGCGATGATAATGAAACCCAAGGCAAGGATGGAAGGAGGGTCTCCAGATGATAACATCCGCCCGCCATCATCGCCGTTTTATATTGGGCCAACTTCAATATTTGGAGATCGACACTTCCAGAAAGCTCAGGATCTATCAAGTTCAGTACAGAGAATTTCTTAAATATTCTAATTGGAAGAAGAAGCTGCTCCCTTCTTTTCTATCCAACCCCTAAATGGCATCGGCGTCAGTGGCGAAAGATATATTCCCGTCAATGCTGTGGTCGTCCTTGCATTTTACAACAATAGATGGTCCTATCTGCGATCGTTGTTTCAAGTCAATCGACTACCTTCAGGGCTTTGTCTTCTATTACATGCGCCCGAAGTCTATAGGACATATACCAAGACACAGTCATCTGCTAGTATTCCTGGTGCTGCAGCTTCTTCCGATTGTGGGTAAATAATTTGGCAAGCTCCGTTCTGGCCTGGTCGTACATTTCCTCCTGCCATTGGATGGGAATACGATGGCAGGCGGGCGACAAGAGTTCGAAGCGAGAATATGAGCTTTTGGGAACATGGTCAATATAATGCTTCTGGGTAGCTAGGGCCAAACGTTGAAATGCAACCGATTACTCTCCGTAGATGTTGCGGGAGGAAGAGACGGAGCTTCTGAGTCCAAGAGAGCAGTATACGCCGTTTCCTGGACGGCTCATGCGTGAAAGTCTTGAGTCCATGGTGGTAGCACCAAATGGTTTCATAGCATGGAAGCTCCGCCTTTCGCCAACTGTTTGGAAACGCCTGGGAAGCTTGATTATGAGGACGCTCGATTCAGTCCCCATACTGAGTCAAAGATTGTTTCCTCCAGGTTGCTTCCTCTAGGTTGCTTCTTCTCAGCCTTCGGCACCATCACCAAACATTTCCTGAGACCCTGCTGAATTTCCAAGATTTCTCGAGGAAGACACAAGAATCCAAGAATCCAAGAATCCAAGAACCTAAGAATCCAAGGAATCCTCCAAAATCTACCTTGAGCCTTCCGCTTCAGTTTCCGGATTTGATGCCTAATTGGCAGTCTCGGTCCCGTGTTCACGCGAACTTGGCGCGTCTGCCAAGCGCCGGGAAAGACGTACTGACACAACGAGCATGGAGCCAAGAACGATGCCATTCGTTGGTATGGACAAGGACGCGTTGCTGCCTGGGTCCAAGAAAGGTCGCTCTCCCCTCGATGGCCAGAATGACGATACAGAGTCGGATTTCGGGGCATGGAAACAAGCCGAAAGATAGGTTCCAAGCCATCTGGTAACGCTGGAGGGGCAGTGGGAGGGGTGCAGCCACCGATGATATAAAGAGGGAGGATGGAACGAGAAGAACTGATGGAGGAAAAGACCAAGACTGAAGAGTCAAAAAAACAAATCCATTCGAACTCTCTTCTCGAGCTGTGATCATCGTTTGTTCATTCTATCTCAACCGCTCAATCACCCGAGCGCTTGCCAATACCTCTCTCAAGCCCAACCTGCACATCGACAATGGCCCCTCCAAACATATCCTTCACTGTCAGTCTCGCCACTACAGATATTGCCGCCGCAGAGCGCTTCGGAACAGCTCTCGGCTTCGAAGTGAACGCATGTTATGACGCTAAGACAACCCCTGCACCTCAAACATGGTGATTCCTTCAGCATCTTCTACGGCACCCATTCCGTCTTTGGCAAATTCCTCCCATCCGGTCGCGAGATCGCCTGCACCAAGACTTCGCACGAGACCATTGTGACCCTCATGGTTAACTCCAGAGAGGAAGTAGATGCGCTAATTAAGAAGGGGCTGGAAGCAGGTGGGACGCCAGGTCCAATTATGATACCGGAGAGTTGTGCTGGCGGACTCTACACCAGGAGCATGGAAGATCCGGATGGGCATCTTTACGAAGTTGCTTATTATGATGAGGAAACAACGGCTGAAGCAGCAGAGCGAGGTGGGAAGAAAGACGAGTGATGAACACCCTTTGGGCGACATGGAGAAGTTTGGTGTGCTTGTGTCCTTCATGTTCCTTAAACATCATTTTCCGGGGCGGGCAGGGATTTCCGCTTTGAGAAGCATGGTACTGCAATGTCTGGATCAAAAATTTAGTATGAGAAAAATTGCTCTGAACTTCGAATGATCTCCTAAATTTTAATTCACAAATCCCCGTAATACATACAATGTCTTAGATCGAACAGATGCTTGCCAAACTCACAAACTCTATCATCCTCCTAAGATTTGGTATCGCCAGCGTGTAGTTTCACACGACTCTCAAGTTTCCCTCCTCATAATTCCCTGTACAACATTTCATATGTTTGGTAGATAACTTCAGATGCAGCACTAACTTGGCACAACATTGTATGAACGGTAGACATGTCTGATAAGGGCAAAAAATAACCAAATGTCTTGGATGTCACACGCAAATGGCAAAAACGCCGTGTGTATGTATCGACTGAAGTGGACGATGCCTGTCAAGTTATTCTCAGCAAAATCCACAAGACAGGTCTATTTGCATTCAAGACAAAATGAGGCGTAGGGTATAATACAGTGCAATGCAATAATATATCGGTAGGAGGTGGCGGGCAAAATCCAAAAAAGACAAAGTCTATATTTAGGAAATATTGAATCACGGTGTATGGTCGATTTGTGGCCGCAAGCTGGTCATCTAAAATGAAATACGACTGGCAGAAAAAAATTTTTTTTTATCCAAGAGCTCTCATTGCAAGTTCAACGCTGAATGATGAATGTTAGCGGCGCAAATACTTCTGCATAGAAGGCAGAGAGGGAGAAAGTTACTCACACTGCGAATGTTCCCGCAGAAACTGGCATTGCTCTGAGCAACGTTGGTCCGATTCCCTTCCAGAACCCGCCCAATCCCTCAGTCACAAAAGTTTTCTTGAAACAATCGGTCATCCCCGCATATTTCTGTTGGGCTCCGAATCCATCGCTCTGCATCTTACTCTTGATGACATCGAGAGGATAACTTGCTAGCCAGAGAGCTTCACCTGCAAGACCTCCGTAGGTTGCCACTTTGACGGCTGAGATCTCTTCTCGCTTAATGTTGTTGCGCTTTGCGTCCCAGTTCATGAGATATTCGAAAGTGAGGAACCAAACGCCGTAGGCTTGGGCTTCTCGGAATACGGTGACGAGACCTCCTCTATAGATACCCTTAAGAACGCCTTCATGAGCTGACAGTTTGCGGATGCAGTCGATAGGCCCGTTATATAGCCGCTGGGCGCCATGTGGTTGCGTTTGTAGCCGAATGCGGACATGCTCGATGGGCCCGGATATGACAGAATTGGTAATGCCAGCGAAAGCTCCAGCAAGATAGTATTGTGGGTAAGATAGAGATGTGTTAAGGGGGTCCTTTTTGGCGTTCAATTCTTCGAATTGTCGCCGTGCTTCATGGAAAGCTCCGAATTGGACACTGACCTAGTTCGTGTTACCGCGAGTTAGTTAACGAACTCCACAAAGTGGAAAATATCCCTGTAGGCGACTTGGGAAATTTTCGTTGCGGAAGAGCAAATAGACTCGAATACGCCAACTGAGGATCCTCAATATCGACATGATTTCAGCCGATGGAGATGCTTACACAGGCACCAATTCCGACCAATGGTGTTAAAGTTCCCTTGTAAAACGCCAACGGACCTTCGTTCTTCAAAATTTTTGTGGCACAATCGAAGGCGTTTGAGTAATTTGTGGTGGTTTGGAGTCGGACCTTGATAATGTCTGTGCGGGGTTAGTTGGGCGTGAGTCCCAATGTGCCGCAAAAACAAACACCTACCAAATGGTTGACCTGTGATCAACAATAACGAATTAGCATGCCGTATACTATAGGTTCTTCAATTGCTCAATTGGGAAGTAATTGGGTAGCCATCGAGATATCTCTCTCCCCTCCCTCCCCGTTAAAAAGAATACAAGCCACGACGACTATGAGTCCCGATTTCAAAAGGAGTGTCTGGAACGGCTAGGGAAGCCCAAAACTAACCAAGGAGAACCTGCGCAATACCGCCAGCAGCGCCGGCAGTGAGATCTTTCACTGTTCGCAGAGCGCCTCCGCTTTCAAGTTCGTTGACTGCCATCTTGTCCAGTTCCCGCAGCTGGTTGAATTATTTTTGTATACTCTGTATGCCGAGCCAATTGACGGAACAACGTGGGGAAAAACTCCTCAAAACTCAGAACGGGCACAAGGCGCACAATTATACCACTCGAACATTGACACCAACTCGCTGTCGAGGAAGAATACTAGTACGAGAAAACAAAAAAAGGCAGGATGGCGCCTCTGATTCTTATCTGCTTCTCCGCCGAAACTCTAAAAGACGTGATCGCACCGAGGCAAAGACTGCACCAAGCCGCCGAGAAAATAAACCTGATTGCACTAGGGTCGGTTTCCCAATAAAATGGTTCATATATCGCTCCAACTGCTCCTATATCGGGCACATTGGGTGTATTTTATCAAGTCCACTGTAATCAGGGATTTGCGCAAATCGGGCTTATACTCGGCCCGATAATTCCTGACGTAATCCGATTTCCTCCTAAAAATTTCCGTGGAAATGACCGAACTCGTAGCTGCGATCTGGATGCGATGGAAACCCAGGTTAGAGTCAATCCCTTTTAACCCAGGATGGTCAGGCGATCTGTTTTGAAGGTATGCTGGTGGATCTTTCATGATGGTGTTCAGTTTGCTGATCTGGTGCCCTAAAAGGTCTCGCGATGCCTGGACAGTTGTCACATCTGCTCCGCCTGGCGGAGCCTGACCCCCTCGCTTCCCACAGCCGGCGTTCACGGCGGACCGCGAAGACAATTCAATTCGACCTCTGGTTTGTCTAGACCTCCAGCTGCAGCAGAAGCCGTTGCGGAGCAATACGATGATGGCCCACACACCGGATCCGTTCAAGCTTCAAGGCCTGCTTTTGGCCGTCCCGGAGTTGGTGGTCGAGCTGGAGGAGCATTTGGTGGAGCGTTCGGCGGAGGATTTGGCGGAGGTTTTAATACTTCTTCGATCCCGATAGAGAATGGACTCACTGTCGAAGAAACGAAACAGCGCGATGCATTGAGGAAACAACGGGCAGCACAGCAACAGGTCGCAAGGGATGGAGGTTCGTCCACACGTACTACCACGCCTGCTCCCACACAATCCAAAATACGCTATGGCGATTTTGGGCGGAATTCCTCGTGGTCTACTCATGCGGAGAATTCCGGTCGCGGAGGGGAGGAACGCGAACGACGAAATGTAATCGGACGGAATCAAGAAAAACAGCCCGGGAACTCCCCTCGGATTACTCGAACAAATGGCTACAATGCTGCTCCACCATTGCGTGACCATAAGGGGGAGAGCTGGAATTGTCGAGTCTGCAGGAATGTTAATCCCGCTCCTCGTAAGGTCTGCCCTAGATGCGGCACCCCTGAAACCCAACCATCTTCTTTCACATCTACGTTGCCAACTGGAGTCACAAACGGCGGTCGTGGCAGTGTAAATCCCCGTGATCAGGTGCGCGAGGCACCAATAGTACGCAGAGTTAACATCTCCACTTCTTACGGGGGCGGAACCATATCTACAACGCCCAATAACACACTCGACGCTTTCTCGGGGTTCCGAAAGGGAAAATGGTCTCAAGAACAGCAAGAGAAAGAGGAATACATAGCATCCCAACTGTCCAAGTCAGCTCCTCCGAAGGAGCATCGGAAGCCAGAGGTAGATGAAGTCCTTGCATTAGAAGTTGATCCACAAGCGGAGGCAGAGGCGAGTGTAGACTCGAAATCAAAGAAAATCAAGAAGAAAGGGAGAAGGAGAGATGAGAACGATGACGAGGGAGAAGCCTCCGTTTCACGTGTTTCAAACGACCTGGACTATAATCGTGAACTTGAGCGTGCTGAGCGCCGTAGACTCAAAGAACTGAAAAAACAACATGCAAAGGCAGCTAAAAAGGATATTGAAGCTCCTGCGCCCATATATTTGCCCGAGTTTATAACGGTTGGTAACCTTGCCGATGTGTTGGGTGTTCGACCAGCCGATTTCTTGGGCCGCCTGGTGGATTTCGGGTTCGAAGAAGCCACATACAGCCATATCTTAGATGCCGAAACTGCAGGGTTAATTGCATCGGAATTTAATTTCACCCCTATTATCGACAATGCCGGCGACGATCTGGTAGCTGCTCCACCACCGCAGGATACTTCAAACTTGTCACCGCGACCCCCGGTCGTCACTATTATGGGCCATGTTGACCATGGAAAGACTACCCTTTTGGATTGGCTTCGCAAGTCATCTGTTGTAGCAACCGAGCATGGCGGGATCACCCAGCATATCGGCGCATTCTCTGTGACAATGCCATCCGGCAAAGTTATCACCTTTTTGGACACACCAGGGCACGCTGCTTTCCTCGATATGCGTCGACGAGGGGCGAATGTGACGGACATTGTCATCCTTGTTGTAGCTGCTGATGACAGTGTTAAACCGCAAACCATCGAAGCTATCAAGCATGCGAAGGAGGCGAACGTCCCTATCATTGTTGCCATTAACAAAATCGATAAGCCAGACATCAACGTTGAAAGAGTGAAACAAGATCTTGCTCGGAACAACGTCCATGTTGAGGATATCGGTGGTGATGTTCAAGCTATATGCGTTAGCGGAAAAACCGGGCAAGGCATGCTTGACCTGGAAGAAGCTACGGTGACGTTGTCGGAAATGCTTGACCACCGGGCCGAGAGAGATGGCAATGTTGAAGGATGGGTCATCGAAGCGACTACGAAAAAAGGCGGTCGTGTAGCTACTGTTCTCGTTAAACGGGGAACGCTAAAACCTGGTGATGTCGTCGTCGCCGGCACTACTTGGGCTAAAGTCCGAACGCTGAAAAACGAAGCGGGAGTAATAATTCAAGAAGCTCTCCCGGGTACTCCAGTTGAAGTTGACGGTTGGAAGGAACAGCCTCAGGCTGGAAATGAGGTTCTCGAAGCAACAAGCGAGCAACATGCCAAATCCGTCATCGAGTATAGATTAACCAGAGTCGAATCCAAGAAACTAAGCGAGGACATTGGTGCGATTAACAAAGCAAAAAGGGCAGATCTTGAAAGGCGAAGACAGGAGCTGCAAGCTGAGGAGGACGAAAGAGCCCAGTCCGCCGCTGATGCTGATTCTGGTCCGAAGGGTGTACCATTCCTCATCAAAGCTGACGTCTCGGGTTCTGTTGAGGCCCTGGTCAACTCGGTTTCTGCGCTCGGCAACAGCGAAGTATACGCACGCATTCTGCGGTCTGGTGTAGGCCCGATTAGTGAATTTGACATCCAACATGCTGCTGTTGCGAAGGGCCACATCATCACTTTCAACATGCCTGTGGATCCATCAATGGCTCGAATGGCAGAGGCAGAAGGGGTCAAGATCATGAACCACAACATCATTTATGAGTTAATTGATGATGTGAAGTCGAAACTTAGCGATCATCTTCTACCCACAATCACTCAACATGTCACTGGAGAGGCGGAGATAGGTCAGATTTTCGAAATATCAGGCAAAGGCCGCACGAAGATTGCCATTGCAGGTTCCAGGGTTCGGAACGGCCTAATTAGCCGCTCGCATAAAGCCCGGGTCCTTCGTGACAAAGAAGTCATCTATGACGGTGAGTTTAGTTGTTTTACAACTGCTATTATCTCTCTCTCTCTCTCTCTCCTTTCATCCTTTCGTTGTTCATTTCCTTTTTACCTCTCCTGTGGTCCTAGGAACACGCAATTGATATGTCTGGCGCTGACATCTTTTTAAACTAGGTATAATCACATCTCTCAAGAACGTGAAGAAGGACGTCACAGAGATGCGAAAGGGTACTGAATGTGGCATCGCATTTGAGAACTGGAACGACTTTAGAGTCGGCGACCACGTCCAATGTTACGAAGAAAAGTCCGAAAAGCGAATGCTATGATATGCCAAGAAAAGGAAAATTAATGGTCGTTTTGTTCGTTGATAATTGTTACGTGTTCCATCTGGGCTCGAGTCCTTTGAAATTTTTTTTCCCCCAATACTCACCCTTTGTACCATATCCAACTTCATATTTCTTTCGATTTTTGTCTTATATGCACCGGATACTATCGGTTTTACGTTCAAGGAGTTATACTCACCTCTCATCAGCCGATGCATTTGCGTCCCCAAAATTATCCACACACTTTTCCACGCGTCTAAACCGTCGGTGCACCGATCCAGCTCCCCTCTAACCTCGGTCTCGTTTTATTATTCCCGGACTCTCACCAAAATAGGCTGGGCAGTTTCCATTTACTTTCCATCGCATTGCTTTTCATGTATGGTTCACAGTGGAAAATTGGGCATTTGTTTTCGCTCCTCTTAGTTGGCGGGGAAGGTTGATATATGTTAATGGCGATAGATGGGTTGATCCCCTGGATAGATATTCATAAGTTTCTTTAGAGTTGAATAAAGAAAAGCAAAACATTTTTGCGAATTCTGGATATCCGGAGCATCTCTTTCATACATAAATGTTTCTTTCTATTTTTGCATACTTTGGTAGGAGAAGATACAAGGATAAAGAATTTCCGACAAACGTAAAATTACTGCAGCTTAACTGCTCAACGGATATAACACAAGGAACTGGTTCTTAGAAAATTCCTCGGGTCATTAGCCTGTTGGGCCAAAAATAAAAAATGAAACAAAACGAGGAGAGGAAACCATTTGACTGGCTGTTTGAAATGTCAATTGTTCGCGTTGCGCAGTGAAAATAAAAGTCCCTGACAAGCAAAACAAGCATAAAGAGACATAGAAAGCAGAAGAAAATCATTGAAGCTCTAATAAAACACACATTTTTAGAAACTACGCGAAACCATATGCATACAACGCAGCTTTACATCCGCTCTAAGGGTGATTGCCCTTCCCTTTGCCTTTTCCCTTCCCCATTCCCGGAGGTATAGCTGTTGTTTTATAAGCTTTAGTTTGCCGTGGCACCTACGTAATTTTGCGAAGATGTAACTAGTGTTAACAGCGCGGGCATCCTCACGGATTTTGCATGATATGTTTATTCATCAGGGAGATTAAAACGCACGCTTTTTTGCTTTTCCCCTTTACCTTTTTTGCTCGCTATCTGACTATTCTTCAGAACTCCCGCCGGAGTGGAGGTTTCTGGGGTTTTGAATCCTTCTTGTAAAGGAGATGGTGTGCTTTCATCGGCAAATCCGGCAGGCTCTTCTTTGTCTATGGGAATATCACTTTTCTGTTCATCTGGTTCGACGATGTCGGCCAACGTTTTTAATTCTCCCTCTGCAGCCGGGCATAGTTTCTTCTTTGCAGGAGCGCGGCTCTTGCGAACACCGGCTGGCTGCTTTCCTCCAGTCTTGGTTGCTCTCTTTTTAGTAGGTTTCGTTGGTGTGACAGCAGGCGCATCTGGCGTTCGGGTTTCTAGAGTTGGTGCGTCGATCTCTGAAGACGTCTCAAGATCCGATAGGCTTGGGAATCCTAGCCCAGAATTTAAAGGAGAGGATTCTCGAGATGATGATGATGACGATGGAGAAGCTGATGGCGATGGCGATATCAGTGTCTCAGCAAGAGACATATCGGGCTCAATACGTTTAATAGCATCTTTATGAAGGTTATGTAGGTCCTGCTGACCTAGCCAATATATGTCAAACGTATTGCTATGGACGACCTTCAACTTGTCAGCAATAATTGAGAAAAGTTTAGCAGAGTGGTATGTAGTTGTGTCTCCATTACCATCGAAACCCAGTCGATACGTAGGTCCATAGGAAACATCGACTTTTCAATCTCTTCTAAAATTTGCATTTCGATTTTTGCTCGCCGTATCTTGTCAGTTCTCTCGTCCGCGACATAGCTGGAGATGACACGATTGGCATGCGAAAGGTAGACTTTAATGAATAAGATGTTCTAAATTCAGAGAAGGAATACCTCTTGGTTAGCTTCTGAAGTATGAGAGAACAGGTGATAGGTGATAGGCCTAGGGGCAATGCATCAAACTCACGTAATTTCCTCCCATTTTGTGAAGATCGTAAGATTCAAATAAATTACTTATCGTTTAAGAAGTTTTTCCACAGGCGATCCACCCGGTATTCGCACCGAAGCGGATGTTCCAGAGGGTATATAGATGAACGACAATCTGCCAGCTGCGATGCGATAGCCGTTGATGAGCCACTGAGTTGGGTTTGAATGAGCAGACAAACGGCCACGAGGCAAGGTATAGAGGAGACAGTGTGTGTTAAAAGCGGATTGCAAGATGACAAAGGAAGAAAGATGAGAGCAGCAGAAGAATATGAAGATGTGAAGAGTAGAGGAGAAATAAACTAACATCCAGTGAATTCAATGCTTCACCCATCTAGGAGTTGAAATGAGCAGCTAAACTCTATTGATTAAAGAAAACACAGGTGGTTATTAAAACACAGCAAGCCAATCAGTGTTAGTCACTCCTAGATACCATTGACAGAGTGAAATAACAATGACTGGTATTCAAAAGATGCCAGGGAGCTAAATGAGGACCAAAAAGTAATTGCAGTCATTCATCCACATACAACACTAAGTGCCATCATTTGTCAATAGAGATTTAATATCTGTTGATTTTAGTGAAAAAGGATAAACAATAGGGAGTGAAGTTGCAGCAACCTCTTCAGCTCAACCCAGGGAATAACAAACAAGATGTGGGTCACCCGTTAAACAGGATATTCAAATGAGGGTCACCTTTCTAAAATCAAGGTGTTGTATGTTGGGGAAGAAGGGCTCATATAGAAAATATATCCATATGGCCAAGAAAAACCAACAAAAAAGAAGAAAGAGAAAAAGAAGGAGAAAGAGAAGGAGAAAGAGAAAGCGAACCCCAAAGCACGGTTGGGAGTAACAAGTAAATTATCACCAGCCTTTTTATGAAACCCAAAGTGATAGTCTTCATAAAAGCAAAATATAGCAATAGATAAATGGAACCTCATTGCTCATTTTGCTTTCCACCGGATTCTTGCAACCCAGTTTGCCCAATTCTGGACATCCTCCCTTTGCAAAATCAGCTCAACTGTGTACCACTCCTTTGCTAGCTCTTCATTAGAAGCCATTTTATGAACAAAGGAATGGCAAGCCCTGCAAAGCCAAGCGACACTATTTAGCATCCATTCCTCATGCCACTTCCTCTTGAGCACTTTGGCATGTACCTCCCGTGGTATCAGATGGTGGTATGTCAGTGGGATCCAATCGCGTTCACATATTTCGCAAGATGTGGCCCGCGTACTGGACCATTTTGGAGGGCTAGTCTGCACAGCTGAGATGTATCCGGTAAGGATTGGATTCAAGAATGTTGGGAAATCAGAAGGATCTGGTATAAGGCCATATACAGAGAGTGATTCAGAGACTGAAAACGGCACGGCGGCGGTTAAGCTGTCGAGCGTTGGACGCGGTAGTGGCTCAGCGTATTTACCTGCAAGCCCACCGCTGCCTTGAAGCGCGGAATAAGAGAGAGATTGTACTTCCTCTGGCAGGGAGTTGAATGCTTCTCCAGCAATATACTAGGTTGGCCGGTTAAGACTGTTCACGTAGGTACTAGTAGACCAGGGCACTTTGGAAGATGGGCTCATACATCGATGAATTCTGCTAGCTCTTCCGGGCCATAGGTCTCAGGCTCAGCTAACGGAGGCTTCTCTGAGTTATCTGGCTGTGAAGAAGCTTTCCTTTTCCGCCGCAAGGGAGACTTTGAAGGGCTGTCGGTTGATCTGTGAATGAGCGCCTGGGAGACGTACTCTCGGAAGGTTTCATAATTTGGATTATGCACGGCAACATTATCGTTCATTGACGCGTATTTTAGACGAAATAAACTGAATCCTGAGAGGTAGAATTTTATTCTACTTCGCTTGCAGTTGTTGTTTAGGCGGGCAGCGGAGAGAGTCGTATCATTTATTGCTGAAGACGGCTGTAAGTTTGTTGGTCTGGCCCCCCGCATTCATGATCAACTCGATAACCAAGGCCACAATGCAACCAGCGTCTTGCTGCTTCAACGTCAACACACTGGCGAATAGAGCATGATATTTACGTATTGAACTGCGACCTGGTGAAATATGGCTTCACCAAAAAGAACCGTGCTTGCGTTTGATCTCTACGGCACGTTACTATCTACAGAATCCATTGCAGAGAAATTGGCTGAGTACTTTGGCCTTGAAAAGGCACAGAGCATCGCGGGTCTCTGGCGGCGGTATCAGCTCGAATACACTTGGAGGCTAAATAGCATGGGTATTTACTCTCGTCTTGAATCTTGCATGACGATGTTTGATGGAACGAGACTTATGCTTACGCACGGTTCTAGGACTGTATAAATCATTCTCAGAAGTGACGAGGAACTCATTGCAACATGCGCTGGCTGAGCATCAGGTAGATCTGGACCAAGACTCCACACAAAGGCTTATGGAGGGTTACGATTGCCTATCTACCTTTCCAGACACCCCGTCTTGTCTTTCGAGGTTGGCACACAATCCCAGCTTGATGCCAGTAGTGTTTTCCAACGGGACAATTTCCATGATCTCAAATTCAGTCCTACGGTCCAGAGACTTATCACCCTACGCCAGCATATTCCGCGATATCATCTCCGTCGATCCTGTCAAGAAATTCAAACCGGCGCCAGAGACGTACTGGCATCTAGCCGATACAGCTGGCAAGGACAGGTCGCAAATGGACGAAATGTGGCTTATTAGCAGCAACCCGTTTGACGTAATGGGGGCGGCTAACGTAGGAATGAAGACAGCATGGGTTGATCGGACAGGGTTGGGATGGATTGATTCGATGAGCGGAGAAGTAAGGCCATTAGTGGTAGCCGGAGATCTCAATGAAGCTGTGCGGGCAATTGAGAGCTGCGAATATCAATGAAAAGGGAAAACTCTTCGAGCAATATAAATTTGGGTGCAAACAATGGCTTCTGCTTATCTTTGTCACAGCCAACAGAAGGAAAATTGTAACTCGTAGAGGGAATGTATCGCTGCACATATTTCCAAATTGCTCCATGGAGTAAGGTTGAACATTCGGGGTAAGTCACCAGCGTTCTCCATTATATTCCCTCCAATTTCCCCTCCGCCAATCCATGTAGAAGGAAGACAGAGTGAATATGAAGGGGTGAGTTTTATGTTGGGGAGAGAAAGAATTTGCGCTGGTGCAGATTTCCTTTTGTGGTCGAATTCGGAGGGTTGATTACATAAATAATGTGTCATCACCATGCTGGTCACGTTTTAGTGCCGATCTAAACTCAAATCTGATGACGCTAGGCTATAAGAGGCAATTTCCGTCTGGGCACATTCCGTTATTTCCAACGTCATAGCTAACCCTAACCTCGGAACATTGGAGGCACCATCAACCACCTCTACAGGGGAAATATAGAGAGGAGCGTCATGGACAGCTCACTCATGACTTAGCGCTGAAAGAAAAGATAAAGCACTATATGCGCGCCCATCAGGATGGTTTCGCTCTTTAGCCTGAGCCAGGCATCTTGGTTCTATCCTTTACGAGTAAGCATCATCACCATCCAACCTAGTTATCCGAGCCTAAGACAGCTTACAACTTCTACTTCCAAGCAGGGCATAATATTCTTCATCTGCCACCCTTTCCTATGGCCGCTATTCCGCGCTCGTCTATTCTCCATTTCTCTCCTCTCCGCATTCATTTATACCATCCTATTCACCCTCACCTACCTCCCACAAGTTGCGTTTCTCGCCATCTTCCAAGGCACTGGCGCCTGGGTGAATGGGCTATTCCTCGTCCTGGGGGAAGGTGCCGCGATTGTCCAAATCCTTTTTGAGGCCTTCTTCGTCGATGAAACTCTCGTCGATGTCTTCGATGCCGTCCTAATAAGTCAGGGTGAAGAGGACCTTGTTGCTACCTCGCGGACCATTCATCCACGCGCCGACCAAAGTCAAGGTGGAGACGGTGATGGTGACGGGAACGGCAACGGGGATGCTGCTCTGTCGCTAAATCCAACACAAAGGCTGGGTAAGCCGATTACGAGTGCCATATATGCGCCTTTCTCTCTCCGGCAGATTGTGGAGTTTATCGTGCTGCTACCGCTTAACTTAGTCCCTGTGGCCGGGACACCGATGTTTCTGATCCTAACAGGTTATCGGGCGGGCCCCTTGCAACATTGGAGGTATTTTGAATTAAGGGGATTTAATAAGAATGAAAGGAAGAAGTTTGTGGCGAAAAGGAGGGTCAGATATACCTGGTTAGTTCCCTGTCGGAATTCTAATGCTCCAGCCAACTCCTTGTCTCTTTTATGCTGGCTTCTGCCTTGTACACCTACCTACATTGGTAGGTATGCATGGTTTTCCCATGCATTATTCCTTTACTTCTGGGAGCTAGTGTTCCTTAGTCCCTGTTCCATTACACGACGATTTTTTTTTTTTTTTTTCCTCTTTCGGGCTTCCTTTTTGGCCTATGTTTTCATCACTCACAATTACTCTCAATATTCGACATTTATAGGTTCGGAACAGTTGCATTAATCCTGCAACTGGTACCCATGCTCTCCATGCTCTTCCTCCTCACCACCGCCGTTGGTTCAGCTCTGTGGGCTGCGGATTTCGAGAGGCGTCGACGAATTGCAATCGAGCGCTCAGAGGCAGGGCGTCATAGCGGATATCGCACTCTTGTATAGTCCAACATCCACACACATCATCTTACCTTCCTCTCCATTTCTTCTCTTTCGGGTTTCGTTTTTTGTCCCGGGTGTTTCGGTATCGGTAGACTTGGAGGAATCCTTTTTGGATTTGATAATATGATCATTTACAGTGAGCATATAGCGTGATACTTATACACTGGGTTATTTTTTGTGTATGCTTTCTTTTGCTTGCTAGACTATGAGCGTTATGTGCTTCCTTTGCTTTTCCTTACATATGACCTCTTTCGATATAATTAAAGACAGATATGATATGAGAGACTATAACCACTGCTTTAGGATATTGCAATTTCCCCCAAACTGGGATACACGAGGACGAGATATTCCTGGAAAAATTAGAAGACCATTTTAAAGCAAGTGAAAAGATACCATATAAACAAACGATATCAGAGAGAAAAAGGAGTTGTAACTGAATATAAGTGTTTTTCATGTTTGCACTGGGTAGGAAAGCGTTTTATGTATAAATTCGCCTTCCGAACAGGCAAAACCCCTCAACTAAACCCATGTCTATAATCACAGACAGGCACATATCCCAAGACACAACACCTCAAACAGCCCAAGAGCCGACAAGAGGAGACAACCTGCGGCTTTTTGGACTCATCCAAATAATAGATCATCTGCCGCCCTCGTGAGGACACCAACTAACCCTCCACCTTCTCCTTTTGGATTTTCCCCTACAGTGAGAGGAGCAACGCCCACACCTTCATTTTCCTTGTCACCGTCATGGCCGTGGCCTTTGCCGCTACCTCGTCCACCCCCTCCGTGTCCGCCGCCATTTCCGCCGCCATTTCCGCCGCCATTTCCGCCGTCATTTCCACCACCGCCTCCATTAGGAGCATCGGCTGGAGGGGAGGGGTTGGGTGACTCTGGGTCACCCGGTGGCGGTGGTGCTGGCTCTCTTGGGGGAGTCTCAGTTGGAGCTGCCTGCGGTGGCGGTGGAGGCGGTACAGGTGGTGCGGATTCTCTTGAGGGAGCCTCAGTTGGAGCTGCCTGCGGAGGCGGTGGAGGCGGTGCAGGCGGTGCAGATTCTCTTGAGGGAGCTTCAGTTGGAGCTGCTTGCGGAGGCGGTGGAGGCGGTGCAGGCGGTGCAGATCCTCTTGAAGGCGCCTCGGTTGGCGTTCCCTGGAGAGGTGGAGCAGGTAGGGAATGTTCTTTTGGAGCCGCCTCTGTCGGTGCTGCGTGTGCGGGCGGCGGTTGCGCCGGCTGGGCTGAAGTAGAGGTTTCTCCTAACATTGGTTCCGGAGAGTACATGGGGTTGCAAGCCGTAATGTATACTGTGGTTGTCACCATATGTCCTTGTTTCACACTTCCGGGTTGTTCTTGTTGAGGCTGCTGTTGCTGAGATGGTTGTTGCTGAGGTGGTTGTTGCTGAGGTGGTTGTTGCTGAGGTGGTTGTTGCTGAGGTGGTTGTTGCTGAGGTGGTTGTTGCTGAGGTGGTTGTTGCTGGCTTTTGGGGTTTATTTCAGGTGCCGTTGGTGCAGGCGCAGGTGCAGGAGCAGACGCCGGGGTAGAGTTGATCGACGGTATGACCACTGCCGACACAAAAGTCTTTGTGAGATGGATGGTGGTGGTGGCTGTGTCGGTGGTCTGAGGAGACAATTCTGTGACCTGTGGTGTTATAGTGCTCAGGACGGGATTTGCAATTGGGTTTATATCTACGTTGATACCAGGTAATTTGAGCCAAGGAAGTGGAAGAGACCAGGGAAGCGAAAATGGAAATGGAGATAGAGCGCTCGTTTTGGCGGGGGAATCCTGTCTATTGTTGGCACCTATGTTTTCGGTTGCAGGAGTAGGGGTAGTTGCCTTTTCCGCTCGCGTAGCCGGAGCCTGTGTAATAGGGTTGGGCGGTGCGATTTCAGACGACACAGCTGTAAGAGGCATGATGGCGGGAAGCGTGAAAGCATCACCTCGATCAGGCGGATTAGAAGGTGGGAGAGAAGGGGAGATGGGAGGTGGTGGAGGCGGTGGGGGAGGAGCAGATGCAGGAGGGGGAGGTGGAGGAGGCGGTTGGGGAAGAGGAGCAGATGAGGGAGGCGGAGCCGGAGGAGCCGGAGGAGGAGGGGAGGAAGGAGTATGCGGAGGTTGTCGAGTGACTATCACAGTTTGTGTGCTGGTAATCCCATTTGCGCCCAAATCGGTTGGAGCGGTTGGCAGGTCTATACTAGGAATAGTAGGGTTCGCGGATGGTGGAGTTTCCACAGTCGAGCAAATGGTCGTTGAGACACTCTGGTCATTTATGACCACGCAGGCCTCATTGTACCTGGCTAGTCTTTGTTCGACGACATCACTGACATCGAAGTAGACAGCACGTCCCTGACGAGGAGCAGGGGATACGGCAGCTGTCCCGGGCGAGAGAGCACTTATAGCATTCGCAGCATTCGCAAATGGAGATAGGTCAGAGCTTTGCGAGCCCGGTGGAATCGGCCCCGCAGCGGTGAACAGTGGAAGGGTCAGGATGCAAAGAATGGAATAGTCGAAGCGCATGTTGTACAAATGAAACTAGCAGTAGGTGTATCTTGTTACTAGGAGGCGGAACTTCTGTGGCCGCGTGCCTATACAGTTAAACAGTGGATAAGGAATGGTGAAATGCCGGAGCCGAAAGGATAAAACGAGATGCTTCAGCGAGTGTGTGGGTATATTTTTTATTAACAAGAAGACAACAGAAAGAAAGTCGTAGAGAACAGGTCTAAGGAGTCAGAGCAAAAGGAGGAGATTTCATGACATGGCCATGAAACAATATTATATGCTCCGAGGACAGGAGCTGGAAGAGGACGAATACCCCCTTAATAATAGTCGTTCGGCCAGGGGAAAAGGACACTGGATACAGCGGGAGAACCAATACCATAAGTTACTGCGAGCGAGGACCGACGGCCATTCACCAACGACAGAGTCTTCGTCCCGTAACCCAGAGTTTAAGTTGTGGGGAGGCGAAGAAGTATGGGCCCGGAGGGCATAGACTTTGTTTTTGTGGGCGCCATGGACAATCCTGAATAACACTGTGAGTATGTGAGAGTTGTGTGGGTAGAGGGAGGCATATCACGTTAGTTATGGTCATAGCTATTCGATCAAGGCGGATCAGCGTGGCTAGATAGATCAAAGGTGTTTCGAACAACACAGAAAGAAGATGTGGGTTATGTTGGAAGTATATTCTGTCGCACAGATTGCTGGTTGGAAAGCGGGGAGGACGGGAGCGTTGACAAAGAGCGGATGTTGCGCACAAGAGGCACAGCGCCATTCAAACGACTAGCAGAATGGGGCCTAAGATGAGATGAAACAGTGCAGACAGGAGAGAGACCGAAAGCTCTGGCTAAACAAAGCAAAAATGAAGAGAAAAGGAATCTACTAGGACAGAATTCGAAGTAGAAAATGATTCCGCTAGAGGGCCTCAAATGGCTCTTACACGAGTTCTGACCTATTTAATCCACGGGCCAGCGTTGTCAACCTGGACTGGAGGGATGATAGAATAGAAGAGTACTAGACAACTAGACAAACCAGCTCAGCCAAACATCCGATTGACGTCGTCTGGTTATGCTAACTTTGAACCTTAAAAACCAGACCAAGCTCGGATCACTGCAAGGCACAGGACATGTTAGTATATAACTAACACGCGCCGCCACTTATGAGTTGGTTTCTCTTTGCCGACTGGGTGTTGTTGGAATACATAAATTCTGCCGAAATCGGAGGAAAAATCCCTTTTCATATTTGCAAGATTTGGGGAAAAGAAGAACTAATTCGTGTACTGCATCTGTTATTCCTGCAGGCAGATGATGTTGCATGCAGAGGACATGCGAACGTGTTCGTGGACACGATGGAGCGTATTCGGGTGATTTTTTCAGACTCTTCGGTGATAGCCAAAGAAAAAAAAAAAGAAAGAAAGAAAGAAAGAAAGAAAGAAAGAAAAATACCAGTAGAATCAGGATTCTCAGGTCAGCAAATGCCACGATGCCACGAAAGCCTTCTGTAGATTGAAAATGTTGTTTTGTTCTCACTTACATTGATGTGGACAAAGATAATTTCGGAACAAAGAGAGAGGGGAGTAAAAAAGCAATTTCAAAAGAAAAAAGCCCCGAAACGGTGATTGTTGGTTAGGTTATTTACTGGCCTCCTAAGGATGCAAATCCTTAGAAAACAGTAGAAAACAATTTACATTTCTCACACCTGTACCTGAAAAGTGTCCCCAGTCCCTTCAAATTGTGAGATATCCCCGTTCAACTTCTTAGAGTCGCCGAAATATCGCATGCGATAGGTGCCACTCTTAAGTTTTCTCGGGTTCCCAACAGAATAGAAGTCGTCATCAATACGCCACTCAACGGTAACCTCACTGGTGCCTATAACCGGATTGACGCGCTTCCAATGATAAACCAACGTCCAGTCGAAATCATCCCGAACTACTTCCCAGCTATTCGACCCTGGTGCGGAATACTCAACAGCAGTAAATGTCCCTTCGAGCTTAAGGTTATTGCGTGGATTGGCGCCAATGAATTTTGTTTTAACAGTGTCCCCTGGCTTGTACGTTTTGGATTTTTCTGGGGAGGAAATAACATCCCCAAATGATTTTCGAATGGGTGCGGTGTCGTAGGCAACTGGAGTTATGAAAGAATATGATATGTCCGTATTAACTGGTGGGTCAGGCCCCATAGGGAGGGGTGGCAATTTTTTTCTAGAAGGCGTATCTCTGAGATATGGCAGATATGTGAGAGTCAGATTCATGTGAGCAGCTAGGGTATGGGGGCCATAGAGTGTGGATCCTCCCTCGTAACGCTGGACACTGTATTCTTCTTCTGTGGTGATATAATGAGTATAAGTATTTGCAGGGCCGCCCAAGACAGCAATAGGGTCGGAGATGCCGAGGATATCAGTTGCCGATTTGGCGATAGCGTCTTTCCATCGTCTGCCAGCCATTGTGCTGGCTTCACCGGGAGACACAATTATGATCATTTGGCCTACACGAAGCAGCTGGACATCTACAATGTTTGGAGACCAGGCGTAGGGTAATTGCGATTCACCAACGTCAAGAAGGATGGTTTTAGGCTCCTGGCATTTCTTCTGCTTTTCCGAAGGGGCGTGGAGGAGGTCTCTTGCAAAATACCAGAATGGGTTTTTTGTGGACCCGCCGGTTGCGTTCTGGGTGAAATCAAACACCCCAGGACCATCTGTGGTGCCTGCAGCGAATGAAAACCCAAGGGAGGCATAGCAAGTTTCTAGATCGCCACGGCCGGCATCAAGGGGAGACCTGAAAGTAAAGTTTGAAAAGTCCTTGAAGGTATGGAACGCGGCCACACTATCAGCTCCATGAATTTTAACGGATGTTGACTTCATTTTCACGACTAGGTCCTTTGCTGCTGAGAATTGTCGGCGACCGTTTTCAAAGCAGCTTTTCGTGCCCTGGTCCATTTCGCGGAAATAGGGGCCACGACCATGACAACCTGTGGTTTTTCCACCACAAGTGCTCTCTTTCTATTGCCTGATATTAGTAAATCTTTCTTAAAAATTAAATGGTTAGACTGGACGAATCATGAACATACGAAGGTGCACCGAAGACCAGATCCATCCTCACACCAAGCCCCAAGCGTGTTGGGGGATGTGTCTCCAACGTTAGATTGGGAAAAGCCGGCCACAAAGTCATCTGCATATTCGACATCACCCTTAACACTTCTCTCGAACAAGTACGCAGCAACTCCCTTGTTATCTCCAGCAACAAGGGTATTGTTACCGAAAAGCGATGTTCCATGCACAGGGTAAAATGTAAGGATACCGATAGTCTTCTGATCGGCGAGCCGGTCGAACTTCAATAGGGTCATTGTCTTGTCAACATCTGAAGTGTAACGCTTTCTCTCTTCTTCAGGATTCGCAAGATATGCGGATGGGCTGCGGTTAATATTGGCGTCCTCAACTTCGGTAGATCCAAACGTCAGCCGTCCAGGAGCCAAGCTCTGATGAGCTCTCTTGATAGATAACAATGCCCCATCGACAATTGCCTGATAACTCTGTTTATCAAACCCCAAGCTTGTAATTTGTGGTAGGAGGTAGTTCAGCCATGCTCCGGGTCCCGCGTGTGAGTGCGTTCCTGTAACCGCAACATTCATCTTTCCATAACGTGAATACTCTCCACCCAAGGAAGAGAGCCCATCCAAGATCCCTTGCCTGATTGCAGTATCACCGCTGGCATTATCGAGAACGAGGTACACAAAACGGTTATCACGATTTTTGGTGCTTCCCACGATAAATGCGCGGGAATAGATTCGCTGTCGAAGTCCCGTTCCCACTTGATTCATATCTGCGTAGCCCATGAAGTTGAGCTCCACAACTGGCCTATGAAGCACAGCATGCTGGTCAGTGACCAACCGAGCTCAAGAACGCCGAATAGACGTTTAACCCGAAGGGCCTTACCCAGTAATATCCGCCTTCCCAGCACCAAGAAGGAAGACATCATCCTCCCAATCTGGTTGTTTTGGCCTCCCGGAATACGAACTTGACTTGGAATAGTACCATATGGAGGGTTGAGTATCCTCAAAGAAGAAAATAAGGTGTAAAATGATGAGCACGCAGGCTAATGAACTCAGAAAACCCGTGAGGATTGCCCCGCATGCCATCTTGGATGAATATCTTCAGCCGTGGTTGAAGTGTCTCTGATGTCAGTATGACAGGATGACAACACAGGAAGGTCGGATGGCTTCCGGTTCGATTTGCTGCGTTGTTGTCCTACAGCAAGATGGGAATTATTCATATATGACTGGCCCATATCGTGTGGAGAGAACATGCAACCATCGTGTTCCGGCGCAAAATTTCAGGAGTATCCATTCGTTCTGGTGCTGCCGTTGAAGGATGTCTGGTCTGCTGCGAAGCGAGGACCACATGATGGAAGTACCTGCCCAAGCAGGATTTGGAACCGAGTAGGAATCTTGCAGGATTCAGGAATCCATGCGACGAGTAAGAACTCATAACACCACAACCAGTCATCTTCGTGCATTATGGTCAAGTTGAAATTAGAGACTGTTGAAGGATGATCAGTGACGGGTGATGAAGTGCTGGGGAGGACGTTGGGTCGTTAAATGGCCCGTTGAGTCACAATTTCCCCAGTCTCGATGCTGCAAAAATGACAGGGGAGTATGCCGAGTTATGGTGCTCTAGGGGATCAATTGCCGATACTCGGAGTGCAACTCGAGAAATACGTTTGATACCTTGCCGTAAATCTAGAGAATAAAGAAAACATCAGAGAAACCATTGCTAAAGATTGTGACGTCTATCTATAATCCTTGTACCGATTGGCGTCGGAGATTTTTGATGAGGTCATGTGATTTGGCAGGAGAGACCAATGGAGCAGATCCAGCCACTTCAACGAGAATCAACGCATAAAACGCGCGTTGAGATATACCCAAGCAGTTATTCAACGCCCTCGCAGACACGGAAAGACAACCTAGCTTTCAACAATCCAGAATTAAATTTTAGACTTCGGGGAAATGCCTCTTATAAACGAATTCCACGATTCTCTCCCATGTAAGTTGCCAAAGTTGCGATCAATCCCCTCTTGTACTTCATGGTTTACTAACATAACACTTGGCCAGACATTGATGATGAGCCCACGGCGCAGGCTCGTGCGAATATTGATAAACTTATATCCGCAGAAATGGACCCCAATCACCAATCAAGCCTCCACCCTTCCATCCCCCCTCTACCCGAAGTTCATTTCTCTACCCTGATGCAGAAAGAGCTGGACCGAAAGGAGGCTAACTTGCCTCTAACGGGCGGCATTGACTTGTCAAGATACGAGGCTCCAGAGGCTCCAGAGGATACATTGGCGTCAGGGAAAGAACCTGCACAGGTTCTGGATAGCTGGCAGCAAACACTACGAAGAGCATATACCGCCAGCACTCATCTATCCACAAGACAAGAGAACCTGTCTCTACTGGATGCGCATGGGAAAAATGCTTGGCTTATTGGCAACTCTCAACTAGAAGAAATTCTACGGCAGATTGAAAAGGAACTACAGGAAACCAAGGAAGCTACCGATGCTATCCATAAGGCGAGGAAAATGAGGCAGGAAACAACAAAGGGTGAGCTTGTGGGGTTGGAGGATGCCTGGAAGCGAGGTGTTGGCGGCATAATCGATGTGGAGGTGGCTGCAGAGAAGCTGCGGAGGGACATTCTCGAGAAGCGACGTCAGCAATCTCAAGGACAGGTACAGCAGTGACTGCGAATTCTCAGGATGCCCATACCATTATATCAAGGACCTTAGGATAAATTTACTCGCTGGAGTTTCTCAACAAGCATTGCTCCCACCAAGGAAGGGGTAGGGTCGAGCCGCTGCCTAGAAGATTTATAGAACAAGAGCCAAGCCTTTTGTTCAGAAGTGGACGAAGCCGTTTTCGTTCGTTCTTTCACCATATGCACAACAATGAAGTTTGATATGGCCTCGTGCATTCCTGGGCCGAACTGGCATTTGTGACTCTGAAAAGTTCATTGGTAGAGAGTGATTGCCTACAGCAGGTCTTAAGCGATGTTTTACGCGTGCCCGTCCATCATCACTTGAGTCAGTCCAAGGCAAATTCCTACCAATTTTCATCGGAAGCAGTTGCTGTCAACTCACGGGACGAGGGATCCTAATCTACAATATGAAACGATCCCAGAGCGGCGAGCAAGGGAAAATATTGTTTGCTGACGAAAGCTATCTTGCCAAATTTGGACACGTTCGCAGAACATCCCGAAAGGAACGCTTGGAGAGCTTGCTGTTTTGAACAAAAGCTTAGAATTATTCAAATCGCCTAACATGGTTGTCTATTGCCAGCTCTTGGGGCAATTCTGCACGTTTCCGGTTTATTCTTCCGTTGGCATTGTCCACGTACAACCGCCGACGTGCCTGAAAGGAAGGTCTCCATAATATTATTTCTATTAGTGCCAATTTCAATATATAGTGTTTCTCTCCTCATGTATTGTTTCCATGTGAACCTCCCCCTTCAAAGTCTCAATGGTGAGGAGCTTGAGTGGAGAATCTCGCGTTCTCATGGCTATCGTGTTGGCCCTAGTTACATGGATTTGCTCCTCTACCAATGCTTTCCCCTTCCTCACTAGCTGCTGCCCCAAAGATATGGTCGCTGTACCTTGGACAAATATCTCCCGATACCCAAAAATGAGGAGTGCGGCGTCTGTCCCTGCGGAACGGATATCGCATTTCTGTTCCCTTCTTCAGGTTTTAATCCAAATTGACCTTTTGTGAGGAGGCATATAGAGGTGGTATCGATATTTAACTCGTGTTCGTGCTGCATAGATGCCTTTATCTTCATTCCTAGGTCCCACACCTACAGTCCTTGTTGATAGTACATCTTATCGGCATACTTGACAGAATTACACACGGGAACCATGACCATTCCTGACGAAGTTGACATCGTTGTATGTGGCGGTGGCAGTTCGGGTTATTTCCCAGTTGGCCGCATATTAGCCAACTTGAACAATAGGCTTCGGGTTCTTCTCATCGAGACTGATGAGGATGTCCCGAATAACCTTTGGAAGGGTTCGCCTCATCTTCCTTGTCAAACTTTGCTGGATATCGGCAGCGACTTTGTTATGTAAACCCGTATAGTCTACGCTGTAATTTCATGGTAAACTCACCTATCTTTCCGCCTCAATGTTATTTGCACAAACGAAAAGACCAATCGTTTTCACCTGTTTTGGTGATATCATGTGCTCATACCGACAGAAAATTCTTCACTAATTCTGCTTCCTGGTAAGCTGAGTGCCGCTATCAACTGAATTGTGCTGCCATTGACAAGGTCTATTTTAGGAATATCCCTTCTCCCGTGGATGGATTCTTGTGAATTGAAGCGCTGGACTCTGATTCAGGTTTCGTAAACGACATGTGTGATATAGTTCTCATGGTCCGAGGCTATATCAAATCTGATGAGACTCTTTGCTTTTCGTCTTCATACGCAGGGGAAGTGATTGCCATGCACCTTCAAATTTGTGTTCGATTCTCTAGCTTGTACTAAGGATATGGACCTTGCGACAGCCAAAGCGTATACTGGCCCGAATCATATCTGAGCTGATCTTCAGCACGGCAAGGCGGCCGCTTCAAACTCTTTGCATATTTTCAATTTCCAATGATACCAAAGGACTCTAGTTGCACAACCTAGAGTCCAGAAACCAACGGGGGAGCCTTGAAGCACCATGAAACAAAACGGAACCTTCAGGAGAGCAGGTTGCAAGCTGACACGACTGAGTGTTGCGAGGAAGGTTTGGTTTCGTTTCGTCAAGCGCTAGCGCCCTCCCAGAAAATAAGCATGAATTGAACCACAGCGACAGCGACTATCCTCCTTCTCTTTCTCTTGTTGCAGAACTACCAAGGAGACATGGATATGTGAAAATGTTGCCCTTCTTGTACATTTCCTGACCTGGCCAAGCCAAATCAATAATCCTCTCCGGAAGTTTCGATGGGCAAAAAAATATAGGAAAAGAAATTTAGCAATGGAAAACTCTAGATCTTTTGTTTTTATTCAAACTTCTTGGAGAGGGTTGACAGCCCGTCCGCTATATAACGTTTCCTCAATATGAAGCACTACATCCCACTCCAATGCATAATATATACGAGTATTCCTACGATGTGAAAAACCATAAGAATCACCTCGTCGCCCAGAGTCTCAAGGTCTGATTGTTGATACCACGTGATATTATTCTGGGATCAGCCTCCATTACGACGTCGAAGAAAAAAGAAAAAAGCAACAAGCCTCATCCTGGCTCATCCAGGCTCATCCACCGCATGAGTGCAGAAGCATGCGGGACGAAACGACCAATCGATTCGAACGGTTCAGAGTAAAAATATCCATGCCAAGGCTGCCGGTGGCGTTTCGCACTGCGATTGTCTGGTCGTTCACTTTGTCCTTCTCCCCCAGCAAAGTGTTCTCTGATGAGATGGAAGGGATACTAGAGCATTCATATGAATATTGGATCTAATGCATTTTCGGACTATTCCAATATCTGCTCAGCTTGCTCACGCACCGTAGAAGGACGCCCATAACATCATGATCTGATCCCTGGTCACACTGTCTCCGTCAGCGCGTTTTGGCCGTTTGAAGCTACTGGCCAATCCCGGCACAAATTCTATCTTTTTGTCGCCTGCGGTCCTGAGAGAGTGAGACATCTCCCCGAAAGTGGTAAAAGTGGGTTGTTTGGGTCACATACAGCATTCATACTCTACTGATTTTGCTCTTTTTGATGACATTTCCTTTGATGATCAACTCTTTTCTCTCATTCCAAATCATTGGATTTGAAACTTCGGATTCTCTTCGCGCTGGGCGATGAGTAGCTGCTAACCCCCCGAGTGATCATAACTGACAGGAAGGATCAAAATCTTGTTTGTCTGGTCAGGTCTGGTCTACGAACCGGACGGAACCTGTCGACAGGATCCTCCAGGCGATCTATATTCTAAACGATAGATGATGTCGCTCGCTTGCTTCCTTTTTTCCCATCTATCGATGTCTCCATTGTTGCTGCGGTTAATTACTTTCGTTTTGTTTGCTGATTCCCTTCTTGATTATGGCCAGTCTTACGGGATCGGGGTGGTTGGTGTGACAGCGAATCCAACTCGATCACATATACGGTTGGATGGAGATAGGATTCTCAAGCGGGACGATACTCCAACGGATGTTTGTAAGCGATGGTCACAACAGACTGCGGTGGTCAATGGGACCATGTATATCTACGGAGGAAGGTCGATGACTGATTCAAGTCAAAGCGATAATACTTGGAGTACGTATCTTCGTTTTCGTTCTCCGGGACAGCTCCTCTCAATCAAGAATGTTTCTAATAGCCGTTGCATTTGATGATAATAGATGATGACTTCCTAACCCTCGATTTAAAATCCACTTGGGATATATCATCTCCCAAGTTCACTGGCCTCCCCAGACCATCTGGCCCCCCACCAGTATCAAACGGATACCTTTGGAATTCCCTCGAATCTCTGTTTCTATATGGCGGAGAGTTTTCGGATAATCCACGGAAATTCCCAACGGCATTCAGTTTATGGGAGTACAACATATTATCATCTACCTGGAAAGAGCATGAGAACCCTCGTACGTCTGAGGGAAGCAATTCCAACGTCGGTGATCAGCCGGTTCAGCGGTCGGCAGAGGGTGCGGGCATTACAGCTCTGGAGCTGGGAAGGGGCTTCTACTTTGGAGGACATTTGGATGGGTACACTACTGAAGGATGGGATCTCTCCGTCCCACGTGTGTATCTGAAGTCGTTCATCGAGTTTACGTTCCCTGGCTATTCGAATAACGAAGTAGAAAGCTTAAAGGGGGATAAGCCTGCCGGGGTGGATGGTGCGTGGCGGAATATTACCGAGGGTGGACTCCAAGAGTCTGCAGGGTTTACCGAACGGGCTGATGGAGTCTTGGTTTATGTACCTGGATTTGGAAAGCAGGGAATTATTTTGGGTCTTGCTGGCGGGACAAATGCGACTTTCGTGAGTGTTATAGATACCGCACGGCCCCGCCCACTTTGATAATTTTCTCTATTTATGACCTACCTGGCTAACTGTGGTGATTAATAGACGCAAATGAATGTCATCGACGTCTACGATATTGAAACTTCCACATGGTACAAGCAAGCGACAAGCGGAGAAACGCCAGCGATCCGAGTTAATCCGTGCGCGGTTGCTGCATCCGCGGCTGATGGAAGCAGCACTCAAGTGTATCTATATGCTGGGCAAAACCTAATTCCCTACGGAAAACAGATTCAATATGACGATATGTGGATCCTCAGCATCCCCAGCTTCACGTGGATCAAAGTCAACACGGACGGCCAGTCCGTTCCCCCAGCCCGTGCAGGGCACACGTGCAATATCTGGAATTCTCAGATCATCGTGACAGGCGGCTACGTGGGCCAAGATCTGACTTGTGACAGCCCTGGTGTTTACGTTTTTGATGCATCTGAGTTACAGTGGAAAACCCAATACGCTGCACTCGAGGGAGGAAACTACTTGAACCAACAGGACTCACAGAAAAACGACATGAGGGGCCTGAGTGGCAGCTACGGCTATAAGGTTCCCAAGGCTGTCCAAAAGGTCATCGGCGGTGATGATCAGGGGAGGGCAACCGTGACCGAGCCTGCAATTGCAGCCACAGGCGGTCCCATCGCGACAGGCAAACCAATCACATACACGGTGACAAATCCAGACGGTTCCGTCACCACCCACATCGGCCTACCCGGCCAGGAAGTCGGCGGCGACAAGCCCAACGTAGCCGCCATTGCGGCCGGTGTCGTTGCGGGCTGTCTCTTCGTCTTAGCCGTCTACCTCGGGTTCTGCATCTACGTCTACCGCCGCCAGCTAGCATTGTACAAGAGCCACGTCGCCGCCGTCCAGCGCTCGTCAAGCGGCAGCCGCATAGCGCTCACCAGCGATAAGTTCGGGGCTCTTGTTCCGTTTCATTCCTCCGAGAACACTGAGAGCAATGGCCGGCATACATCGTTCAGCGAGTCCGGGTCGAATGTAGCCGCCGCTTTAGGGTCGGGAGCATCGCAACCGGGTTTTCGTGGTTCGGCGGGGGATTTTCGGCCTTCCAGTGGATTTGCTGGCGCGATTGGCAGTGCGCATAGCAGTACCGACGACCTGCTTGCGGGGCAGGAGCCGACGTTTTTGGGTGTGATGTTGAATCCTCGGCGGAGTTTGAGGGTTATTAATAAGGATTGACGTTTTCCTTTACTTTCCTTTTGTTTTCTTTTCTTCTTGTTGTGTGTGAGTGGTGTGACTAAAACTAATGTTGCATATCTTGCATGACTTTGTACCAACTGGGCAAGTCATTGCCTTCCTTTTCCCACTCTATATTGCATGCAGGCGTTGTTTGATATATTCAAATTCTAGGTATGTGTGTTCTGACGATATCGTTTTTCACGTCACAATCAGCGCCATTTTGCATCTTGAAATTTTCCTATGCATAACGAGATTTTTTTTCTAACTGTTTCTTGTTTCCTCTTGTTTCAATAAAATTTCACTTTTTACTTGCGCGGGTTTCACTATGAAAAAAATTCCCTTTTCAACTTGGTCCCTGTTTTAATCATATTCTCCTTCCGTCTTTCAGTATATCAGTACATATACCCAATCTTGTTGGTCCCCTCCTTTTGTTACTACATGAATACTCTCTCTAAAATCCATCCTCAAATAGTGATAATAATCGAGATGATACAAATACACGTTCCCGCTAGAATTTGGGCCTTTCCATGCGTACCAAGCACCTTTTCGGACCTTGTCCTGTACCAACGCAGAGAGCGGACACCCTGGGGTATGGCATTTTCATGGGGGGCATATTGAGCTCCCCCTTTCCCAACCTATCCGCGGGGAAAATCCCCCACCCCATGGTTTTTAGCCTATGTCGTTTTTGAATGTTTCATTCGAGATTCATATTCCCCGTCAAATCCCTTTGCTAAATCATGTTCCATTCCCTGCACTTTTTGCTGGGATTTTCGGGATGAGGTCCTCGTGACTAGGTGTAAATGGAATCGGAAACGAAGTCACACGCACGCCATAAAAAGAAAGAAATGCTTGCAGGTACGCGAAACACAAAACGGCTGGACTCTAGAGCATGGTGTAAAACAAAATATATTTTGTTTCTTTTTATATCCTATTAAATCCCACCATAGGGACTAGGGTGTTTTTTTTTTTTTTTTTTTTTTTGGGTCAAAGCGGTCAGAGTGGTGCCTACCGCGCACGCTAAACCCACTTTCCTGAATCCTGATGCCATGAATCAAATGATTCTAATAGATATTATCATGTTTTTTTTGTCATGCTGAATGATATTCAGCTATTGATAGATATATGTTCCAATAAAATATTTCTATATGTTACTGTGTTGAGGGGAAAAACACTTGAAGTATATCCATATCAATACCGAGTGCTTAAATGTGAAAACCAGATAAAGAAATCCCTGTTGCTGGTGTTGCCTATTGAACGAAAGTAGGCACTAATTTAGAACTATCCACCAGATCTCTTTGTCGCCATGCTCTCCCTATTTCGCGCCATCCTCTTCCCGATGAGTAGGTTCTGGTTCCGAAGGCGAAACACCCAACATGCCGGTGGATCGAGCTGGGTCCCAGAACGTCCACTTTCACACTGCGTCGACAAGTGCATGTATTGGTGAGAATGGTTCTATCACTGAGGACAACCTCCTTGGATTCTGAACAATGAGCTTTTAATCGTGGAAGAGGGGCAGTCTTGGACTATTCAGCACAGGAGCCTCGGGCCGAACTATTGCACCTTCAAGCAGTCCGGTTGTTCCTGGAGATTATGACATCTACTCCACAGGTACAGTATGCCAGCATCTGAATTCGGAAAGGCACAGCGGTCAAGTCTGAGCTAAATCCTTCTAGGATCACTTCAAATTACTAATGAAGTCTGGAATTGCTCGACTTATCAGCCACTTTGTATCAAGTCGGGATGATCAATTCCGGCCTGAAGTCCGTGCCAGAGATGGGAGATGTGTTAAAACTGGACGAGTGAACAATTCAGCGCGTTGGGGCAACTGGATTCCATATGAAGCAGCGCATGTGCACCTCCACCTAAGCTTCTTCTTATTATGCTATTGCTAGCAGAACAAAGGATGGCGACAAGATTATTGAGTTTACTCCCGATAATTGGGGGAACTGATGGAAGAATATTGTCTCCCATCTGCTGGTTTGAGAGGGAAATTCAAGCAAGATTGCAGTCTGCAACCTATTGTAATGCGATTATCAAAATATCGTTGAATGAACTGTATAGTGACAGAAAGTTAAAACATGAAGTATGAGGAAAGGCGCAGGCAGCCAGACATGCCACCCGAATTTCTATACGGACCGCATAGCTCTCTACATTCTCCCACGAGTCCCATTAAACCGATCATCAACAAAACCCGCAAAGTATTAAGAAGGCAAGGATATGCTTGACAAATGACCTCGGCAACAAGCAATTGCCAAGGGCGCCTTGGGCACTCCATACTAGTCCTAGTATGGCAATGCCGGTGGCAAAACGGTTAGGGCTAGCTAGTCCCAAAACGGAATATTTCCGGCAACCCTTATCGCCCCACGTGCTGTGCGGAAGTATTTCCTCCAGAGCATTAGTAAGCAATATTGCGCGGCTCTTTTCGCGGTGCATCCTGGTTATTCTGATCATGGATTCAAGTTCTGATCGTTCCTGATTGTCCGTGATATCATCAGAGCTTTGCTAGCGTGGGATATATCGCCCATTGTTGTGTGATTGGGATCCGTCCTGACCTCCCCCGCCATGCGCCACATCCATGCGAGAGTCGGTGAGGGCTCGGGATGTTGGCTGGATGTTGGCTCGATGAGCCCGAGTCCCTACCTACAGACTTAAGGGAAGAGGGGATGAGAGATATTTTGCTGATGATATCACTGCAGTTCTTGACATTCTTCGACTACTAATTCCGGAGAGCTGCACAGCTTGGACTCGGAGTCTTCAGTGGTTTCACTCGCTTACAACCGAGATATCGCTCATGAACCGATCCTAGTGTCCCTCGTCAAGCCTAAAAGTCTACTCCCCGCCTAAAAAATGCTTGGCGCGGGGACGGCTTCGAAATTTGCCTTTCCTGGCACAGCTGTCGCTGTCACTGGCTGTTGGGGGTCAGGGTCCATGATGACCCCTCGCTTGGGGTGCCATCGAGTTCGGTTGGTAGCTCTCCTCGGTTGATCCTTGATGATGCAAAGAGCCTAGGCTAAAGGAGCGTCTGGGATCAAAGCTAAGACTGCGAATCCACAGGCTTGCTTACAGAGACGAGTTTTTTTTTTTAAAAAAAAAGGATTTTGTCATCTGTTTATGACAGGCGGCCATTCATTTTCTCGCTTGTTGGGATGCGCGACTGAACGGCATTATACGGTTTGATTCATCGGTTCTGCTAACCCATTCCCTTTGACTCACTGGCTGCTTCTCATATTTAGTGATAATATCATACATTTCGACGAATGCAACAGTTGAGCGCAGTCCAATTGGAACCTTTACCTTTCCTACGACTTGATTTGTGTACCTTTTACGTTTGCCACTTCAGTTGTTGGAACTAGATTATACGATTTCGTGATACAAACTCCTGTATCTCCCAGATTTTCCCTTTACCAGAAGCCCTCTCACTAAACCCGTTGTCTGACCCATGTCTGACGCCGGGAGGCCGAGTTCGACACCTCCAGAAAAGCTTGGAGAATCTCAGCGCAGTGGTTCTGCAGGCTCCGGTACAGAAACGTCTTCGGAAAAAAGCCTAGAGATCACAGCCGAAGATCCGGATGAGATCATAACTCCTCAAATTTCGAGGCGTTCGCTACCGTCACTGTCGAAAAAGGTCACCTCTGTTGGCACCACGGGCACAACAGATCCAAACTTTGAGGTGGACTGGGATGAGAATGATCCTGCGAATCCTAGAAATTGGCCCTTAAGGGTCAAGGGAATGTCAACTGCATATCTTTCATGGAGTACATTCACGGTGTAAGAGCGAATACCGAACCTTCTTCTTCTTGCATCACCTTGTTCTTTTTGCTATGTTGGGTTCTCATACCTAATCATTATTGCACGGAATACAGGGTCCTTTATTCCACCAGCTACACTGCAGGACTTGAAGATATAGCCAAGGAATTCGATACCTCAGAAACCTTAGTGACGCTAGGGTTGACCTTATACCTCATTGGCCTCGCTATTGGCTCTGTTATTCTAGCCCCGCTCAGTGAGATGTACGGCAGAAGGCCTGTTTCGATCGCAAGCTTGTTCTTGTTTACGGTTTTCATCATACCGTGCGGACTTTGCACGTCTGTCACAGAGCTAATTGTTTTGAGGTTCCTTGGGGCTTTATCCGGCAGTGCTATGATTTCCAGTGCCCCTGGCTCCATAGCTGACATGGTGGATGATGAACACCGAGCGTTAGCATTTTCCATTTGGAGCATTGGGCCCTTGAATGGGCCAGGTGAGTTGAATCAAATTACACCAAATCTAGGATTTTTCAATGACACATGCCTTTGCTGACACCTACCAAAACAATTCAGTATTTGGACCCATCATCGGTGGATACGTAACACAATACCTAGGCTGGAGATGGACGAATTGGCTGTCGATTATTTTTGGCGGAGTAGCATTGATTTTCATGTGCCTCATGAAAGAAACTTACACGCCAGTGCTTCTTCAAAAGAAGGCCGCACGCCTCCGAGAAGAGGACGATGATCCCCGCTGGTGGAGCCGATACGACCAAAAAGCTTCCTTAATCTCAGTTCTGAAAACGAACTTAAGCAGGCCATTCGTCATGGCAGTCCTGGAACCTATCTGGTAGCGCCCCCCTCCCCCCCTTATATAAAGGCCCCTAAACACCCCAAAGCCAACCCCCAGTAACATCATACCCCTTCCCCCTCCTCACAGCATATTCTGGAACTTGTACATCGCCATCGTCTACGCAATTCTCTACCTCTGTTTCGTCGCCTATCCAATCGTCTTCCGTGAAATCCGCGGTTGGACTGTCGGAGAATCCGGCCTCGCCTTCCTCGGCATCGGCGTCGGCTCCCTCACAACCATCGCTGTCGAGCCCCTCCTCCGCCGCATGATCAACGGCCACAAACTCGACCCGGAGACCGGCAAAGTGCCGCCAGAATCCATGGTGTCCGTAGTCTGCATCGCCGCCATCCTAGTGCCGGCAGGCGAGCTGTGGTTCGCCTGGACCTGCGCGCCCGCCACCATCCACTGGATCGCGCCCATCCTTGCCGGCATCCCGTTCGGCATGGGCAACACCGGCGTCTTCATCTACGCATCCAACTACCTAACGTTCAGCTACGGCGTGTACGCTGCCTCCGCGATGGCGGGCAACTCGGTGATGCGGAGCGTGCTTGGCGGCGTGCTGCCGCTAGCCGGGCCCGCGATGTATGCGAAACTAGGACCCAATTGGGCAAGCACACTCCTGGGCTTGCTGGAGGTTATGATTATTCCGATCCCCTTTGTGTTTTATAAGTACGGGCATAAAATTCGGATGAAGAGTGCGATGATCCGGGCGATGCAAGCGGATAAGGCGAAATTGGCCGGTAAGCGGTCGAAAAAGAGGCATGAGAACGATGGAGAGAAAGGCGGGGAAGAGGTGGTGGGAGGTGGTGGCTTGTTGGAGAAGGAGATAGTTTAAAGCTGATCGACCCTTCTTTATCTTTTATCTTTTCCCTTTCTTGTCTTTCTTTCTTGGCTGTTGTCCGGTTCCCCGTAGCGGGTTGCCGCCATACCCTATAATGTTTGACTCGGGTGAGAAAAATGCTTTTATACTCCTTTCTGTTTTGGTTGGCTTAGGGGTCTATTGCATTTTGCATCTGGTATGGAGTTCTCTGTTTACTTTTGGCTCTTTTCCTGTTCCTCTTTCTGCTTCGATTTTTTATTTTTCTACTTTCCCGTTTCATTCTGCATATTATACGTTATGTATATAACATTGACTTTGGATTCATTTCGGAAATTTGCCTAGGGGGAGTATACTGATGGCAGAAAAAAACCGCGAAAATAATTGGACAAGGTATAAAAAGGGGGAAACAAAACTACTAAATATAATATAGAACTTTATCACATCGATTTTCTTTTGCCCCTTTGAGTCCAAGATGGTGTTGATGTCGGCGTAAAATGAAACGTTTAGTCATCCATTTATTCCAGGGGCAAAGGCAAGTCCTCTCCCCCCAAACGACGACGGGCCTTCTCAAGGACGAAATACTCAGCCCTGAATTTTAAAAGTCCGATAGACAAGCACACACTCTCACACACACACACAAAGGCGGCTTTCTGGTCCCGCAATAGGGAACGGTTGAACGGGTAAATCAAAGTCCAATCATATCCCCCAAACCCTATCCACCTCCTTCCCATAAGATAACACAGATAACATCCAAATAATAATAACAACATCACACTCTCGTCCCTCTCGACTGGTAAGCCGGCCGCTTAACCCGCCTATCGGCGTCTTCCCACTCCTGCAGCACACGCTCATACTCTCCAAGTCGAACAGCGTCGGCGGAGAAAACCATAACAGCCTCCACAAAAACCGATCTAGCAGCACCATTAGGCGATGGTAGTAGCGGTGGTGATGACGGAGATGATGAATTACGGTCTGCTCCCGCCGGCGGTGGCCATTTGGGGTCAGCTGGGGACAGTAATGACTTAGTCGACGGCTGCTCTCGTATGTAGCCTAGCACGTTCAACCAAGCGCCAACCTGGAGATCGGTAGCTTTGAGTTGCTCTAGGAGTAGAGAGATGTCCACTGATATGGAAGGGATGGGCCGCTTTGTAATGGGGTAATTATGCTCCAGGAGCAGATGGCCAGTTGAGACGTTGTAGGAAGAAACGCTGGTGAGGAATTAGAACTTCTTTTCTTGCTATCTTTCATTTCATTTCGCTGGAGCTTGGGTTGAAACGACAGCTCCAATTTAATGTTGTAAACCTTGACAATATATATCACAGACATGTAGTACAAGTATTTAGTTTCAACTCTATGCCAGAGGCCGACTCACCATCCAAGGAAGCGTATCTTTGATCCCGTAGGCAAATTGGGGATTTCAGAGAGAAATGCCCTTGTTGTAGGGAGCGGGCCAGCAGGGCCTTTGCTCATGGTAGAGACAATTTCATTATGCCAAATTCCATATTTCCGCAGAGAGATAGTAGATGATACTGAGACTATTTCGACAGGTCCGTTGTTGGGCTGATGTTTAAATTATGACATAAGCGGGCGCGACGTTCAATTAGGGTTGTACACGTGATGATATCACGGATGTCATAGTCGTGTGCGAGAGCCTCAAGCCTCACCACCATCACATCGACGACTCAGCCCATCAGCGACCGGCCGATATAGCTTTATCTCTATTTATCCCCCTCAGAGAAATTCATCACTCCCTTTAACTTACCACGTTTCACACTCTATTGCGTCCTAGTCTTACGGTTGTCATCCTGCCTCCTGTTATCATTCTGCCGCCTAATCTCCCCACTATCATCCCGCATCACCAACCTTGATACCTGTCGCGAGGCCTGCATCCGAAAGATTTCACGCCACATCTATAACTGCCGTTCCATAATTCCATCCTAAGACTTTGTCGACCACTTTTCAGAGTTTCACAGCCAGCAGGTGCCCGTCACTATGTGGTCGTGGTTTGGCGGCGGCTCTGCTCAGCAGCGGAAGGATGCGCCTAAAAATGCCATCCTTTCCCTGCGCCAACAGCTCGATATGCTTCAGAAACGAGAGAGGCATCTGGAGAACCAAATGGCGGAACAGGATGCTATTGCCCGGAAACATGTCACCACAAATAAGAACGGTACGTTGAAATCGGAGGGAGAGGTCGAGGTTCTACCCCGCTTCGATTTCCACAGAGGGAGAGGGAACCTGGAGCTGTACTCCCGCGCCTAATTAGAGTATTCTTCCTGTGATTATATACTCACTAATACTTTGTTTCTATACATATAGCTGCGAAGGCTGCCTTACGACGGAAAAAAGGGCATGAGAGATCCCTCGAGCAAACAAGCGCTCAGATAATTCAGATTGAGCAACAAATATCATCTATCGAGGCCGCCAATATCAACCAAGAGACTCTCCTCGCGATGAAGAATGCTGGAAATGCCATGAAACAGATCCATAGTGGGCTTACGATCGAGAAAGTAGACCAGACCATGTATGTGTATCGTATCGTACTTTGGCATTCATATTTCCAGTTGCTTGCTGGTCAACCAACGATACATCATCTATTTCGAGATGAAAACGGGGGCGGTTCTAATGCGATGTGACCAATAGGGACGAACTACGAGAACAACACGCACTCAGTGAAGAGATCGTAAACGCCATAACAAGCAACTCCATAGGCGAACCACTAGACGAATCGGAGTTGGAGGCAGAGCTCGAGGGAATGGAACAAGAGCAGATTGACGAACGAATGCTCAAAACTGGGACTGTGCCAGTCGCAGACCAACTGGGTACATTACCAGCGGCAGCAAATGGACCTCGTGAGTTATCCTTCCCTGTTCAGATCATGTTCATCTTATTCCCCCTATTCAAAGAATGAAAATGAAATATAAAATGAAAATATACAGGGGAGGCTAACATATGACGCGCTTCCAGTCAAAGGCAAAGAAAGAGCCACGACAGAAGAGGAAGACGAGGAAGCGGAACTGGCAAAACTGCGAGCAGAGATGGCCATGTAACTTGCAGCACCAGCGCTCTATTTCGTATTTTTATCATTTACCATGAGAATGGGGAATAAGGCAATAATAAATAAACCACTTGATTTATTCAACGGTGTACATTTTGGGGCACGAAATCCGCAGAGAACTAGAGACCAGACCCTTCTGCTTCCTTCAGAATCTCAATCTCACCTGACTCGCCCTTCAGCTTTGACCTCTACCCGCTACTTCGATGTTGATAACTTCTTTGCGATTCGTGGCATTATCGGCGATCAGCAGCGCAAATCCTATATCCGTGCCGCTTCTCCAGAGCATTGCTCTGTCGTAGCTATATTATGGGCGTCCATGGCTCTATTTTTTTTTTTTTCCTTTTTCGTGTGCGTGTGTTTCATTTGTGCTTGTGTGTTCTAATTTTTCCCGCCTTGTATTGCTGATCATGTAGTCTCTTATCTTCCTGGTTACTTGCATCTTGTAGCCATCTCTCTTTTTGCTCAGCCATGGATATAACGATAAGATGGGTAATTTTCCTCCCAGCGCCTTTTCCTGCCTACTTTTCAGTTTTTCTATATCAGTAACAGCAGCAGCAGCAGCAAGAGCAACAGCAACGGCTCACCTTAACCTGCAGTTGCAAACCCTATGCTTTTCCTTCCGGCTGGGTTTTGTCCTTAGCACAAACCCAAGCTCTGTTCGTGCATTCTAGCCATGTGACTCTCCAGCTTTGTTCCTTGTATCCAACTCCATTTATCAGACGTCCTTCAAGTTTTCTTAACTTTATGGATTGCTTGCATTTTTGGTGCAAATAGACTTGTTCCATTGAGAAGGGGAAATGTGACTTCCAGGCAACGATACGGGACGGGACAGTCTTAGATTGACAAGACTAATCAAATCATATTTTATCTGTTCTATCATCTATCTCCGCTGCTTGGGACTATTGAATAAAATATTTGCGTAAGATGGGGCGCTTTCACCCCCCAGACAAAAAGCATATGCATTGACGAAAGCGGGGTGTCAGAAATCGATGCTAGCAGATATATATATTCCGAGTAAATGAGGCGCGGCATACTCATGACGGAATGCTGGTAAGGAGAGCAAATAGAATCATTTAATATTTTTCAGATAGGTCGCTGCGTGCAATGGTGAGGATGTATGCGCTTATTACTGTGCTTGGGAATCGAAAATAAGCAACATCATGCAAATATCATGATGGCGAATAACCAGCCAGGTTTTTGAGTTAAAATAGAAAGGTAAAGCGAATCGAAAAACAAAAGAAAACGGCAAAAAGACATGCATGACTATACCTCGGATTGTCTGTCTCATGAAAAACCAAACCAGCGTTGAACCCAGCATTAAATATTACCTATGCCCAAAAAAAAAAAAAAAAAAAAAAAAAAAAAAAAAAAGACAAAGAAAACAGTCGGAGATATATGAGATTCATTCCCTTCGTTTCTCATTCGTTCATAAAGAAGGGAAAAGAGAGGAAATGCAAAACTTAGAAAAGCAGTGGAGAGATATAATGGGGCAACGAAAGCCAGGACGAGGACAAAAGCTAACACAAGGGCGATAAAGTTCGGTAGGAGAGACGATGATAGATAGAAGGATGATGCACATGAAGCAGGAAAAATCGGTAAGCGAAACGCAACAGATCACTAACTATGTAACAGCCGTTTCCAAAAACCCCTTGCTAAGAAAGAAAGGGAAAAGGAGGGAGAGGAACCGCAAACGCTCCAACCAGCCAATGACCAAAGAAAATAAGAAAATAAGAAGTAACAAAAAAATCATTCCTCGTTCAAGCCTGCTATTATTCCTTTTAAGGCATCAATAATAACGGACTCATCCTTTGGCTCCCCACCAGGGAAGGAACTTTCAGTAGCGCCATTGAGCACGCGGTCGCGAGCACTTCGAAGGACTTTGGAAATGTATTCTTTATCTTCGTAGTCTTCCATGAGTACTGCTTCAAAATTATCAATGGCTTGATTTGCTCTATCAAGGAACGTTGGTTCGGGCTCTGGGGGTGGTGGAGGAAGCTGGGTGGGTTGGTTCGACGCTGGTGGCGCCGGTGATCCTTGCTGTTGTTGTTGGCTATGAATGTGGGGAGGATGTTGGGCTGGAGGGGACGGTTGAGGCTGAGGTTGGTATTGCGGCAGTGGAGGATTTGTATTAGGAGGCGAAAGGGGTTTGACAGAAGTATGGTTAGAGGACGGTGGTAGAGCATTTTGTGGCGGGAGTGGAGTATGGTTGAGGAATTTGTATTGTTCAGGTGGAGGCGGTCGATTTTGCGGCGGTGGAGGTTGTTGGTGTTGATTTTGAAGCTGAGGTTGAGTATGTTGGTTTTGTTGTGACGGTTGTTGGGATTGTTGAGAATTTTGAGGTTGTTGAGGTTGTTGCTGTAGTTGCTGCGGCTGAGAAGACGAGGGCAGATGCTGCTGCTGTGCTTGCTGCAGTGTTGGTGGAGGACGTTGCTGCTGCTGCTGTTTTTGCGCTTGTAATATTTCTGGTGGTGGTGCAGAGGCATACGGAGACCGATACGTCGAGGTGGTGGGAGCTGCAAATGTTGGTGGGAGGTTATTACGCAATACATTTGGAAGTGAGAATTGAGCAACAGGGTTCGGCAGGGAGTAGGGACTATTATGTGACCGTGCTGCACCTCCTCCCACCGCGGACTGATTGGTCCCTGCGGGAGGGTAGGGGAACGGAAACGAATTATGACGTTCGGGCATGCTTGGACGGGAGTCATTGAACTGAGTGCCTGGGGTTGGCGCCAGGTATGTTTGGTTACCCCCAGGATTTTGGGTAGCGTGTGAGGTACTTTGTGAGGGAGGAGGGGGTGATGGTCTCCTTTTCTTTTCTTTATCAACAGACCCTCCTGGTGTGAGCCTCCACGACCATCCTTTTCCATCCCTTTCCGCATGCTCAAATAAGTGCGCATTCCCGTTAAGATTATGACGAACACTTGATGTCCAACCCTCAGTTTCACATCTAAATCGGAAGTACGGGTACTTAAGCTTCAGTGCGCGATATATTTGTTTCAAAGTCATGGGGTTCTGAGACTCAGTAAGGGCATCGAAAATTAGAACCGCATAGTTATATGGAGGTTTCGCAAGGTCCTCGCTTGTATAGAAACTCTCCGGGGGGTAATCAGGTGAGGGAGATTTTGATGGTTTTCGTTTTTTCACAGGTGTCGGCTTGGGGAGATCCTCAACACCGACGATAGCATTTGCGTCGCCGCCTTCAATCGACGGCATAACCGCATCAGTAGGAGTTGAATCGGGTTTCTTGCGTTTCGTGTATTTTCGTTTCTCTGCCTTCGCGCTTGAAGGATCATCTTGGCCGGAATCCTTCCCAGCTTTACCGGTCTTACCACGGGATGACGTAGGAGGAGGCGTCACTCCACCGTTCGCTTCGCGTTTGGCAGCCAGCTTCTGTTCTCTGGCTATTTCAGCACGCTCTCGTTTGGACATGATTCCGTCTTTGGGTGGCCGACCAGGCCCACGACGACGTACGGGTTGTGACGAAGCTTCCGGGCTAACCTCCAGTGAAGGTTTCGACTTCGATCGAGATTCATTGCCCGATTTCTTTGGCTGTGATCGATCTTCCACCCCACTAAGCTCTGAGCCATCTGTGTCCATACTACAGACCTCTGCATCACTTCCAGCTCCAGCCGTCTGGGCCTCTTTTCGAGCAATCGCCTCCTCTTCATCTTCATCAACTATCGACGGTTCATCCTGCTCTGCCCCAGTTTCGCCAACTGGAACGTCAGGAAGCACAAACCTCACTCGGACTCCACCGATTTGAATGAAGTCGCCACTATGGAGGGGCCTCACTTGGCCTGGTGCGAGCCAATCCGCGCCCATGAATGCACCATTTCTCCCGATAACCTCCATTTCAAACAGATTCCGATCAAAATTGTAGGCTATTTTGACATGTTTTCGAGAAATGCCGCGGTGGGAGGCGACGGTTCCATTTGATTGTGCGGGAGGGTGTATTGGTATCGTGGGGCAGGCATCCGGAGAAGGTAATAATGACAACGTATCAACCGGTTTAGGGTCATTTTTAGAACGTAATGACTGCATCGCGAGAGTGTTGTAGTCTTTAGTTACTTCTGGTGTTTCGAGCGGAGTAGGAGGCACTTCCGCAGCGGACATGTGTAACGTGGGGCGTCGTTGTTCGCCGTGTGATGAATTGGATGATTTCCAACTAACTTGGGGGGGGAATTGTTGAGGAACGTCAGGATCGAAGCCCATGATTCCGCCTCTATCGCTAACAACGCTACCCATTATAGCACTTCCATCATGCTTTACCCTGTTTGGAGTGAATGACTTGTTTCCTCCGCTTGAGCTTTGACCTCTGGCTTGTCTAACTTGGAGCTCCCGCTGGAATGCAGCACGCGCAGCACGGACATCACGACCTAGGATAAATGAGTAGGTATTAACGTAAAAATGTCCATCGTCGAATTCCAACTTCGCGAAGGCCTGGATACGGGGTTCAGATCCCGCAACAGACTCCGGCGCAGCTTGAGAATTTTCCATATCGCCGTGCGATGGAGGTTCGGGATAGTTGACAATACGTGGTGTTGGGCCAGAATGAATGTCAGCATTAAAATAAGAGTCAGTGAGCAATTGGTTCTGTCGCAGGGCCTCCTTTGCATTCTTCGGTGTAGCTAGGGGTAGCAGCCCGGAGCAAAGATCTTCCAATTCGTCCTCCACCTTGCTGTTGTTGCTTTGTATTGTGCCGGAATTGGTACTCAGCTCCTTCGGCATATTTTCACTTTGGGTTCCTTGAAAGACATCCGTAAGCATATCTCTGTCTGTTTTCGAACCCTCAATCAGTTTTTGGTTTATTCCCGAAGCGGCCTCCAACACAGGTTCAGTCACTCCATTTGTACCATTCACACTGTTCTCCGCCTGAGCCTCCGATATTTCCCACAGCTTTTCGGGCGCAGGAGCTCTGTCTGCTGGCAAATCTTCCAGTATGCGTTCGATTTGCGGGGGTCCTTGTGGTGGTTCATTCGCGGGGGTCCCATTGGCGAAGAGTTGGGCGAGGAGAGCGCTTGCCGCGTTCTGCTTTTCACGATCGGTTTGTTTTTTATAGTCATCTACACATATCGGGTCAGCGCCATGGGTGGCTACCATAAAACTTCAAAGAAATCGTCATACCCGACAGAGCGGAAAAGGTGTTCTGCGCCTTCTGGATGTGGTCAAGGCCAGGCTTGTTCGACGCATCAATGTCATTGGGGATATCCCGCGAGTGGTCGCCGAGATCGTACGCAGACCTCTCCGGCGCCGGCTCATGAGGTGTATGCCTCATCAGCGACGTCGTCAAAGTCTGAGACGACGACATGGTATAAAGCTGCCGGGACCCAGCGCAAGCTCAAAGCGGTGAAGTTGAAAAGAATCCAGACGATTTTGTCGGGATTTGGGCAGCTGCAGTCAACCGTAGAAACCGCGCAAGGAGCGTATTGCCGCTAGCCCGTTTTTGGATGTAGCGTATTTTTTTGAGGTTCGCGATGACTGACTCGCACCAGCCAATTGGCAGCCAGGAACATCAACATCTACAATTTACTCTTGATATTGCGAGAATAAATCACCCCCTATACGGAGTAGTTCTGATGGAAGCAGGTAATACTTCGGGCATGGCACAAACTGCAGAATACTCAGGCGGGAATCTTGGTTGCCCTATTCTACCGCTTCTTCAACCGTTCACTCCTCCATCTGCAGTAGCCACGTTGGGTGATGGCGAATTTCATAAGCAGCTTTCGTTTGTTCTTCAGAGATAACTATGAAAGTCTACCTTAAACAGCCAAACATGAACCTCCCGTCTAACATGAATGTCTTTGTTGTCGTACAATACCAGTAAGAATGACGGGGAGGCAGAGGGTTGAACTTAAGATAGCCAAAGATGAGCGGGTTGCATCTCTTGTTCCTGATGAATACCAGATCGCCTGATACAGAGAGTGAAGGAAGTGACGAGGGAAATGCATAGTAGGAGGTAGACTCCGTGCCTGTACGAAGTAATGAACCTTTGGATAGATACATAATGGTTCTTTTGAGCAGCTCTGCGGCTTGTCACCCGATAGGAAACACATTAATCATCAGATCCCTCGATTACAAAGCCATCATACCTGATCGATTGGCCCAGTGGTCAAGGCGCCCGCTTTACAAAAGTGAAAGTCGCGGGAGATCGCAGGTTCGATCCCTGCATCGATCATATTCATCCTTTTTCAACTCTTTTTATGTTGCTATTCTTCTCTATTTTTTTAAGCCTTCAAATTTTAATAATTTTGATCATCTCTCCAAGGATAACGAGTTAAAAAGGCTAGTAAATACCCATTTACTACGTAGACACGCTTTGCATTCTAAATAACCAAGTCCCTGAACAATTCAACATGGGTTTCTCAGACAGATGCTGAGAATATGAAGAGTCAGAGGGCATCTCCAACTCAACCATCCCGAACCTTGTAGGTTGTTTACCTCCTTGTCATACATTCATAAATATTTGCTCTATCCTAATACAGTCTTGATTGATAAATTGAGATGTTCCCGAGGCTAACTCATCTCCAGACAAAGACGACATCCGGTTTCCAAACGCCTCCTCTTCGAATAGGAGGCAGGAATAAAGATAGTTAATGTCTATAAAATATAAGTCGAAACCCAAAGTATTCAGTATAGATATATATATGCCAGCAACATGGCGCCAAAGAGCGCCAAAAAAGAGTCCTCCACGAAAAAATATACCCCGCAACAAGCCAGCAACCCAAATTCCAACCACAGCAATAACAACAACAGCAGCAACAACCCCCCAAACTGGCCAGACCTAAAACCCCTCGTCCCCGCCTCAGATCTCCATCTTGAAACCCTCCTGGACGACCAGATCCTCATAATCCGCAACCTCTTCACCGCAACCCTCTGCAAAACATACGTCTCCTTCCTCTCCACGCTGCCACTCGTCACGACCCCGGGACGGCCCAAGAAGGACGAGGCTGTGCGCGTCAATGACCGGTTCCAGGTGCATGATTCGGCATTTGCGGAGCGGTTGTGGAGTTGTACTGCATTGAAGGGATTGGTTCTTGGGGAGGGCGGTGGGGACGGAGCAGGAGGGCTCTCGTGGGGAGGGGAGGTACTGGGTTTAAATCCTAACATTCGGATCTATAGGTATGGGCCCGGACAGTTTTTTGATAAGCATTGTAAGTGTTTTTTCTTTTTTTTTTTCGATTTTTTAAATATCTATCAAAGGAGTTCAAGAGGTGGGAGTGCATATATATATATATATATATGTGTTGATATCCAGCTCATCAAAACCGCTATATCTCTTCTCACCTTAACAGCAAACGGCAACACCCCACCCCCCTTTTCTCCATATTAAATAACTAATATTCAAAAAAAACCCCAGATGACGACTCCGTCCCCCTCACCATCCTCCCAACCATCGCCGCCAAAACCACCTGGACCCTCCTAATCTACCTCACAACCTGCGCCGGTGGCGAAACCGTCTTCTACCCCGAAACAGAAGAAGAAGAAGAAGGAGAAGAAGCAGAGCACGCGCAACCTCCAAGGCAAAACGCAAACCCAAAGTCGAAACCGACACCGAAACCGAAACCGAAATCGAAACCGAAATCGAAACCGAAATCGAAACCGAAATCGAAATCGAAATCGAAATCACCGCGCCAGCGGGCGCCTATAGTCGTCGGGCTGGAGACGGGCATGGCGCTGCTGCATCGACATGGGGAGCGGTGCTTGCTGCATGAAGGGCGGGAGGTGGTGGGTGGGGAGAAGTGGGTTATTCGGAGTGATCTGGTTGTTAGGAGGTAGGTAGGTAGTTGAGGGGATGGCTGGGCGAGAGAAAGTTTGTGAAGAGGGATGATGAAGGAGGAATGGGGCATAGGGTTGGGAGGAGGAGGAGGTGGTGGTGGTGGTGGTGGTGTGGGAAAAGGAGGTTCTTGTACAGTACATACATGTACTGTACATACATCTTGGTTATGAGGGAAATGATAATGATAACAACATGCTGCAATATGGGCATTCTGCAATATCCATCCAAACCATGAATTTGCTATTGGCTGCTAGTTTTTCATATAGACATCATCCGTGTTTGTTTCTCTTTGCGCTGCGATGCTCTGCTGCAATTTTTCTTTCGTTCTTCTTTCTTTCTTTCTTTCTTCCCCCTAAACCCCCACAACCACTCACCACAAGAACACGAAACAAAACTAATATTTTCAAATCCTCCTCAAATCCTCTCTTAGACCTCACTCCCCTCATTACACAAATAACAAGGCAGAGAGAGACAAGAGAGAACAAACTTCTTCCCCCTTTTCTCCTTTTCCCCTTTTCTCCCTTCTCCTTCTCCTTCTCCCTTTTTTTTTCAGTTCCTTCCGAGAAGGGCATTCAAAAGAAGCAGGAAGGAAAGGTGAGATGAGAGAAGCCTATATATAATATAGCCTCATCGTTGCTTTTTCCCTTTCCTCACATTCTCTCTTACGTTCTGACTTTGTCAAGGTGGGATAAAATAAGGGGGGGGGGGCATGCATTTTGTATTGGAGGAAAGTTTAGAAGATATCCCTCTCACCCCATAGAAAAGAAAAGCAAAAGAAAAGAAAACGAGACTAAAATCTACCTCACAAGCAATGGGGATAGAAAAAGGGAGAATAAACAAAATAAAGACCAAATATAGAAAAAGAGAAGAATTGACGGATTGAAGGCTGATTTTCGACAGCTAAAAAAAAATAACCGAATAGAAGGGGGAAGGGGGGCCCGGTTTGCACTTCGCAAAAGGTTATTTTGATTTGTTACTTCTTAAGAATGGATATGGATAAATGAATAAAATTAGCGTATCATATATAACCATAACTAGCAAAATAAAAAGAGAGAAAAGGAAAATCCGAATACCGAATACAATGAATGCTTCATCAAACAGGTGGTGGATGATAGGAAAAAATAAGAATGGAAGACAAATAAGCAGAGAGAGAGAGAGAAACAAAATTAAAGAAAATTCATTCCGACAGCATCTTCCACAGTCCCTGGCTATGCGGAGGCGGTGGCAGGGGTGCCTGTAACGGTATCATTCATGGCCATATCCGTCGTAGTCGCAGTCCCATACTCCGTCCTGCGCATAATATCCTCCACAGGGCCCAGCAGTCTCTTAAACCCGTCCCGCCCCAGCTGCGCAACCTTCACATCCGTCACGGCTACCACACTCGCGGCGCGCGGCTTCTCGTCCAACAGGGCCAGCTCACCAAAGTAGTCACCGCGCTTGTAGCGCTTCACGGGAGCACCGGAGGCAATGCCATGCTTGAAGGCGGCCGCCTCGCCCGCCTCGAGAAGGAAGAAGGTGTTGCCCGGGTCGCCTTCGCGGATGATGACGGCGCCCGCGGGGTGCTTGACGGTGTCGAGGGCGTCGGCGATCTTGGCGCGTTCGTAGGGCTTCAGGGAGGCGAGGAGAGGCACTTCTTCCAGGAACGCTTCGTACATGCGCCGCCGTTGGAAGGCGGCGTCCATCAGGATGCGGCGGAAGGTGATGCGGTCCAGGGCCCAGAGGGTGGATTTGGGCTCGGTGGATACGACGGTGGCGGCGCGGGGAGCGTTGTACATCAGGGCTAGCTCGCCGAAGGAGCCACCTGGACCGATGGTGTCGACTTTCGTGCCTAGGCCGCAGGTCCCACCGGGAGATGGAGTTGTTTGCTGGACGGAGCCTGATGGGTTGATGTAAATATCGAAGCAGCCGTCTTCGACGATGTAGAAGTAGTCGCCGGCATCGCCTTGGGTGATGACCTTGATTCCCTTAGCAGGGATTGGTTTCTCGACGAGGGCGTTGAGGACGGTTTCGAATTGCTCTTCATCGAGGTGGGAGAAGAGGAAGTTTGAGCTAACGGCGGTTTGAAGGCGGGATCGTTGTAAGGGGGTTTTGGGGTGGTAAGGGGGAACCCAGGAATCAGCGCCGGAATTAGAGGGATTTAGAGATTCGGCAGAGACGGAGGTACGGCGGCCGAGGGCGTAGTTATATGGGAAGCCGGACGATGATTCTTCCCCTCCTCCTCCTCCTCCTCCTCCTCCTCCTCCTAGTCCAGGGGTGTCAGTAGAGGAGGGGTTAGGGAATGCATCGGGGGCATGTTGGGCCTGGTGCCCACCGGGGGAAAATGGGTTGTTATGATGTTGGAAAGGGCTTCCAGCTTCTCTCCTTGATGGCATCTGCAGAGCAGACGGCCCTCCAGGGTCTGTGTGTGGATATGTGGAAGCGAAGGGAGGATCTCGATAATCCCCTGTGGGGTTGTGGAAAGCAGCTTCAGTGGGAGAACCTAGCGATTCGTCCTCTTCCTCGATCTTGGATACACTGGACACCCCACCAAAGGGGTTGGACCGTTGGAACATATTGTTGGCCATGGTGGTGACGCCCACAGTCAGTGGTGAGGAGGTTGTGGTGGGGGAAGAGGGGGAAGAAAGGAGAGTTCTTCAGGGAGTGAATTTTGTGCAGGAGCGGCGCAAACGTTCGAAACTTTTTTCTCCCCCTCTCCTTGGAGGGCTGAAGAATGGGCGAGACAACGGAGAGGACAGCGACAAAAGACTGTGGAGAGGCGACGCAGAGGATAGCAAAGGGGAAGACTGAAGGGCATTGATCATACAGGAGAGGGTAGTATGGAGTTGGTGCAGGATAAGGCAAGCGAACTGGTGGTGTGGGCAGGGCCCACAGACCACACACAGACCGCCCGCCGCCGAGCCTACGCCGCCGAGCCTGCGCTGTCGAGCCCGGGCTGGCCCACCTCCACGGGCGCCCACGGCCCAGGCGCCAGTTCGGGCTCGGGCGGGGCTGCCCCAGTGTCCACGACGCCCAGCGAGCTTCCCCTCGGCGGTGGCGCTTCGAGAAGACACCTAGAAGATTGCGGAAGCTCCCCCGCCAAATAAACAAGGCACGGAGGCGTGAGTTATTCCGAGTGCGTTTGTTGCTCTTACTGTTACTGTTACTGTTATCCTCGCACTTGTTTCTCATCATCCCCAGCTAATGATGCGCTGGACCGTATCCCTTTCCATGCGGGTGGATCATCGCTGTGGGGCTTAAGCGGATATTTTCCTGTGTTTGTATGTACTGTACATCCTATTATTGACAGAGGTTTATTTTCTCGCAACGACTCGTCAACTGTGTTGCACGATAAGCATGCACAGGGATGGGATACCAACTCCTTCCATCCACTTTCCACCTCCTTCCATCGTCTTCCAAGGGTCTTCTAGAAGCGCCTTGTCTTAGTGTGCTTCTGGAGAGACATTGCACAGTCTTTACGGAGTGGACTAACTATGTACCCGTTGATTAAAATTCCTAGCTTTGGACTTTCTTTGTACGCTGCCAAGAATCATGAGTTTCATTGTCATCGTTGCCCGAATGGATTGGATAAATCTATCAACACAAGCATTTGGATTGATATCTTGCAATAGATACATACACCCATGGATACATGTTACATCTACACACATGCTCCTTACAAATGTACGTCGGGAAAGGAAAGTGGGCGCTTTAAAAACAAAATAACCTACCTCCAGTGTAGAGAGGGTATCCATGCCCATTTTCTGCCTTGACATTCTCCCCCCCCCCCCCCCCCACCCCAACCCCGACATCCATTTCAGAGGGTAAAAACAAGTCTCAGAGTGGACTTTGGGCTGGCTCTGGGGATGTGTGGTAAACATACCTTCGCATAGTTAGTTAACCTTTTCGAACATTCGGAGATTGTCCGTAGACACAAAAACAACTATCCGTAATAATCATAATACATGTACCCATAGTTGCTAGAAAGAACACTGTCAAAACCGCAGAATAACTTCGTCATTTCTGCTGTCATGTAAATTTAGATCCTTCTCCCGCTAGCTCTACTCTATACATACTGCGAAGGAAGGAGTATGCGGTGCTTGTACCGTGTATATATATAGACTCGAAGTTACTACATGAGAAGTCACAATAGTTTCAAACTTATTGCGAGGCACTGTATGTGTATCACGCCATCCCCCTTCATATAATTATTTCCTCGCACTCGCAACCCGCACCCGCATCCCCTTCCGCGTCTCTAATTATCGCCTTATCTGCGATATGCAAGTCTTGTCTCCCGGAGCAGATCCGTATACCTCCCCATCGGCACAGCTTTGTATGTAATGTACTCGTGCAACATGAACGCAGGGTACTTGGTGCCTGGGAGATTGCCCGCAAGCTTCCTTTCTTTCGGGATCGAATAAGGAAAAGCCAGCGGGAAAAAGTGGGAAGGTCATGTAAACAGGAAAACCCGGTCAAAATGTCGCGCCACCCGCCCCTCACTGTCTAGCAATGAAACAAACAAGGCGCAGTGGAGTTTTCGATTTTATAAAAAAAGGGGGGTGGGAGGAGAGAAGAAAAATTTGTTTCCCTGGAGGCGGCGAGACGGAAAGCTTAAACGAATAGGACAAAACTTGAATATGATGTATGGTATGAGACATTAATTTCCAACCTTGAATGAAGCAAGAAACGAGAAGAGCACGCCGCACATGCACATGCACATGCACATTTTATCATCATCATCACGAATCCTACCTGTGCCAATTAATTCAAAATAATCCCCTAATTGGCTCCATAGCGAATTCGTCACCAACCGTCCGCTGTCAAAAGTGTTTTTTATAGAAACTACATGACAAAATGTACTAGTACTAGTTAGCCATAATCTCATGTTGTCTCGCCCGCGCTAAAATAACCTTACCAGTCCTTCCCGCACACACACATACGCTGCGTACACACCGTTTTTTCACACCACACCACTTCCCGTCGTAGTTCCCTCCCTCAACCCTGCAACCTGCGCTGCAAATCCCAACCACAGCCAACCAACCAAACCCGCCCGAACCGCTGACTAAACGCCAATAATCCGTCAGTTAACTAGTTAGCTAACTAGTTAGTCAACGAACTTAGTGAGTTGACCAGTTATAAATACCAATCGCTGAAGCTGTCTTTCCTTTTCGACCATGGGAAACAGGAAGGCCAAGGGCAAGAAGTCGTTCCGAGCAGCGGCCAGCGGGACGAAAACTCCAATCATGGCGACACATACTTTTCAATGGTACGTACCTACCTATCTTCTGTCATATGTGGGTGTATGTGGGTGTACGGGTCTGTGGGCGGCGGTCATGTCGCATTCTGTGCGATTCTGGCTCTTGACATTTTGTTGTTTGGGCCAGGATGCTGGGGACACTGCGGGCTGGCGCGGGCTGGCGCGGAAGGGGCTGTAGAGATCGGATACATGGAGCAGGGGAATTTATCTCTCTCTCTCGTCGGGTCGCACAATTTCTCTCTCTCTCTCTCTCTCTCTCTGCTTTTTTTTTTTTAAGGCGGGGGGAGTCTTTTGGGTGGGGAGAGAGCGGTGTAGGAATGCCTGAAGGACGGTCCGTTCTTGTGAAACGAGGGGAAATAAATGATTTTTTTTTTATCGAATTTATTATCCCGACCGCGCAAGGAAAATTGTTAATGGTGTGCGATACCTAAGACGAGAGGAGAAAGGAGAAGGAGAAGGAGAAGGCAGTTTGATTGGAACACCGCTTTCCCGAATGTGGTATATTTTGGGAGTGTTTGTGTGCTCGCTCTGCGTTCCGGAGTTATTTAAAAGATATCAACATCTTCAGCTCCATCTCCAGCTCCATCTCCAGCTCCATCTCCAGCCCCAAGCCGCAGCCCAGGTCTAGCTTCTCCATCCCGTAACTATTTGAGCCATTGAACGAAGAGGGAGTGGTTCATTGATTGATTTAAGCTGATGCTGACTTCGTGTTCTCTTATCAACAACCTGACTACAGGCCAGATCCAACAGCGAGCGAGGTTTACGTCACGGGTACATTTGATAACTGGTCGCGGTCGGTGAAGCTGGAAAGAAGTGCCAATGGGTTTAGGAAGGACGTCGAGGTACCGAGTATTGGGGGAAAGATACTTTATAAGGTATGCGGCTACATATATGATATATACAGTACATGCACACTCGGAGGAGGGGGAGACAGCTTGAAGGCATAAAAATGTCAGGGAGGTAAACCAAGATAAGATGAGAATGAGACGGAAGAAGAATGTCGAATATCGCTTCCAAAACTGCGCTGCGTCTTGGTTTTGATGCGAACTGGTTGCGTTTGGTGATATATTTCCTCTCATTCTTCTTCTGCTTCATTTCATTTGATCTTTACTTTCCCCCTTTGACCTGACCAATCCTGCACCTTATTTGCACTGTTCTCCTCGGTTTCTCGAGTCTTACATTTGAAATCCCCCCTCCTCCGCTATCGTTTTCTTGTCAGATCCTCGCCCCGCAGAAAAGAAGCACCAACCATTCATGCAAGATATGGGGTCATCATATGATATGAAATGATCCAGCTCCCAGGCGATCTCCGCAATGGCAGTTGCTGAAAGCGTGGGCTTTCGAGCGCTGAGCAACCTTCCTCTCTCCTCTCCCACTTCCTCACCGTCTTTGCGAGCACTCGCTCGGCCACTTGCTCGGCCAATGGTACCCTCCCCCGAAATACAGCGGCTGTTATTAGCTGGGTGTTGCCGGTCCATTCTGAAGAGGAGAGGATGAATGGGCTCAAGTGCCAGTCAAAGGCGAAAACGAGCACGAAGCAGGCAGGAGTAGAGAGCTCATTATTCAATTGTTCTACGTTGCACCTGTTAAGACAGTGGGAGACGGAGAGAAGAGATTCAGCCTTGTTTTCTCACAAGGCACCTGAAAGCATTCCCCCTCCTCAATGGTGCAGGATCTGATATTTGCTTTTTGCCCATCTGTCTTTCTTTTCTTTTTCTTTCCCTTCCCCCCTCACATTCCTTTTGCTTTTTCCCTTGCTTCAGTTGGTACTTTGCGAATACTCCGCATTTGGCCATGTCAGCCCATGCAACGCGGGTACTGCGCTAGTACTAGTGCAGCACGCTACGACGTCATTATTCGCCATCTGCCCCCAACTTTGTCCGATGTTTGGGAGAATCCTTTGGAACTTTTCGACTTGTTTCGAGGCCAATTTTATGCTTTGACCAGCGAGAACTCGGCACGACGTCCAAGCTGACATGCACCCTTGAATTGTCACATCATCATTGTGCCCATTCCCACGGCTCGTTTCGGCAACCTTACCCAGCCCCATCAAAATTCCTCCAACTTCCAACGTTTTGGAAAGCTGATCCTCATTATTTTTTTCCCGACTTGTTGTTATTGTTAATTTTTCTTTGGCTTAGTTTTGTTGTTTGTCATTTGCAGTTTATTCCCATAAATCCATCCAGCCTTGTTTTCAGCTCGTTGCCTGTACTGACCTGTCGTGTAACACTCAAGTTTGTTGTCGACGGTGCCTGGAAGATAGACCCCGCTGCCCTTCAAGAAGACGACGGCCATAATAATACCAACAACGTTCTCCTCCGCCAAAACATTAAAAAACTACCACCCACGGACGACACACCTGCGCAAACTTCAACGCCAACTCCCCCAACAAAGAAAGAAGCCGCAAAAACCATGTCTGGAGGAGTAACACCAGAATCCACAACCGCAGCCCTAGCCGCAGGCGTTCCCAAAGAGTCAGACAAGGCTCGAGAAACAGAAATGGGTGCTCCTACTATTTCATCTGTTGCTCCAGATTCAACCACCGCTAATCTGGCGAAAGTGGTCCCACAAGAGAACAGCAAGGATTCGGCTCCCGGAGCTTTCCCAGTGACACCCGGAGAATCGGAGAAGCTCTCAGTCAGCCCAATCCCAGCGACGGAAGGTATTGGCAACCCGATCCATCTCGAGCCGGGTCAAGCGGTCCCTGACCCTAGCACATACACAAAAAATACAATCAGTTCTACTGTCAGGACGGATAAGGAAGGATACGAGAATGCTAGTGCTACAGGTGCGGCCACTATCCATCCAACCAACGGCACCAATGGGGTCACGGCTCCCTTCATCCAATCCAGCGCTCCCATATCAACCACTGCCGCTCTCGCCGGTGCTGTGCCGCTCGAGACTACCAACTCCCATGCAAACGGATCCAGCGAACCAGAAGTTGCTGCCAGCAACGTCCCCGTAACGGTCAAGAAGTCGTTGGATAAAGCTCACAAGGAACCAGAAGCCGCAGGCGACCCCGCTGTTGTCCAGGAGAAGAAGGAGGTTGAGAGGGAGTTGCTCGGAAGTGTGGAACCTGCTGGATCTGCCTCCACTGGTGCACCCGCAGTGGTTCAAGACTCCATCGAAAAAGCGCACTGGAACCCCGAAGCCGCGGCTGTGCCTCAAACTGTGGCTGAGAAGAAGGAGGTTGAGCAGGAGCTGCTGCACGATGTGGAGCGCGTTGATGCATCTGGCGAACCTGCACCAAACACCTCGCAGGGAAACCAAATTGGGTCTGTCTCGCCGAAATCGCAGCCGGTAGCCCCCGCTGCGGCCGCGGATTCCGCAGGAACCCCAGCAACCGGACCGGCACAACCAGCTGTCACGGCGGGGCCCGAAACAACTTCCGCGTCTGCAGCTGCCGGAAATTCTTCCAGTTCCAACGCCCCTGCGGCTGGGGAGGGAGAAGCGACCCCGGCGGCAGCGACGGATGAAGCCAAGAAAAAGAAGAAGAAGGACCGCCAGCGCGCTCTTCTCGAAGTTGAAGGAAAAATTTTAAGTGGGGGGGGGACCGGGGGAATTGGAAATAATGGGGGGAGCCCCCTTTTTTTTTTTTTTTTTGGGGGGGGGGGGGGGGGGGGGGGAGGAAAGAAAAAGGAAATAAAGCTTGAAAGAAACGAGGCCAGGTCAGACGAGGAAATGAAGAACGGATTGGAAATGACGAAAATGGAAAGGAAAATGAAATCAAAGGGGCAATGAGAAAGGGAGATAAATAATGAGCAGAGTCGAT
>NW_025544803.1:844676-847623 GCF_000150115.1 Histoplasma capsulatum G186AR
ACAGAGCTCTACAGCCCGTCCTGTCCGCCTCCAGGAGCTAATTGATAATCCTCCTCACCGGGGTTGGGGGGAGACCCGGGAAACAGTTGGCTTCTACACACGCTCGCTAGCCCTGGTTGCTGATGCGTTTCACTATGTAAGGGGCCGACATTCTTAGATCCATGTATACATATTTGCCATACCCGCTTCCCAAATCCCTCTTACGGGCTATATATATACATTATTTCTTGTCTACGATATGTCTATACAAATATATATATATATATATGCATTTACTGAAAATGGCCCATTTCTAGCTAAATGATCTGATCGGATTCGTCGTCGCTCTCGTAGCATTAAAGGCATGGCTCACTCACCCACTCCATACCGGGATGAAAATATTGTGTGCAACTACATGATGATACATGTGTACACACATACATATATACATATATATATGTATATAATATATTTGTCAACCCTCCGCTGACAAGCAAAACACAACCCAAAACAATATATCCTGCTAACATCTTCCTTTCCCCTTCGCTGCCAGGTCTCCGAAAACCCCGATACAACCCCTAGTTATCTGACGTTTGGCTGGCAGCGCTCGACGCTCCTAGGTGCATTCTTCAATGGCGTCTTCCTGCTCGCGTTGGGCGTGAGCATTATTCTGCAGTCCATTGAACGCTTCGTCTCATTGGAAAGTACGTGTTTATCCATTTCTTCTGCTCTTGCTTTAAATTTCACGACTGACTGGAATCCATTAACTAGGGGTCGAGAAACCTGAACTCATGCTAATCATTGGATGCGTGGGTCTTACGCTGAATCTCATCAGTGCTTCTTTTCTCCATGGTACGTGCATATATGCAATCTCCCTCCTCTTACGCCTCCCTTTTCTTCAGCACCATAAAAGAAATCAACTGACGTTAACACAATAAATAGAGCATGGCCATGACCACCACCACCACAACCACAACCATGGCGCCCGAGATGTAGATCAAGAGCAGGAACAGAACACCACCAGCATACAACTTGAGAACGTATGTCTTTGTCCGTGCTGCTGCTCCTATATTCAAACAAAAAGCCAATGCAACCCTTTACAAATTTACTAACCTCTCTCCATCAGCGAGAGAATGCCCATGAAAATCACCGGCACGCCAACAACTCCCAATCCGTCCAACGGCTGCATGATCTGGGAGTCATGGGCGTGCTGCTCCATGTAATCGGTGATGCCATTAACAACATTGGCGTCATCATTGCTGCTCTGATCATTTGGAAGGCAACTCATGATGGGAGATACTACGCAGACCCTGGAGTCAGCACTGCGATTGGAATTTTGATTCTGGCTTCCGCCATTCCGCTTGGTAAGCGTTCGCTGTAGTTACTTGAATATTTCTTTTTCTGGGTCCTTCCCTCTTCTACCCCTTCTTTTTCTTTCATTTTTACCCTTCTACCTTTCCGATCCCGACCAATACAGGATAGAATGGCATCAAGCTAACACCCAATCCACCTTTCTTTCTCCCGTCAACGCCAATAGTGAAAAGCAGCGGCTCCATACTGCTCAACACCGTCCCGCTCGGCGTCAATCTAGATGATGTACAACATGATCTAGAAACGGTACGTATAACACCCTTTTCGCTAACAAACAACCCTCTCCTATACCACGACACTCTCCATCCCAAACCCTCCGCCCCCCCTCCCTAAAAAAAAAAAAAAGAGGCGATAAGAACTTTATCTAATAAAAACTTCAGGAACCAAAGGGACACATCAGATCCCTGGAGTCATCTCCGTCCACGAACTCCACGCCTGGCGCCTCAACCAAAACAAAGCCATCGCTACCGCCCACGTCGTTACCTCCGACACGTCCCTGGCCGGCTTCATGGCTCGCGCCCAGTGCATCGGCGAGTGCCTGCACGCCTACGGCATCCATTCCATCACGCTGCAGCCGGAACTGGCCTCCTCCCCTGGAACCTCCGCCAGTGTGACTGGTTCTTTGGAGGAGGACACGGCCGTGGCTAGGGGGGTGTGCATGAGAAGGAGGAGGCGTGGGTCGACATGTAAGATTGTTTGCAAGAATGGGTGTGAGGCACTTACTTGTTGTGGGTAGTGGTAGTGGCTCGGGGGGATGAGGAGATGGAAAAGGTGAAGTGGATTAATGGCGAGATGTTTGGAAAGGGGGAGGGCGGGAGTTTGAAATGTTGGTATGGCGTTTGATGATGATGTGGGATGCTGGTATTTTATGTTTATTCCATTTTTTAATGTGTTTGGTACGTGCTGCTCCTCTTTTTCTTTTCTCTATTTCTTTTTCTTTCCTTCTTTCCCCCTTTCTTGCTTTCTTTCTGTCTTGATTTTCTTTCCTTTCCTTTCCTTTTTTTTTTTTTTTTTTTTTTTTTTGAAAGCTAAACACCCACCCAAGGTAAGCGTGCTCGCCAGCATGGAGTTACCTGTTTTTTCCCCTCTATTATCTATCCATTCATACATAAGATACATACATAGATACATACTGCTACTGCTACTGCTACTGCTACTACTAGTACTCCAATGCCATGCCCATCCCCTTATTTTCACTCCCCCGTCATCATTGGCGCTTTATCAAGATATCAAGATATATCAAGAAAAGAAACCGCATGGTTCCTCATCGTTGCAGAGCCGGCTCTAGTAGTTGCGAGGTAATTCCCCCCGCATGCATTGCGCAGGGGTCAACAACCAGCAGCTAGCTTACTTAGCAAGCTCTTTTGCTCCGCATGGATGGGGATAGCGCGGGAGTAGCCGGCTGGGCCCCGTGCCGGTCAACAAGGGCCGGTTCTTTTTTTTTGAAGCTAGTTGAAGGAAAATTTTTGATGTTTGTTTAATTTTGATCCTAGAAAAAAAAAAGAGAGAAAGGGAATAGGAAATAAAAACGGGACACACTCTGCGGGGATTAAGAAGCCGGGAATAATAAAACCCCTTCAAATTATTTAGGAATTAA
>NW_025544803.1:847737-961159 GCF_000150115.1 Histoplasma capsulatum G186AR
GTAACTAGTTAGTTATAGTTAACTACTAATTATAGCTTAAATACGGGTGCAGTAAGATAAGATATGCAGATAATTGTTTCTCAAATAGCACAGAATGGGGGGGTTGTCGGACGGCTAGTTTCCTTAAAGCAGTTACATCTCGCCCCACAACAAATTGAAAAACAGCAATCAATATCTGAAGGCCCATACATATCTGGCTACATTCTATAACTAGTTAAAGAGAGATATATATATATTCCTATAATTAAATATACTCTGCATCCAACACGCTCGTCATCACGCTGCCATTCAACGCACTTTGCCAAGCGCCCGCCTCGTCTACTATTTCCAATTCAGTATCAGCAGGCCAGGATATGAAGCGCCTCGCACAAGGCGGAACACCCGTTCACAATGGGGCCCTTACATGGCGGATGTATATATAAAACATCCGTTGTCACAGGATTGAGAAGATATATGCAGAGATTGCATGTAGCTAGCTGACGATGGGCGGCTAAGGGAGGCACAGCCAACTAGCTGGTATGCCTCGATGGGCTACCTCAAGGCTCGGCAAGGCTCGCTCACTCACCTCAAAATTCAGAGAGGGCCAGAGGGCCAGAGGGCCAGAGGGGCAGAGAGAGGGAGAGGGAGAGCGTGGGGGTTGAAAAGTGATCACGATTCCTTTCTCCATTCTGAAGGAAAAATGCTTTGTCGCACCAATTTTGTTCAAGCTCATGGAAATAAATATCTTCTTCCATCTTGAAAACGGCATTTTCATTTATTTCATTTATTTTGTGTATCCATCTGTTTTGTTTTGTTTTATCTTCCCGCCTCACTGGTCCCTCCTCGGCCACTACCGCTGACCAAAGATGAAAGAACCAGAAGAAATCGATTGCTATCGAGTTCTGAAAGTGTCTAAAGGCGCAACGCTCCTTGATATCAAGAAGTCGTATCGTAAACGCGTTTTGGAAACTCATCCGGACAAAAACCCGGGCGCAGAAACGGCTCCATTTGTCAAGGTCATTTTTTCATTTTTATTCGTTATTTTATTTATTTATTTGTTTTTGAGGTTGGAGAAGGAGAACTTGCTTGGGTGGCCAGATATGGTGAAGCAAAACCTAACACTCGAGCCTATTTTCGCAGGTCCAAAGCGCATGGGAGATTTTGAGCAATGTGTCGAAACGATATTGTTTCGACTGCAAATACGACAGAATTAAGAGGGAATGGGACAAATACGAGGAGGTTTGCGTGCGCTCGAAAAAGACGACTGGAACACAGAAGCCCTATACAGAAAAAGATGTCCGCGAAATATTAGAAAGGCTGCGGCGCAAGAATGAAGAAGCCGACGCTCTTCGCAAACGAGAAGATGAGAGACGAGCCCGAGAGAAGCGGCAGCAGGAAGAAGAACGGAGGAAAATGGAAGAAAGGAGAAAAATGGAAGAACGGAGAAAAAAGGAAGAACAGGAACGAAAGAGAGACGAAAACAAATACCCCCGCAACCAGGACACCTTCGACTTCAGGGATATGAGAGACGTTCTTGATGATATCGAGGGACTGAGATGGGGCCGCGCAGAGAAGCCCCGCGCAACACGACTACCGACCCCGTCTCCAAGGCGAAATGATCGCAGTTACTGCCACCACGACCGCTGGTGGCCGTACGTCTATGGCGCTGGATTGTGCCAGTATTGCGATCGGTACTGCCCGCATTACTTGCTGGGCTGCCCAAGTTGCGATGCTCGAGCATGCGTGCCGTGCAAGATTCGGGAGACTAGCTATTGAAGCCTTCAGTTTCTTAAAAGCAGGAGATATTAATTTTGCACCTTGTTTGCCGTTTCGGAGTTTTTGGGGCCTGTGCCCAATTATATATACCCTTTTTCCCCCTTTTGCTTTTACTTTTTGGTTGTTTTTATATTTTATCCTTTTTCTTTACTCCTTTTGCTCTTTTTTTTCTCTTTCTTTCTGTCTTTTTTTTTAATATTTTTAGCACCATTCCAAACTCAACCCCACACCCTTCTTCTTCCGACCTCGGATTAGTATTGCGTTTCTCCTCTAAATATCTGCATTGCGTAATTGATCGAGTTGATTGACGTCTATTCGCACGAAAGCAACTACTTTTAATAGGCTGATAAAAACCTTTCCAACAATTTCCACGGATTCCTCAACAGTTCTTGAGGGAAGGAGGCCGGCATGGCCACTTAACAATGGCCATGGGAGTGTCTCTGGATGAATATTCTACCCGATGATACCTTTTTCAGAGGGGGATACGGGGCAATTCCAGTCGTAGCCGCACGATTGACAGAACGCAACACGCGTCTGCTTGTGTTTTAGGCAGACATATAAAAAATTGGTATTCTGGGGAAGTAGAATACGAGACACAGAAGCTTCCTTGGCAGTGCTATTATTAGCTCCTGTTTTTAAACTTAAGGTTATCGCTCCCGCTTTAGCCTCATCCAGGAGTCAGCAAGCAACCTGAGTGTTATTAACGAGTAAGTGCGATTGCTGCTGCATCGAAGGTGGATCTCATACTAGTATGCAACCGATTCTTCGTACAGTGCATTCAACGCTAACGGCCATACAGGATTGTACACCTAATGGAGAGTTATCTATCTTAGATCGAAGACGCGTAATGAACGCCGTGACGATTCCTCTCCCCTATGTGAACTCCAACCTTGAACAGGTGGATGTTCTCGTATTCAGAGGCTGAGGAAGGCTCGTTTCTTTCTAAGTTCATTGGACAAAATAAACTCTTGACTGAGAGAATTCATAGCCGGGCGACCGCGATTGAGCAATCATGGGTATTCTACTGCTGATGATATTTTTCTTCTTTTTTTTTTTGGTTTTGATTGACGATTCTTTTGTCCGTTTATGGATGAAAAGGCTTTGAAAGCCCTTCCAAACCAAAAGGCAGACTGCTGACGTCCGCAGTTAAGCAATTTTCGTATAACATTCTAGTTACGACGTCTTCTTACTTGTGTTGGCGGGTGAGGCCACAACTTGACTCTTCGCAAGGCACACTAAAATGCTACCGTGATGGATTGGCATTGTGTATTCTTGAGCCATGCAGGGGGTGGTGACGGGGAACGGCACAGTATGCGCGTCTCATGGGGATGCGATATCATATCCTCCCTTCCAGGAGCACTTTGGCTGCTGTCATATATATATAGATCGACGAGATCTATCATCAATGGGTTCTTGGGACGAGTTTTAAACCCATGTGAACATAATTGTTCGAATAGGCCACTCGATAATTCCCTCCAAGATTACTTCTTAAACACCCTCCTCCTGTCTTCAACTATGACTATCTGGGAATCAATCCTCGGGATTACGGGCTTCAAAAAGTCGTACAACTTTATCCTTTTCTTCATCTTTGCCGGAGGCCTATTCGGCTTCACCCTCGCACGCCTGCAATACCTCGACATCACCGGACGTTATGCCAGCGGCACCGCTCCTGGTGAATGGTTCCACCAACACACTGGCTTCAGAAAGGTCGGCATCACCCTTCATCTGGGCACCATCCTTCCCTGTGCAATCCTCTTGATCTTCCAATTCATCCCCTCAATCCGACACCGAGCGATCCTCTTCCACCGCATCAACGGATATATCATCATCACTCTATTCCTCATCTCCAACGCTGGCGCCTTGATGATCGCCCGCCACGCTTTCGGCGGCGGGCACGATGTGCAACTAGCCATCGGCCTGCTCGTGCTCATCAGCACCGCCAGCGTCGGCATGGCCTACTACAACATCCGCTGTCTGCAGATCGAACAGCACCGTGCCTGGATGCTGCGCGCCATGTTCTACATGGGGAGTATCGTGACCGTCCGCCCTTTGCAGGAAATCACCTCCAGAATCATCAACAAGCTGGGCACGTACTACGCCGTCTGGTCGTGCGAGAAGATCGATTTCACTTGGAAGTTCTACAAGATCCCGGTCTCCTATCTAGTGGCGTACCCCATGTGTGCACCGCCGTCCAATGGCTCATCGCTGCCGCCTGGCTACGATCCGGTCGCTATCGTCAAGGCGGATGATAACGGCGTTGAGCCCGCGCAGATCGGTGCAAATCTTAGCATGTCCTTCGGGTTGGCGCTGTGGCTTGCGATGTTTATGCATATCGTGGGTGTGGAGATATACTTGCAACTGACGCCGCGGGAGAGCCAGCGACTGCGAATGGTGAGCTACGAGCGGCAGAAGGAGGCGGGGTATGCGAACCCTGGAAGCGCTGGGCTTGTTGTGCAGAAGTTTGGGGATGCGGAGTCCTGGGTTCCTTCAGTTGAAGCTGGTCAGCCTATTTAGGTAACATGCTAACAATTGAAATAAGGGAAATGAACTGAGATAGATTCACTTATTTCCTCGTATTTCAGGTAGCGGTTTTCATTGTTATTAGTGGCCTTGTGTATTGAAATATTTGGCTAGTTTGCTTTTGTAAAGTCTTCTTGTATTACATATTTCATTCATATCTGATATTCCATTAACGATACTCTGGAACAAGAAACACCTTTTTTGTTTACAATCCAGATTTCCGTTCTGCCTTCATGAATTCTTAACTCCTAAGCTAATCGTTGGTACGCCTCAAAGTTTTGTTGGCGATGTATCTTGGGTATGTTAATTGGTACCCGATAATGTGATGGGAGTCAAACATAACTGTGGATGCTAAAAGAATACAGCGCATATTCAATCAAGAGTAATGGCAAGAGGAGGAAAAGTCAAGAAACAAAATTACAGAGAGGAAACTAAGATGTTCTTTTGAAATAAAAAACCATTAGACATCTAAACGATTAGGCCGTCAAGTCCTTATCCGGTCCCTCATGTTGCCTTAGTCCTCTGACACCTCCCCTCCTTTTGCAGAAGTCTGCTCTGCCTTCATTTTCTTTTCCCAACTCTCTCGATAAGCTTCGAGCGCTCTAACGAATCCATCAAGCAACTCCGCATTTATAACCATGGTTGGGTCATTCCATAACCCTCCAAGCTCTGAGAGCACCCCTTGTGACAATTCCCTGGAGGATCCGCTTTTCTGCAACGCTAGCCGCATCGCTACAGCATAATGGAAATGGAGGAATCGACAGTTGGGCCTGAAATCGCATCCAGGTCTGAAAATGAGTCTCCGCCCATTCAACTCGTCGAATGTCATCTCCACTTTCACCCGCAGGTTCAAAATATTCGGGTCGAGGACGACAAACTTGTATTCGCAAGGGTGAGCTTCGATCGCATCTGGGACGATTGCAACCTTGTAGTCCTCGAAAGCAGATTTGAGGGCGGTTGGCAAGAAAAGCCCATTCTCTGCCCCGTGGATATTGCCATCAAATGCGTCCCCGAAGATCGTCGCCAGCTTCTCTTGCCCAATTTGGCGTGGGAAAATTTGTGCTGCACTCACGTCTGCCTTCTTAGCCCAACCCGTGATAGGGGACCAGACTTCGCCACCAGCTTCCGCAAGCCCGTACGCCCTTTCCATATCCGCCAAAAACCTCTCCTCCTCTTCCAACGTTAATTCTCTCAACAACAACAGAAAAAGTTCCGTGGCGTTATCGTTCTGTTTCTCCATGCTGCGGGCCCGCTCAGAATGAGCCTCTTGTGCGACAGATTTTTGATAGAGGTGCCACAGTTCCCTTCCAAGTCGTTCCCGCTCTGAGACGAATAAACCTTGCTCCAAGTAATAGTGCCTTATCAGGTCGGAGTAGGCTGGGTCATTCTCATTTGTGCTTTTGTATTTCCTTGACAATACGCGCCAATCCAATTGGCTCAGTGCGAGTTTGATGTTGACCTCCTGCAAGCGATAAGTCACACAGTCAAAGCTTCCATATGGGGCTTCGGAATATACATCGACAGCTGCCCTGAGCTTGCCGTCGAGCTCATCTCGAAGTGCCATTTCTTCGGTGTTGAAGTCGTCTGGACTCAGTTGTCCTTCTACGGAGGATTCTCGAGGGGTATCCTCCATGATTGATGAGGGGGGTAGACTCGCTACCACAACAGCAACAGTGCAGGGAGGGAAATTATCAGAACTCAATTCTTGAGTAATAAAAAAATTGAAATTTGATGGTAGAAGTTGAAAAGATAGAAGAGAAGGAGCTTGGAATATAAACAGGTATATCAAGGAGAAAGAGGAAGGAGAAGGTAGAAAGGTGGAGAATCTCCATCCGGATCTTTTCCACCGTTTGAGCATTGTGCTCAAATGAACACTTTATGAATTCACTGACAATTTAGCTCTGAGAAGCATCAACACTGAGCCAAGTTTGGTATCGTTTATCTTCCTTCCGTGTTGTGGAGTGGAGAGTTGACTCCGCTGACTGAGCAAAATAGGACAGAATTCCGCTCTCCTTCTACTTCACCTTGAATTCCATGGGATTATATGACCCAGAGAACAACCCTGATGGTTTTTCATATTCATAACAATGGCCCACTTCTTCATATTACTTCTCTTCCTCTCACTGTGTTGGAAAATGGAATAGACGAGGTAGTCGCTTCCTCCATGATCCCAATGCGGTGCCTTATGTCTGAGAATATGTAAAATTCGATTCCAATCCAGACTGGAAAGATAATAAATAGAATGTGCAAATGTTCTGGGGTTAATCAGTGCCTTGTCAAGATGTAACCTTGAACTGCTCAAGGTTCACAATGGATATCTTATTTGAAAGAAGTGGGCCTGCTTGGCTCCACTGCCATCGGAAGAAACCTGGGGGGTTGCAAAATATCCTCGAAAGAAGGACGGATTTGTCCTTCGAATCAACGCCCATTCCAAATCCAAAGTCTGGTTATCTGCATATACATATAGATCAACATCCTCTCAACACCCGACACTACGTCGGTCAGGAAACCTCCAGATGCCTAACAAGTATCGCAATTATTCATTGTACATGTGCGAATGAGCAATGATTAAATGGGGATGGCCTCGTTGACTTTTCCATTCCACTCCACCGGAGTCCCGAGCAACCTGTGGACATCAAGAGAGGCCTAGGTTAATTCAAAAGCCTATTCAATGCACCAAACTCCAGGTAAAGAGCAGTGTATTCACATTAGGGGAAGGGATTACGCACTTCGATCCTGTCTTTGTAGCCCAGCACCCGCAAAAGATCGACGCTGGCCACAACACGATCTGTATTTCAGCAATAGAAGGCGTTTTAAAACATATGGTTAGATACGTGTTTGCGTGTGTCGTTAAAAATAACAAACCATTCCATTCCATTGCAATGCCCTTCTTCTAGGAGCCAAACAACGGGGTGCTTTTGCTGGGTTAGATAGTATTTGCACGCACAGCACTTAGGACAGTCGTGAGAAAACCTATTTGTTTTTTTTTTAAAATAAATAAATAAAAGTGTTAAAAATACTTATGGAAGAACACACAATATTTCCTCCCCCCTCAAAAATACAGTATTTGATATAAATTCTTTGCTGATCATAGCAATTGAAGCGGCGGGGACATCCATACCTAAAGTGGGACCAACAACTTTGCAGCGAAACGGATTCTGGTCTGTTCCGCACTGGAAGCATAACGGAAATGGGATCCAAAACATTGTGGGAGGATCGGGGTATCCGGATGATAAAGTATCAGGACTCTCTGGTTGTTCAATAAATATTTCATCTATATCGTGAGTGCGCTCTCAAGAGACCATTTCCCTCCTGGTTTGAAACATCATATGCGACGCAAGCAAGCCAGGGACGGTAATTCTCCCCATATATACTCGTACCCAACGATTCCAACAACCTGGGAATGAATGGTCAGTATGACGTTGACGATTGGGAACCCGAAGCTTAAACTGCTTGGAACCCCGTCTCGCTATGATTTTGATGGCAAACATCTGGGGCGAAAACTGGTTTTCTCTGAGCGTTAGTTAAATAACTTAGTGGTCTGATTGGCCAAGCAAAAGATCTCCAGGGTACCAGGACTACAAATCGAACTACTAGTATATCTTTTTACTGCACAGAGTAATGGCATAAGGGGATGAAAAAATTACAAACCACAAAAATTGGGAAAGAAAGACATCCACTTTCGAACGGGTAACTATAAACTACGAGTAGCGAAATTTCCATCGGGCCGATCTTGTCCCTTGAAACATGATAGCGAATCTAATACATAAGTCTGAGCGTGTAGTCATTGAGGGCAGTTCATACTTCGTTATCGCGCCTATACACAACACGGCCTCGCTCTATGCCGCATCCTTCTTTTCTCCACCAGCAGCCGCCTGCGGCCCCTCCTCATCCTCCTTTCGAATTCGTTCCCTCACCTCCATCAACGCCTTCCCAAGCAAATTCAACCCCCAATGCTTCCTTCTCGCGCCAGCATTTTTCGCCCCAAATCCTACACCCCATATCCGATCTCGCGGACTAGCCTCTACGAGCTCCCTATCCCCCGTGGACAAAAGCTCCTCCTTGAGCTGCGAGTTCTGGGTGAATTTCAGGTAATTGCCTTCAACGACGATCGCATAGCGATGGGTCTTCCACACTGCGTCGTCGAAGTTGGGTATTTGCCGGCCTAAGCTTCTTAGATCTCGAGGATGGGGTGATGGAGAGTCTCGCGCGAGAATCTCCTGGGTGATAGGATCGTCTGGCGCGAAGAGGAGGCCCTTGCGGTGCATCATGAATCTAGATAAATAATTTTTTTAAAAAAGGGGGCCATGGTCAAATTTTGAATCTCTTTGTCTCTTCGAAATATATATATATATTTATATATATTTGTGGGTTTGTCTTTGGGGGCTGTAATTTTCTCACTGTTCAGCATTGCCATATTTGAGGATTTCAAAGTCGCCATGAGCGTCAGCGGGATTCCTGGCCCAAGTAAAATCCGACGGATACCATTGGCCCAGGTAGCCATTATCTGATTCTGGTTTCCAAAAGTACACTGGTTCAGAGTCCTTGGGACCCATTGTCGAAGTGTTTCTGGCCGGGATAAAGTGCACCGAAGGGAAGAATTGATTGTCTATACCGATACAAGTGTTCGAGGATTTCAAATTCTGGCAAGAAGGCCTCCTCATAAAGGTCAAGGTCCAGGTCAGTCAAGAAGAAAGCCTTTGATGACACAAATGGGACGACAGAAACACGAGATCGTTGGCGATTCTTAAGAACATGGGTCCCTGGTTGGGCTTGACTCATCCCTGCTTCCCCAGGTCTAGGCACCCGCCCGCCTCAGAATGCTTAAGTTGTGGCTGCCAAACCCCATGTAACTCTTGTCATCGGCTGAAGGTTCCCACAGCTCAAACGACAGACAAATCTGTAAAACATACAAATCTTGTGGAAGGTTTTACCACTACGCCAAAAGGATCAATCCTTAAGGTAGCCACCTGCTCCTCAAGATACAGTTATATATGTATATGCATGGTTCACAAAATCTGCCTCTCCGTCAGTATCAAGCCTGCTAAAAATGTTCAAAGAGGATATTTGATTGACAACCCGAGGCCCTGCGCATGATCATTCCTTTCATTTCTCTCGTTTTCGTGATTTGCTCAGTAAGATTTACTGACTCATCGACGCGGGATAGCTCGACCTGTGGCTGTGTGATCTCAATACCCCTGACACCCGCAGTACGGCGTATCATGTTTCCACTAATCCTGGCTGCCGCAAGCCACTGCTATGACGTCGGGTGAGCAAAATTCGCGAGCTGCAGAAATATACAACAGGCGTTGACTGAAGCATTTTCGGCGAGAGGAGCGTTTTTATGTGTGCCTTTCCCGGCGTCACATCGGCAGGTTCCTTAGCCAGGGCTTGTCAGAGGGGAAACACAGAAAGTTGGCAATGGTCTTGACCAGGATCCCTTCAATCAATGATGTTTCACGCAAAATCCCCTAGTCGTATATCCACCTTTTGCGTCCGCTAACAGACGAACCATGCAAAAGTACGAAGGCTGAGAATGGTTCTGGAATATGACTGGTTCACTGCCAGGGACCTTTCCTCATCAGTTGGCAATGCCTTGAACGATGCTGGCCTTACCAACCCAATGGCGCCCGACCTAGAACGTTGAAGCAGGCGACTAAGAATTCCTGAGCAACACTTTGAAAGGAGCTGCGTGTTCATATTTATCAAGTTGGAAGTGCCACTTTTCGCTCGCTATTTTATTTTTCGTTGTTCTCCGCCTGCCTCCCTCCCCACTCATTCATCATCGAAAATCTCGCTAGTGATTTCTTAGAACTTTCCACACGCCTTGATCTTTTCACACCCAAATTCCAATCACCGCACTCTTCCTTTCTCTTTCATCAGTGTCATCCACTATCCACTCCCATCCAGACAAGGGTCGCATTCATTCTACTCCCCCCGGGTCCCATTCCGGGTCCCCGCCCTGCCCCGATATCAAATAACCTTAGTCAATCAAACCCCATTGTTTGATCTGGTTTCTCATCTTGATGTGATTGCTTGCATTTCTCCACATTTAATACCGCGCAGGCACGCGGCACCAGCGCGTGTCCATTGCTTATCATTTGATTATTGACTAAGCCTTCGGCCCTTCAGACCAGCGCCAACGCTAACACCCACGCGCACCAACAAATATCCAGTGAGCTAGCAAAATAAAACCAGAGGAAAAAGAAACGAAGAAGAAGCGAAGAAGAAGAAACGAAGAAGGAGAAGAGAAAGGAATCTGAAGGGGTGGGGAAATAATAACCGGACAAGCCCAATGGAATCAAATCGACTAATCCCGCTCCTGATTCTGTTCGTCGTCGTTGCCATCCTAGCCGTCGTTGGCTTCGTGGCCTGGAACATCATGATGGCCGTCACGGCACAGACGAAGAAGGAAATGGAAAAGAAAAACGTTTCGATGTCGCGGGATGGGATGACGGTTGGAGTCAGGGAACTGAATGACGAGGAGTATAAGGATATTAGTCAGGGGTATGCATATCTTTTCTCCCTCTTTGGCATCTTTTTTATTTTCTCCTCCTCTTCCAGCTGGAGTTGGAAAAAGGGTGTATATACCTTTTTTCAAGTTGCACTTCCTCCTTTCCCCTTTTTCACATAAAACAATGCATCGGTTCATTAACCTGCCGTCCGATCTTACTTAATTTAACTCTACATCTCACTTTTCTAACATTCTTTACTAGTGTCCTGGTCAACATCTGGAATTACAGTTCGTTCCCCGCCTACAAGAGACGCTGGTGGAATGGCGGCAGCGACGGCAGCAGCAGCTGAACTGGGTCAAAAAGAAAATAAGAATGATGAATTATGGAGGAAAAATCGTTTGTAAAGTCGACCCCTTCTTCTTTATATTGTTGTTTCTCATATTGGTACGCTGTAAGTGTCTATGGTAACCAACATCACTATATTTTATATGTCAATGTGGATGTCATTCTTTTACTACACTTTTTTTTTTTGGTATGACTGTTGTATATATATATATATATATAGCTAACATATCCTCACACAGTTGCCACAAATATGCTGCCCCGCTCCTCTCAGCCCTCCCCACGGCGCTACTATAGCGGTTTTCCTCCCTTCTTACTCTGTACTTTCAGTGTTCTCTCTTTTCAGTTTCCTTTCCCCCCCGCCTCCCACCACTCCCTTCCCGCAATGTACTCGAGTTGACTTCCCCCTAAGTGTCAACTCTGTACACCTCTACACGCGTCAATGACGATTATGATGCTGTAACTGTTTTGTGGAATTTCCAATATATGATATCCGTTTACTCTTTCTTTTGCTTTTTTTTCTGTTTATTTTAACTTGTACTTTTCACCTGGGCAGTGTTTATTTTGTAAACGATTAGTGCTGCTACTATTGTTATCGTCTTTTATCTTAATTCCATTTGCTCCCTATTCTACATTCAATGAATACTTTCTTGTTCTTTTGTTTTTATTTTTATTTTTATTTTCATTTATTATTATTATTATTATTATTATTATTATTTCAAATTATGAAGCAGAAAGAGGAGAACGCGGACGCAATCCCGTTATCTATTCAGTTTCCGGGTTATAGGCAGCTATCCCGATACGATACCATGGGTAGTCCCGTACGCAGAAGCACAGACCAAGAATAGAGCAATGAACTGACAGGGGCTAGTGCCATGGATATGCATTGCATAGTTGGGGAGAGAGAGAGAGAGCAGGGGGTGGGGAAGAGGCGAAATGCTGTTGAATGATGTGAAGTTGAAATGTGGAAACTCCCCTACCTTCCAGTGAAGTTCGATCCTACTGAATTAATAGGTTCCCTGAAGCCAATGGCTCCTTTGGAGGAGGTGGTATACCTCCATTTTCTATGTGAGGAGAAACGCTGGGAAAAGTGAAGTGGCATGGTACGGCAATGCCATGGTAAACCGTAGTTGGGTATTTGGCTCTTGGGGTGTGCTCGATTGAGGTTTCATTTTATACAGCGGGAGAGCAACCGGCAACCGGCCAGTCACTCAGTTCCGGCGCACATGTACTATACATACCTACGTGCAGTACATACGTCTACCAATGAACACCTCCTTCCCCCCCCCCCGCTTGTCTCTCTCTCCTCGGACGAATTCGCTTTTCAGAAAAACAAAAAGTGGAAAACATTTCTCGGTTAACAATTAAATCTGCGATTGGAGCTTCTGCTTCTGCCGCCGGAGCTAGTTGTTGGAGGGAGTGAGAAACCCGGGCAAGGAATGCAAGAAAGCCTGACATCATGTTGTGGGGTGATCGCCAAGCAGTTTGCGGGTGAGGCTTGACGCGGCAGCTTGGCATATTCCCCGGCGCTGCTCACGTCTCAAGCGCGGGAAGCTCACGGAATCTCAATGAGGGAAGCTCGTCGGCTCAGTCAGGATCCTCCCTGCCCTTGGGCGTGCAATACGAACAACAACATAAACAGGGCACATCTGTGTGGTATTCATAGAGGCAGCCGGCCCCTCTGTTTCACGAATTGTATCAAGCGCCGTAGGCTGAAGAATGGCTTTCACCCGTTAAATCATATCAACGCTCTGCGTTAGGCTTGAGCTTAGGGAATCATTCCAGAGTTTGCGGGCTCGGGTCTTAATGTCATTGAGGAAAACTGCCAGCGGTCCTCGCCATGTCTAATCTAAGGTGAAGTGTGGCGACACCAATCTGCTCGCGGGCCTGCTCCCTGGCCCCGTCGGAGCGGAAAAGGTGGAAGATCGAATTGCGATGACGAAGCGTTCGATGGTGCCGTCCTCGGGTACAAGATGGAGAATATTGATTATGGCACCGAACTTGCCAACGGGGAGCACATAAGGATAGCGAGAGGGGGAGATGGGGCAATTATGGCACGCATGATTGTGCGAGTGAAGGGCGTTAAGTGAAATGAAGTTGTTGATGCTTCACCAGCTGTAGTTCCCCAATTTGAATACTACCGCTATCTACCGGGGTGGCTTGCAGAATCCACCTTCAGAATATATGAAAAACACCTCGCAGAGTTCGATATAACTCGTGGGGACATCTAGACATTAATATTAATATATATAAATCCTCATATAGCTGATGTGGAGGCAGTTAACCTCCTGCGGACGGAGGAAGGTTTCAAAATTTTTGACTCCCACTAATAATTTAAACTGAAATGTTTATATTGGCACCAAGTATTGCCATTCCATCTCAATTGAGGACTTGTGTCTTCCAGAGGGCTTTAGAGGTGATATAGTGCCTGTGGCTTGCTCACTAGCTCACTGAACATTGCCGACAGCTCCAAGCAAGGGATCTATACACGAGTAATAATATTTCAAATTAACTAGTTGGTGATAGCTCACTAGGATTAGAATTTAGCGCTAAGCTCCACAGAAGAGCTCTCAACATCAGTAATAAAGTATCTCAACGAATAACCTTTACTCCTAGTATACATCACCAAAGCGCTATGATAGAGAATGAAAGAATTTAAAGATAAAAGATTTGTGAGGATTGACTGAATATTTGAGCTAGATGTGTGATGTTGACAAAAAAAAAGGTGATACAGATCGCCATATATATCTTGCATGAGACGGATGTGATTTCTCACAAATGATGAGACTGTTTATTCTCTGAACTTCTCCCTGGGAGGAACCACATTTCGATATAGCGCGCATTGACGCCGCTGCCACATTTGAACCTGGGCAAGTATCTGTAGAAGAGTCCGGTTCCAAGGGTCAGAGAGCTGTAAACCTTGGACAACCCAACAATGTTTGAAACAAAGATTCACACAAGGCCCTGGCCAGCCCTGAGCGAAGGATCTACACTGCGTGTGGGATCAGCGACCAGCTGCGCTGGCTGCAGCTGCCGTCCACCAGGCCCGATAAAGCACGGATTCAAGCAGCGTTGGGAGGTGCTGATGAGCTCAGCTATCTCATAGCTAGTTAGTTAGTTACCAGACAGCGAGTGAGCAAACAACCAACTCCCAAACAGGACCCTCGCAGCAGGTCCTAGCATTTCTCTACTGGGTGGCCACCTCGTGGTGGTACATGTACTGGATTCGATTTAGGTTAGCCATGACCCCAAGTTATCGCTCCCCCACGTTCTCTACAAATATCCCCCCACAGCCGTTTAAGCAACGGTGGGCTAATGGGACAAGAAAACATACTGTCACTTCCATCTAGTTTGCGCTCTCTTCGTTTGCCCTTACATCGACCTCCTCTACTCTCCTTACCTTGTATGGGAGCACAGTGGCGTCTCGACTATCTTTGTCACTAGATATTGCCACAAATTATATCGCAGCAAAGAGAATAGATCTAAGGAGACAGATTAAAAGGAAAAGAGAAGGGAGGAGAAGCAAAAAACAATGTCCGGCAACGAACCCGCAGACCCCATACCCAAGGCCTTCATCACCGCCGCCAAACAGGCTGTGGGTGACCTCTTCCGCTGGAAAGTTCGTGTCGAGGTGACAGCTCCTAACGGCGAATCCTTCTGCGAATGGCAAGATCCGCCACGGATCCGGAATCCCCTCAGCCTCTGCGCCCAGCTCAAGGCACGAGACTGGCTGTACTTCGGCGTCGGCTTGTTCGCCTGGATCGCCGACGCCTTCGATTTCCACGCCCTATCCATCCAAACCGTGAAACTATCCAGATACTATAACCAGACGAAGACTTCCATCGCCACCGCTATCACGCTCACGCTGCTGCTCCGGTCGGCTGGAGCCGCTGTTTTTGGCATGGCAGGTGACAGGTGGGGGCGAAAATGGCCCATGGTCCTCAACATGGTTGTCCTGGGCTTCTTGCAGATCGCCACTATCTACAGCGCGACCTTCCAGCAATTCCTGGCCGTGCGCAGTCTGTTCGGCCTCTTCATGGGCGGTGTGTATGGCAATGCCATCGCCATTGCGCTGGAAAATTGCCCCGTGGAAGCGCGCGGGCTCATGTCCGGCGTCCTCCAACAGGGGTATTCGATGGGTTACGTCTTCGCAGCATGCGCCAATCTGGGCGTGGGCGGCTCGACGGAATCGTGGAAGATCGTCTTCTGGATCGCAGCTGGCCTGTCGTTCCTCGCTGGGGCTCTTCGCGTCGTCCTCCCGGAATCCAAACAGTTCCGCGACGCGAAACGGGCCGGGACACACCGCAACACGTCTCCGGGCGCCTTCTGGCCGATACAAAGTCAATGCTAGCCAAGGAATGGCGCTTGGTGGTCTACTGCATCATCCTCATGGCCTGGTTCAACTTCTACAGCCACACGTCGCAGGATAGCTATACAACTTTCGTGCTCACGCAGAAGCACCTAGATAATAGCCGCGCCAGCCGCGCCAGCATCTTGATGAAAGTGGGTGCTTGCGTCGGCGGCACCATAATAGGTTACATGTCCCAATTCCTCGGCCGTCGGCGCTCCATCATCCTGGCCGCGCTGATGAGCACCCTGTTGATCCCTGCCTGGATCCTCCCGGAAGGCGAACACAGGCTCTCCGCATCGGCGTTCTTCATGCAATTCTTCGTCCAGGGCGCGTGGGGCGTGATCCCCATCCATCTCAACGAGTTATCTCCGCCAGAGTTCCGCTCCAGTTTCCCCGGCGTCACGTATCAGCTTGGAAACATGATCTCATCCCCGTCGGCGCAGATTGTCAATGCGATCGCAGAAGCGAATTCTATGCGGGGAACGCAAGGGGAGCCGGAGCCGGCGTATGGGCCGACGATGGGGGTTGCGACGGCAATTATTGCCGTGGGTATTGTGGTTACGACTATGTTTGGGCCGGAGAAGAGGGGGAGGAAGTTTGAGCAGGCGAAGGTAGCGGGGACTGTAGAAACGACGTTTGCTGGGGAGGTTGATGCTAAAGCTGTTGAGGCCGAGGATGGGGTTGTGAAGGAGATGGAGAAGAAGTAATGTGATTTTCGAAGGAAGTGAGAAGAGCTTCTAATAATAAATGAGCAATGATATCTTTTTGTTTGATAAATCGGGATAAAATAGAGGAAACTACAATTCATTTTCCCCCCTTCTTTTATTGAATGCACAGCAATGCTGAGCATATAAGCTACCTCTGCGAACACTGCGCAAATATGTTTCCAAGAAGACATAATCTTTGAATCAAGCATATGAGGGGGGTAGTCCTCCGCACATGGGTTAGAATTAGGGACTAACTTAGGGGCTTGGCAGCTACTCGCTAACGCTATTTCTGATACATACATAGTACAGTGGTGTCCAATAAGTCAGTGTACTAGCGGCTTGGTGCTGAGAACCCCTCTTCTTACCCCTCTTCTTCAAAGATTCCTCCATCATCCAACATCCCCCCTATACATCAAAAGATGCCCTCAAAACTGAAAACATTGCAGAGAGAACACTCTCCAGCTATTATTAATACTATTTTGAATCTTTGAAAGCAGGAATATTTATTTCTAGATATAGCTTGAATTTAGAGCTCTCTCACTTCATCATATTCTCTATTGTTTATTGTGAATCTTATCAAATAGATGAAGAAAGTTCTAAAAAATATTCTGAAAGATCTTCTAAGCTCTCTGTCTGTAATCAATATCATCTTATTCTCTCTGTAGAGAAGAATCTCTTCCACTCTCTAGTCAGCTTTCTTATATTCTCAAAATCTGGCTTTTATATTTGCTGAAATACAGCAAGACAGTATTTTGAAAAGAATGAACAATATATCTTTAAACTGCAAAAGAAGCTCTATTTAAAGTCTATACACAAGAAAGTTTGAAGAGTTTTTGATATTCAATATAGAAATTGAGCTGATGAAGATTTCTCTTGTGTAAGCTTCTCAGATAAAGTTTACTTTAAGATTGAATTGAATATATCAAGTTGCTATGTTCATCATTCAGTTGATAAAGATTATGAGAGTAGATATCTACTCTCTATTTTCAAATCTGAGTGTATCTCAGTGAGTGTATGGAGAGCAATAAACTGAGATTTCAAATCTAAGCTGATTTTTATTCCATTGAATGTTCAGATGAATTCTAAGAAGTATATTAAAATTATACTTTCTAAGAATTTCGATTTGCATTGAAGCAGCTCTTTTCCATGGTCTTCACAACTGTTTTCCATGGCTTAAATGCAGTACACTCCACCCACAGCCTCATCACCCAATCTCCACACACTGACCATGCAATCACATGATCACTTCAGCACACACCACAACATTCTGCAACAGAGCCATCAGAAACAATTTCCCAATCACTCACAGTCTTCACTCATCATCTAGCCCACCCACCAGTGACTATAGCTCTACATAAGATTCATCATCTCTCTAAAGCTCAGTCCACTCTCCCATCCTCCAAACATGAAAGGATAATATACACTTCTCTGCACCCCATCCATGATCAGTCTCCATCCACTCCACAGAGAGTGTCTCTCCCCTCCTCACTCCTATCATCATAGCCCCCACCACTCCATACTGCTGAGAAGTCATTTGCTGTGGATGCACACAGTAAATCTGACTGTGGGCACAAGACTGAGTTGACTAACTCAGACACAAATCCCCAGACACTCACAGAGGCAACAAATCACACAAGGCCAACACTGATTTCAGACCACACCCACATCAATGCACAGCACAAAGAGATCAATCAATACAGCTCTTCATCAAAGCTACAAGAATCCTCTGAATGATATAGATAAGAATCTGTCAGACATCCCATTCAACTATAGCAGTTCCAAGCAGACTAAGAAACTCAAGTTGCAGACAAGAGATCATTGACAGTAGTGAGTACTCTATACATTGTTGAGAACTGTGTACTGTGTTCAGCACTCACATCAGAAAGATATTGCACAGTGAAGATATTCAAGTCAGCTGTCAATCTGCAATGATTTGATGCAGAGAAGGCTCTTCAGAGAGTGTTCACAAAGAATTTGCATCAATTCTGAAACTGAGTTCTTGGAAAGCTGAAATATGAAAAGGAAGACTGCAAACTCAAAGATATCAAGAAGACAAATTTGCTCAAGAGCAACTGAAAGTATTTTCAAGACTATTATAGAAAAATGACAGAAAATGAAATCAGTGAGAAGATGAGTGAAGATATTCAGTAAATACATCTATACAATACTCTTCTGCATCTTCATATGGCACTGACATCTCTGCTGATAGAGCATACAGTCTCTGGCTGATAAACACAGTCTTAACAATCAGTCATACAAGAACATTTTCATCTACATCAAGAATATAATTCCCTTCAACCAGACAATTCTTCAGATACAAAAGAAGCAATTTCATCTGAAACTGCAACATCTTCTGCTGTGCTTCTATAACATACTGAGTCTGTTTACAGTCAATTAAGAGAGTGCTATTCTGAACCTTCAATACAAGAATCTGCTTCTGTCTGTGCAGAAGAATTCATATAAAGAACTCTCTGTATCAACAGTCAACTTCAGATCAGAATTTATCAAGCAAAATCTGAGAATGAAGAAACTGTATATGATCTGACATTACTCTGCACAAGTGTGTCATCTTCAGTTTATTCATCTCTTCAATACTAACAGTGGGCACAGCAACACATTTGTATTGCTGAAGATTATCTTCAATGTCTCACTTATCTTCAGCCCACATATCTTTCTTTTCAGCTTTCTGTTTCACACTGAGACATTCAAGAACTCTAGTCTTCAATCAATGAAGAACATTCAAAAGCTGATTTCTGCAAATGACTGTCAGAAGATATCATTGTCTCTGAAGTAGAAGATGAATAACTGATACATCTTCTGCAAGATTGATATTCAGAATGAACAGATTTGCATTCTATACAATACACTCATAAGTGCAGACATGCTGGATTCTCAGTTGAAGAGTATGAGTGAAATTCATGAATTTCTCAACACATTCTTCTCTCATCAGTTTCACTACAGTGGGGGCAAGCTGCTTGATAAGAGTGGTTAGTAGCAGCCTTCTTATCCCCTCACAATGTATCTCAGATAAAAGAAGAAGATGCTGACAGAGAGTCAATGATCAGAATTTGTCAGTGATTCACAGAAAAATGTGATCATGAACCACACTATCAACCACACCTTCATCATCTACTATCATATGCAACACCACATCGGCCTGCAAGAAGTCATATGTGATCTTGAATCAGATGAGATGTTCTCATAAGTATTAACTCAAATAAGTCAATGAATCAACAGATACCAGCTCTGATATCTGACTGATGCTGAGAGAGTCTCTGTGAAAGAGAACTCTGAACTGCAGACAGTCATTCATATTCAGAAAGATCTGATTGATCTCTACACACACACACAAGATGCTGCACTTATATCATTGCTATAAGAGTGACAGCAGAAGGTCAGCAACATGCAACAGAGGCTGCAGAATCAGCTAAAGTATAAGATACACTGAGAGTTCAGCTGAAAGCAGACAGTGATCAATATTGAACACCAGCTGTCTGAGTTTGAATCAGTGCTTGACAATGAGAGTGCTCAGAAGATGCTGCAGACAGAGTTTGAAATACTACTGACACAGATTCATCTCTTGAAGAAGCTTCTGATCTGACCCACATCAGACTCTCTGAATGACAAGTGATGACAATAGAATGAGACAGTTGAGGCAGTGAAACAGTACTGTGGCTTTCTTGAAAGTAATTCTCTGCAAGAGTGATCAAAGCAAGTGATCTCATCTGACAGCTCTCTCAGCACAGATATCTCATCTCAGAAGAAGATCAGACAGAAGAGTTGTCTGTCTCCTTTCTTACAGAAGAAGAAGTGCCTCACAGTTGATGATCATCATATCTGATTCACATCAGATCTTCTGACATGCTTTCAGTGTGGAAAAAGATACACTCAGCATATAGAGGTCATTCAGCACTTCTGAATCACACATCTCAAGAATTATTAATGCACCCTCTGCAACCTCACACTCCTCCATGAGATGGATCTGCAGAAACACACCACAGTTATTCATGATGTCAGTACACAACCTCACAGTATTCATTGATTTTATATCTCCTGTCATTCTCTTACCAATTTTGTGCTTGTATAGACAATAAAGCTTAGATTAACTTTTCAAAAAGAGCTTAGTAATCATTTCAAATTCATTGTAATTTACAACAAGCTGAATCTTTCATCTATTCTATTAGAAAGCCTCTTCTGTGACAAAAATCCTCTTGAAAGAAATCCTCTTGAAATAATCTGATAATGTATTATAGTAATAGCATCTGAGCTCAGAGATGATCTGACACTGTAAGAGTTTTCACATTGAGTCTCATATATCAATGAACATTGTATAGAGAGTAGTGTAATTAGTGATCAAGCACTTGAGCTGTTTGATAGCTTCTGACTTCCCAAAGAAGATCCTCAACCAGAGAATGCAATAACACCACAACTGAAAGAACCTTTTTCTGAAACAACATCACTTCAGAATTAACCTCAACAATTAATCCAGTTCAATCCTGCAAATTTTATACAACATCAACTACACAATATCTATTACAAACATCACACAATAAAAAGCTCTGGGGATCAGATCTTGAAGAAGAGAGATAATTGTAATAGAAGTAATGAAAGTATCTATATTAGAAAATAGCTAGATGATGATATAAGAATATAGAACACATCAGAATCATGATTGATATAGTATATTATAATGACAACACTGTCTATATAATACTCACTAATATCTGTAGATCTTAGAAGATCAGTGATTAGTTTTGAATATAAGAGATTGCTATCTTGTTAATATCTTTGTGCATACTTCACACTGCTCTATAGCTACTCTTGTAGTGCATCTCTTACAATTCTAATCACTCCAGCAGCAGCTAACTAATATATGTAACAGTATAGCACTTCTTGTACAAATGAAACTGCATGAACAAAAATCACCAAACAGATCCTTAGTATAGAAAGATACATTGTTATGTTTGTTTCATTTATTTATTTCTCTTTAGTGAAAACTATCTAGAGATCATCTGAGCTGCTATTGCCCACTCACAAATCAAGTTGATTCAGCTTGACTCTGATAAAAATGCAATAAATGTGGAAATGAATAGCTATTACTATATGAGTTGCAACTCATCCTTCTTTTGTAGACTCTTCTAAATATCTTATAAAACATACCTCCAAAGTTTCCCACCAAGTGCTTCAAGAGTACAATGAATTGATCCAGAACACAGCATATAATCTTGAGGTACATTTACAGTAAATCAATGGGAAAATGGTGCATTTTACTGTTCAAAACACTTACTACTTCTACCTCTCAATTTATCAGTTTTGTACACATATGTACACTGAGGTGCTGCTCATTTGCATAATTGAGAGAAATCTCAATCATCTCTTTTTCTCCTTCACTATATATTCAGCCTTTCTCTTTTTCTTTTGATATCTTCTCTTTTATACTCTGTAACTTTCAGAATGCAGAGAGTGCCATCAGCTCCACAGATTTCTCAAATTTGTATACTTTATAAATTCATTCTTCTATGAAAATTCTTCTCTCAGATGTTCTTTTTCACTTTGAGAGATTCAATATTGCTGTGGGGGGTGATGTTTTCAACTGAAGAAAATTCATGACTATTGCTTGTCATTCACAAAGTCATCCTCACTGACTGCTGTCTCATCTAGAACAATGAGGTTTGGCAACCAGATTGATAATTAGCAACTTCTAGCTAGATAAAAAGGACATTCTGTATAAGTAGAAATGTCTGCAGGCATACAAGCTCATGGGTAGAAAGGTCTGCCAGAAAACCTCTATCTTAATTATCACAGATGCCACAAAGAAGCCATCTGAGGCCAGTTAAGATAGTTGAGAAAGAGAAGAAGAGAGAAAGAAAGGGAGAGAAAATAAGTAAAAATAAATAGTCAGTAGATAATGAGATCATCACTGATAGTTATTCATCTTCTAACATTCACTTCATCTTTTAGTGATGTGCTTCAATGAATATATTAGTTGTTATTCAATTTGCTGTCAATGAATCTAAAACCAGTATCTATTCATTCATCAAATACTCAACATTGATGCTTCTTCTTGTTGTCTCCAAGTTCTTCTCATAGAATATACTAGTACAGAAATGAGCTATTCTCAACATTGGTATGTGAATGAACCAATAGACTGTGAATTGACAGTGTAATTACCACTTATTTCTTTATACTCTTTTATGCTCTTTGCTTAGTGAGAGTTTTCAAAGCATCTCTAATAACTCTTATCTTTGTGTGAATAATGTTCTATTAATAGTTGTATAATGAAGTCAGTCAATAGCTATTGTGTAATCTTTTGACATTGTCAGTGATGTTCTATTAGACATTGTCTGTGATTATCAAAGATTCATTGAATTCAAATTGTAGTTCACAGAATGTTGCAGTATATTCAATCAAGTTTCTAGAATATATTAGCTAGCTATATATATAATAGTCAAGTAGTTGATTGGTATACATAGCTGTCCAATATAATATCATTGCAGAATAACCTTGTCTATTTCAAGAAACATCAGCTAATATCATTCAGAAATGTTCAAACTAGACTGGCAGAAATACATATCAAAAGAATCCCAGCCTGAATACAAATATACTGTGGATCATTGATGTCTGAAATGCTTCAAGTAGATTGAAAAACTAGAGCTTATTCAGTTGTGTGCCTTGAAGAAAGGTGAGGAGGGTTGTGAGAAGTGCAAAATTCAGAGAAAAGAATGTCAAGCAGTATGTGTTCATATATTCTATAAAAAGAATAAGACTAACAACTACAGATTCCCATTGAGTATGCTGACCACACAAATGGAATTCTGGCCTGGTTAAGAGACATTCTGTATAATAACAAGTCAACCACCATTATCTATACAACATTGACCAATACAAGCACCATAATCAGCTGTGATATTGCAATGCATGTTCTAGAACAAGGTCTGAAACTACATCCATTCCACAAACAGTCCTCAAATTGAAGAGAAGAGACAGACAAATATGTAATGAAGTTTGTTAAAGAGCAGAAAACTCTTTATCAAACACAGAAAAATGAAGCTCAAGAGAAAAATCAACAGAATATTTGTGAAGATAAGATGATATTTGATGGAGTGATAGAATTGAATGATGATCAGAACTTCAAATCATCAAACAAGAAGAGAAAGCTGAAGAATAAAAACTGAGATAGAAATGATTGAAAAGAAATTGCTGCTAACCATACAGTTGATGGCAGGGTTATTAATTAGCACTATCAGTTTTTTATTTTGTTTTTTGTCTTTGATGAAGTGGATAGAAGAGATGGGGAAAGAGGGTGGTTGATTTCTAATATACAGTTTTTTATGTAACTAACTAGTTAAAGATTGCAATACTGATCTAACAAACTTACTTCATAATTTCTTTTTGTAAACCAGCTTCAATATACATTTTTGATCCTCTGTCAACTTCTGATATTTTGTAATTATCTGTGAATTTCTTCATCATACATGCACCATTTTCTGATAATTTTGTTAACTCAAAGAAAAATGATTGATTACTCAAAAATAGAAACATTCCTGCTGAAGATAGTTTTCATATATATATCAAGAGTCACTTTTCTGAGTTGAACCCTCTGCTATATTTCACCCATTCTCAGAGTACATAGCTGCTTTCCCATTTCTCTCACTGCAAACCTTCTTCATTATCTTTCTTTCTTTTTTCATTTTCTTTATACTCACCTGCAATGTGCTTGTCTATTTGCTGTAATGAATCTCTTTCCATATCCTTCTTCTTTCATCACCACAACATTGTCAGGGCACCACATCTTGGCATTCTTATGAACATCATGAAGCAAGTTTTAATGGGAATATGGCTTGACATATTTATGCCTATAAATATGGGTACATCAGAGCTCACAAATCAATCAAATCATAGTTTGACACCAGTCTAGTTCTGCTCAGACCACATAGAGTATGCTGATCAAATTGCCTGATGACTTGCAAAACTGCAAAAATTACTTTTTCACATGCAAGTTCACAACACATCAAGAAACATCTAAGACATCTATCATATCAATGCTTGAGCCAAGTTTCAATCAAGCATTCAATCAAGTGCTGCAGCTATCAGAACATTGTGGTGTCATTTATTATTCTTCTGATTCTTAACTACAGTTTTCTCTATTCCTCAAACAAACTACTCTCTCTTTCAGTATTACCACTTCTTGTGCCAATTCTCAGAGGCTGATGACTGATCTACTGACTCATCCTCAACATCACATTCTTATAATTCAAGCCATGAATCTTCTCACTTCAATTTAGTGTCTCTGAGTTCCACAGTTCTTATCTTCAGCTCACTGAGCCAGCTGTTTCATCAATAAAACATTTCTCCACAGTCTAGTAGAATGTCAACATCATTCACTCAGTCAAATATATCTCAGAGCCAACCCTCTTTATCTCACATACACTTCAAGCATTCTTTATTCATACTAGATATGCTGATGTGATCATCAACAAGAGCACCACAGAATATTATCAACACCTCAATGACACTCTGCTGTGATACCCAAAATACACTGTTGTTATCTAAATTTATTGAAAGAGAGGACTATTCACTCTCAATTCTAATGTTTTCATCTTCTGTTATCTTACTGATGCAGTATGATTGTGACACAAACACTCATTCAGATATAATTCAGAATGATTATTTGTCTGAACTCTCTGAGATGCTCATCACTGCTTTGATTCATCAGAGCTATCTAGATAATGACTTTTGTAATGAAGTGTTCAAAAATGCATTGCAAGCAGGTCTTCATCTGAATTGAGAGTTTGAATCATTTGCAGCTATGGACTCATTTCAGCACCATTTTGAGACTGCAATTGATCATACATCTGATGTGATAGAGTTTCTTCAGCCAAGATAATGATTGATATCTTGCATTTTTCCCCTTCTTGCCAGACCTTTCATCTGCAAAAACAGTTGTAACTGTTATGATGATAATGAAGCATGCATCTTCTACACACACAAACTTCACAACAATTATCTGTTGATAGAGGTAACTAGCAGACATACACTGCTTAAATTATTGAATGTCTGAGTGATTGTATTGAGGTTATATATATGTGAGTCTAGACTTTCTAGTACAGACTGACACCTCACACACTGTATATAGAGTCATCAGAAGCATTGCAGATATCAAGATTCTCATATACTTACTCATCTTTCAAACAAATGAAATCTCAGTGATCAGAGCAGTCAGTTCTGTTGAATGTGAATATTATAAGAAAGTCAAAAGCACCTCTTTATTCTTCACATGCCACCACCACATATCAATCAAACCACATTGTTCCTTTAATGAAACAGAAATGATTCAATCAATCACAGTATTTCCACCATCTCTTCACAACATTGATACTACCATTACCACCACTGTACCACCATTAATCCTCTTCACTCTCAAAAAGATCAATCATCTTTCCCAGCAATGACAGCACTGCATTTTCAATCTATCTTTTGATACTCTTTCCACAAAATCAATGCTCAAGCAGAAATGTCAGCAGGGATGCAAACAAGAGTAGATGAAGCTGTGTATACTGCTTGAGTGATAATCCTCACCCTCATTGCAGATTATCATACTTGCTTGAATATGTGGGTTATAGAGTGGCCAGTTCAGTGAGCAGCTATGAGTATATTGAATATCATGGTCTAGAAGATGAGGGGGGAATTTTGAAGATTGTGTCATGAATGATGTGGAAAAGAGAATGAAGGTGGTGTTGATGGTGGTATTTACTTGAGTGCTTAAAAAGAAGAATGAAGCTGAAATCTTTAATCACATATTTGAACTCAAAATTGAGGATTTCAAAAATGGCCTCTCTGTCACCACAGTCAATACAAAATGCTATGATGTTTAAAAATTGAGTATTTGTGAACTTGACATCTCTTTTCAATGAATATAAGAAATGTTGTTGAATCATTGAGTTAGTCTCAATGAAGCTGAGCATATATCTACATCAACAATTCTTATTTAACTCAAATTCTGATGGAAATATCAATCCCCACATCTTGAAGAATCTGAACTGATTACTGAATAATATTAGAATACAGACACTGATGACTGCATTCTGACTTAGTTGATATTAATTTGTCTGTGACCAGTAGTATTGAGAGAGATCTCCACATTCAATTATTACTTGATATTGTGAACTTGAAAGAAACTGCAGATCATTTTTAAAAACATTGACTTCTACAGCTGTTTGCAGATCTACACAGAAGATATAACTTTTAACCTCTTCAAATATTGACTTCTTTTTTATATCAGCTCTATAGAAATAGAAATATTATTATGACATCATCACAACATACTTCTGATTACCATATTAAAAGATATTCAGATTCTACTGTAAATAATTCACCAGATATATCAGAACCAATTTTGAAGGAAAATAATTAAAATAGATGAATAAATTATTAGATAGTTTTACATCTTTATTTGATATAACTAAGTTTAGTTAACTACTAGTTATATATTACATTTTTGCTGATCAATATATTAGTAATTGAACTTCTGCATTGTGTGGGACATCTAAGTGGTTGTATTAGCATGCAGGCAGCTGAGGCATATATATGCAGTGCGCTAGTCCGTGATAGGCAGTCTAGAGCCAACACCTCCCCTCGAACTAGTAGTCATACAGATATCTATCTATCTATCTAGAAATTCTATTATACATGAAATTGCAAAATCAAATCAAACAATCAAATCAAGTAAATCAGACAAATCAAGCAATCAATCAGATTGTTGTTTCCACTTCTTCAGCTGATTGTAATTCCCTTCTCCTCTCATATAATCTAGCTGACTTTTCAAGAGTTCATCTCTATTCAAAGAAACTGTAGTGTATAATCCTTGATTAGATTGACTGGCCATAAGATTCTTCTCTTTATCTTGTTCTTTATCTCTCTCTTTACTCTTATTCTTTGATTCCTTCATCATCTTAATCTTTTTCTTATTATTTTCCCTTCATTCAGCATCTGCTAGATGAGGGTTCTTGAGTCAGCAGGCATCAGCAATATGCTCAGTTCATTCACAGTAGTAGCACTGACAGCTATCCCATCAATTGATATGACCACCAGCAGTGATAGCAGCAGCAGTGGTGATGGTGATGGTGGTGGTGTTCCAAGTGGTAGTGGTGGTGGCTCGGGTAGCAAGCTGATTCATTAAATCATCTAGATTCAGGTTCTTGATAGAGCTCTGTCTAGTAGTATAGAATTCATCCAACTTTGTTCTAACAAATTCCTGTTGCCAATCCCCCAATCTCAGTATAAAGAGGTCATGGTAGATACTCTCAGCCCAGTTTTCACTCAGAGATACAAATTTTGTCTTCAGTTTCTGGAAGGTTGTAAGATAGGTGTGGAAATCATCATTCCTCAGATGTAGATCCCTGATCTTCTTGGTGGTAAAGAGGCATTCCTCTGCATGGAATATTGCATATCATCAGGCAAGGTTCTTCCATATGATGGCAGCAAGATAGGTGTCATCTAGGGGTTCTAGGGAATTGTGTACAGTGGCATTCAAAGATTGAAAGATTCTTGTGTAAAGAAGCTCATTTTTCTTGTTCCAAAGCTTCATATTCAAAGGCACTGTGGTAGAAGGCACTGTTTCTTCCTTGGTGAGAACATCTTTTGCCTGAATAAGATGAGCATCTGCTAGAATAGAGCTCTTCCATTTCAGATAGTTGTTAGATTCAGTGAGAACAACTGCATGCCTCCCCTTCAATTTGACTTTGGCATTCTTGCAAAATTCATCAATCTCATTCTTGATAGAGTCTCCAGCAGTAGATGATAGAGATAGCTTCTTTATAAACATCTTCATCTGCTCATTCTGTCTTCTTATATATTTCATCATCATCTGTATCAAGGTATTGATTGTTGTTGAACCTGATGGCTCAGAGATAGATTCATATTCATCATTGCTAGCTGGGGTATCCATCCCCATGATAGCTCAAGTTCTAGAAGACATTCTTAATATTTTCCTGTGATCAAAGCTCTTCTAGCCTTCATCAGAATCCCTTCTGCTGATCAGCATAGCAGTTCGCGAGACATTAGATGCCTCAGATAGACAGTGGAAGGTTCTTAATATATTATAAAAAAAAATAAGCAATCCGGGCTATAATCTGTGAGATGTCTAAGTGGTTGTATTAGCATGCAGACAGCTGAGACATATATGTGCAATGCACTAATCTGTGATAGACAGCCTAGGGCCAACACATTGTTCTTGTTAGATCACTGAGGCAAAAGAGCTCTCTCACACCAGTGCCATGCTGGTAGTAGAGGGGACGAACCAATCCAAACCCCCCCAACAGTTCTTGTGGGACATCTAAGTGGTTGTATTAGCATGCAGGCAGCTGAGGCATATATGTGCGGTGCGCTAGTCCGTGATAGACAGTCTAGGGCCAACAGTTCTGTCAACTTGTGAGTCAATCAAATATCAAGGTTCAAAATCTGTGGGAGGATAACGTTGTTGTTCTTACTAAACTAACTACACGAGAGCAACACAATATGGTTGGGGGGCACGTGATAGAGTAGCCGTAGTACCCACTAACACCCCCCTGTGCTACGGCGCTGCCAAAGCTCTGCCGCCCGGGGGCCCTCTCTTGCTCAATTCTTCTAAAAACGCAATAATAATTAATTACAAGAATCAGACCCTGATTTCCTCTTTGGGAATAGATGCCTGTACAGCAATAACCATAAAAAACAGGATAACACAAGCAAAATCTGTAATCTCCTGTATCATCATTACCTTAACCCCTTCTTGCCAATTTTCATTAAGTCAATCCTCTTAACAAATTCTTTGAAGGCAGGCCTTGTCAGTGGCTTGATTAGACTGTCAGCTATATTGGCTGTAGAACCAACATGTTTCATCATGATTTCACCTTTTTCAATCAAGTTGCAAAGAATATGGTATCTGATCTCAATATGACATGATCTTCTTGTCAAGGACTCCTCTTTTGCTAGATCTATTGTGCTCTTGTTGTCAACTCACAGATGTGAGCATATTTTTGCTTTTCCCTCTACCAATCCAGCATCATACAATATATCATTCAGTCAGATTACTTCACACACTGCCTCACTCACCACAATATACTCCACTTCAGTGGTTGATTTTGCAACTGAGGTCTGCCATTGCAATCACCACAAGATTGATGATTCATTTAGTAGGATAATGTAACCTGTAGTTGACTTGTATTGAGGGTCTGCCCCTGCCCAATCTGAGTCACTGTAGGCTATAGAACTGAGCCTCTTGATTGTCTTCTTCTTGTACAGAATTCTGTGATTCTTCATCTTCTTGATATAACATAGAACATGCTTCAATGCTGCCCAACATTTCTTGTGTGGACATGAGTTGAAATGTGAGAGGTAGTTGACCATGAATGCCAGATCTGATCTGCTGCTTGATATCAAATACTGCAGCAATTCTAAGTCTTGATGATATCTAGTAGCAGTGAAATCATCATCTAGTCCACTATCTTCATCTGATGAGAATTCTAGGCATATGCTGGCTGCTATTGATGTGCTGGCCGGGTTGACCTTGTCCATTTCAAAATTCTCAAGAATCTCATCAATATAATGGTTCTGGGTAACCGCCAGGTCGCTGTTCATTTGACATTTGACTTCCATTTCAAGATATGACTTGTCCTCTTTGACATTCTTTGTCTCAAACCTTTTTTGCAATCTCTGTCAATATCCAGTTCAATTGCTGCTCTTGAGGTCCTGTTACCCAACAGTCATCAACATGCAATGTCAGGTAGATCTTGCGAACAGGGTGATATAAGAATCCGCCATTGTACAGCGAGATTTTGAATCCTAGGGTGGTGAGGTGCTCCATTGCAAGGAAATACCACACCCTCACTGCTTGCTTCATTCTGTAAAGGCTCTGGCGGAGCAGGCCAACTAGGCCCCTTCTGCTGTGCTTTATCCCTGTCGGCAGTTGTATATATACCATCTCGTGCTGCAGCAGTATACTGTTTAAGAATGCAGAGATGTAGTCAATTGCCTTGGCTTTCCACTTCTTTGCTGCTGAAATTGCAAATAAGCTCCAGAATGTGGGTTCTGATACCACCGCGGTGTACAACCTTGTATAGTGGATTCCTTGTTGTTGGAGGAATCCTCTAATCACCCAGTGAGCTCTAAACCAGACTGTTTCTCCCTTATTGTTCAACTTGTGATCAAACACCCACTTACCAGTTAAGATATTCATGCCTGGGGTCTTCTTGACAATAATATATATCTGCTTGTTCTCAAACATGCTGACCTTCTTTCTCATTGCCTCATATCAGTAGTTTCAATCAGAGCTTCTTTTGACTTCCACCACAGTGGTTGAGCAGTCATTTAGAGTGCTCAGAACAGAATCATTCTCATTGACAGAATCATCTGATTCATCATTCTCAATAAGTTCTGTCTCATTATCTAGAAGATATATCAGATCTATCACATCTTCAAGATCATCATTGACAATCATCTTCAAAACATCAGGTTTCACCTTCACTAGATGTCATAGAAGGCAGTGTTGCTATCTGTTAGCAGCATCTAATACATCCAATTCTTCTGATAGTTCATTCAATTGCTTCACCACATTCACAGGCATGATTTCACCCTTGTCTAGTCCTTCATCAAATATGACATCTCACACAATCTCAAGGCGACGGTCAATTGAATTCCAAATACAATATTGGTGCAGTTCTTGATAGCCAACTAGCTGCCATTCCTTGCCATCAGTTCTATCCATGAGCTTATTGGTAATCTTTAGATTCTTCTTGTAGATCTTGCACCCCCATCTGTGTATCCAGTGGGTAGTAGATTGCACTCCAGTCCAAGCTTCAAATGGTGTGAGTGAAGCTTCTTGCTTGCATCTGTAAATCTTAGTTGACATTGAGAACGTGTTGATCATCATGATTGTGGTTTGCATTGCCTCACCCCACAATTCTCTAGCTAGTCCACTATCAAACAGAAGGCTTCTCATCTTTTCTGCAACAATTCTGTTGGCGTGTTCAGCTGGGCTGTTCGATTGCGGCATGTCAGATGTAGTTGTTTCATATGCGATCCCTCTGCTCTGACAGTAGGCCTTCAGATCTTGGCCTGTAAACTCACTGCCACCATCCCAGTGTAGGGTTTCTATGTGGCGTTGCGTAGTTGCCTCAATGCTTGTGATAAAGTTCATTAATCTCGCGGTAGACTCATCTTTCAACATCATTAAGATTGCTCATCAGTATCGGGTAGCATCATCTGTGATCTCTAACCAGTAGCTAGCACCCCCTCTAGTGGGTAGGTCGTTCCCATCAAAAAGCGTTTTTCCACCCCCTGCTAGATTGATGAAGAATCTCATCACCAGCTTGGTAGCTCACGTCATGGGCGCAAAGGTTGGATGTGTCATCTTTGCTTGGACACAGACTTTGCAAAACAGTAAAGCTCATTGACCGATGATTCTCATTTCTAGGCATGAATCTGCTGCCATTCTAGAGATATCTGCAGGATTCAGATGCTCTAATTTTTGATGTCACTGTGTCATTGTTAGTTCTATAACCTTTATGTCATTGTTGGGCAGTGTCAGTATTGTGTCAGTAGTTCTGTCATCCATCATTGTGTTGACAGGTTCGAATTTACCATTGGACAAGGTGAATCAGATTAGGTTCTTATAGGTAGACGGCTTCTCCACCTTATAGATATCATTGTCATTCAACTTCACCGTGAAGGAGAATGTTCTATCTGAGGATATAAAGAGCACAGCGTGGTTGCTACCATATGCCAATTGCTTGAAGGTAAAGCTCTGATGTACGAGCTTACCCATGCTCATCAGATTCACTTCTAATTTCGGGACGTAACGGACGCTGATTAGTAGCATATCCACCCCCTCAACAGTGATCTTCATGTTGCCTATCACTGCAGCAGGCACTATCATTCCATCTGCCATTTTCAGTTTGACAGTATATTTTTGAGGCTTTGTCACAATAAGATTTTTATGAGGTGTTGCATGGGCACCCACACCCAAGTCTAGAATCCAGGTATCTCTCATGGGTCTTTGACCGCTCATGTAGGCCTTATCTGTCATGCAGAATACTTGTTCCACAATGTTGTGGACAGAAGCAGTGTCAGCATTGGCATCACCCTTGTTCTTATTCTTATTGACATTGTTGAGATTGAAGGGACACTTCTCTGAGTATTTCTTCCAGCAATCGTTCTGAATATGACCAGTCCTCTGGCAGTGGAAGCAGGTCCATGTCTCACTGCTCTTCTTGTCAGATTTGAGATCCTTCTTCTTATCCTTATTCTTATCCTTATCTTTCTTATCCTTTTTGTTGGATTTGAAGTCCTGTGTGTTGTTGGTAGAGTTCCTAGACATGTCAGCATTGAATTCATCAGTTGTCGGGAGCTGCAAGAGGATATCACAGCAAAGAGTCATGAAATCATTCTCTAAGGGTTGAGCATTATCTTTCTCAATTTGGTCCATACGGTTCTTAATGAATGAGGCCCACTCTTTGCTTACCCCAGTAAGTAAGCAGTCAAAAAACATGAAATCTTCAACTCTATATTCTAGATGGATATAGTCAGTCCTTATGGTGATCAAGTATTTGATAAATGCGCGATCAGAATCTTTTGACTTGGCTGTTATACTTGTCATCTTCTTGTATAACCTCATTCTTAGAACAGCAGGCCTTTCAGCAAAGTTGTCCTCTATGATAGATCATAGAGAATACACAGATAATTTGAAATCCTTGGGTATAGTAAAATGAGATTTTGCCTGTGGGGCAACTGATGACCATATGTAGTTGTATAACCACATATTGCATTCTTTCCAAAATCACTGCATATCAGTGCTGGTGTTATCATCAGAGCCTACTTGCCTCTCATCAAGAATATCATCAGTTTCAGATTGCCTTGCTGTGAGGAGGATCTCTTCTTTCCACATGGGGTAGTTCCCAGATTCAGTCAGTACAACTGACTTTCTTATGAGTCTCACTTGATCACAGAACTTATTAAGAATTTTCACAATAGCAGACATTCTGCCTTTCCTCTGCAGATAGTTTGCTAGATCTGCACTGATGTTCTCATCACTTGTAGAGGTCTGACCTCTATCAGTTCTCATTTGTTGAACTTCATGTTGGAGTCTTGCAATCTCCAGTCTCATGTGAGTTTCTTTGCTCACATCATGGCTACTAGGGCCACCCATATTGTCTGACATCTCATTGTCATTAACCAGGTCTTCATATTCAATATTCGACTCATTCGATTCTTCTTCAATTGTGTTGTCAGATTCAAATGCCTCTGAGGCAATCATCTGTTGGTTAGTTGCAGGCATTGACAAACCTGCATTTGATCTCTGTTGTGCCTCTGGCATTTGAGGATTTCTTCTCCTACACATTGTCACATATTCTTTTGTCAAATCAGGCATTCCACCCAATCTCAAATTAACCATGAGGTTTAAATCATCTAGACATACTTTTAACAATGTATGGAGATGTAGTTAGCACATTATTTCAGCAGTTCTGTTGCTTCTTAGAGCCATAACCTGTGGGAGAATAATGTTGTTGTTCTTACTAAACTAACTACACAAGAGCAACACAATATGGTTGGGGGGCATGTGATAGGGTAGCCGTAGTACCCACTAACAAAACCAATATGACTAACATCTGACAAATTTTTTTTTGGGGGATAGCATTTCTCAACATCAACTAATTTACATTTACAACTGATACTTGCGAAGAATGCCCGCATAGAACCTCTAACACATTCATCTATACAGATTACTTGTTTATTATAGTTCTACTTGAAACTTTCTTTACAAAGCAGAGCAGTACAAACAAAACAGAAATCTAAACAGTCAGAGCACTGCTTTCCAGCAGAGGAGGAGATGACCCCTTCAGCAGCAACTGATGTGGCCGCGACAGTGGGAATGTGCAGAGGTCCTTGAGCTTGCATTTGGAGATGCTACATCCATCTTTGTATGCAGCAACTCAGCAGCAAGAATAAGAATCCCCAGACTTGACTATCTGAGCTCTTCTCTTCTCAGAGTACACTCAACATTCCTCATCATTCTCTTGACAGACAGCACACCTGTCCTTCCCCAGCAGCTGCTCACTCAGCTTCATCTTCATTATTCAGTCAATATGACTCCATACTCTCTGCTTCTGAGGAGAGAAGCACTGGAACTCCTCATGGGAGACCAACCACCATTTCCCTGATTTCTGGGGCTGGTAGATTGATGAGCTTTTACTCATCAACCAATTCCAACCCTGTCTTGGCTGGCTTGCCAGCTGTGCCTGCTCCCAACAGACACAGCTGGCGGACAGAGTGTTGGGGGGAAGAAGGGCGCCATATGGTGTTGTTGGCAGGGGGGGGGGTTGTCGGCGCCGGGGGGGGGGGAAGGGAGGGCCCCACACTGGGGACAGCTGAGGGGCCAGAGGGGGGGGGGGGGTGTCATCGGCGCCGGGGACAGAGAGGGGAAGCTAATATAACATGTCAGTGATCGATTCTTTCCCTATCATATATCTCATTCAAATTCATATTGCTTATTTGATTGATTTCAATGGAACCTCTTCCTCTGCAAAGAACAGAGGAGAGAAGGAGTCAGAGAAAGAGAGTGGAAGCTGAGGGCAAGAGCTGCTATACAATAACATTAGCTTCTTATTGTCTCACAATATTGCACTCATTTAGAGGAAGTTTTTCACACCTACTTGAACAAGTCCAGCTTGTCCTCTTCATCCTTCAAAGAAGAGAGGAGAGTCTCAGACACTTTCTCATCCTCACCCTCACAGGCAAGAGCAAGAGCAGAGGGGTGAGAATGAGTGCAGGCACAGGCATGGGCACAGAGGGGAGGGCTAATTGCCAGTGTTAGTATTCCATTTCATTCTCATTATACTTTTCATGCTGAATAGATATACAGAGGGCAACAAACTCCATCAGAGCAGAGTTGTCCACACAGAATAGCTGCAGCAGCAGTAAGAATATCATTTTCACTGATGGAAAAACAGGGTTGATGCATCCACATCAATGTTGCAGAAGGGAGGGGCATCATATTGATTATTTTTGATTTCAGAGGAAGAAAAGAAGAAGAGAAAGAAAGAAAGAAAAGAATCAAAGATATCAGTATATTATTATTCATTTCTTCTTTAATATAGTGAATTTGTCTTCTCATTCATTGACTAATTTGATAGGCTCAGAAGTTCACATAACTTCAAAGAAATTTACAGATGTTTACAAAAGATCAGTGAAGTTAATAGAAGATCAAAGATATGAATATTACTACTCTTTACAAACAATTCCATCATCTCACAGCATCATTTTTCTTGAAGATTCCATTGTCTCACAGCACCATTTTCCTCAAAGATTTCATTGTCTCACAGCATCATTTTCCTCAAAGATTTCATTGTCTCACAGCACCATTTTCTTTGAAGATTTTATTGATTTAGAACTTTATTGAACTTTGAAGAAGTTTGCAGAGATTCTGTTGTCTGTATACCTCAGAAACAGTGATTCTCTCATCTATCTCATTCAAAGCTAAGTTGATCAAATCTGGTATCAAACTGCAAGTGGAATTCAATGTCAGATTGATGTCTCTAGTTTCCATTTCCTTCTCAAGCTGCTCTGCAACAATCTGAGTTTGTTTATTATCTGATTCTCAGAAGAGTATACTGAACATCTGATAAAATCTGACTTCACACTGCTGAAGTGCATTTTTTGCTATGCAAAATTCAGAATGCATACAATTCATGATATCATGAAGCTGAATGTGCTGATTCAGACACATTCAGATTTCAATCTGAAACTCTTCCACATTGGCTGATATTCTATTCAGTAGAATATCAAAGATCCACAGATTCAGCTCAGAAACCCAAGGTGACAGTTTCAAAGGCATTTTATTATATAATCTTACTTGAGAGAGGGGGGGGGGAGGGGTTGATCTAAAAACATATAGAATTCTCAGAAGATTGCGACAGATTATCTTCTATTGCAGTTCAGATCAGTTATATAAGCTATATTTGCTTTTTGCAGAGAAGTTTATACCTTTAGAACACCAAGATTCAAGCAAGTAGTGAGGGCAAAATTTGCTTTCAACACTTCAACTGCTTTACAGTGCTGTTTGAAGCTTGTTAAGCTTAGAAGAAAATTTTTGATGATCATACACAGAATTGAAAGAATGATATCTAATTGATCATTTAAATAAAATAAAGAAAGAGATTAAAAAGAAAAAATAAAATAAAAAAACAAAAGCAACAGCAACAACAACAACAATAATAAAGACTACTTCTCAATAATCTCTTCATCAATCTTACAATCAACAAGATTCACCAAGTACAAAGAAAAACTCATTGACAACTTCTCATCAAAAAAACAGCTTGCATTACACAAGTCAACTTCATCATCTGCACTGACAACAACTCAGAGATCTTCTTCAACAAATGATTTCATTGTAATACTCTTATAAAATCTGATCAAATCATTGACTGCTCTCAGCATACTCTTTAACTCCTTCATAATATTGTAATAGTCATCATTATCTCCCTGCTTCCAACACATCACCTCATATAATCTTCTAATATAAAATTCAACAATGGAATGAGACTCTTTGAAAATCTATAATGATATCAGTTAGCATCTAAACTTTCTCTAGAAGTGGCATATAATGAACATACAGCACAACACTTTATACCACAGAAATGACAATTATCACACAACTTTCTAACACTGAAAACAATGCATTTACATAAGAGTTTATATTCAGCAACACAGAGACAGCCTGCACAGACCTTCTCAGACTTGATTGTATAATATATATCAAAGTGGATTTTGAGAACAGCAAACTCAAGCTCATGAATAGACATGATTGTATTGACTAAACTGTTTAGTCAAAGATGAGTTCATACATTATCTATGATCAAGATATAACTTACTTTTGTTATATTCAAGAATGAATGATGAATGAAGAGGTAAGTGCAACAGCAGTTCATATAGTAAGAAATGCTGATTGAAAGAAAAATGAAGGAATAGAAACATAAAAATCATATTTATACTTATAATATGAGTGAATAACACTTGAGCAGATTAATAATATCTAGATGAGTATATTTCTATTCACTTCTACTGCTCAATGATTTACAATTGATTCAGAAGTTAGCAGAAGTTCTCAGAAGTTGTAAGGAATTTGCAGAAGATCTATTATAGAAGATGTCTAACTATCTATCATTTTCTATAGAGAAGTTGTCTCTTTCTCTGCAAGAAGAAGTTTGAACACAGTCAAAATAAGATATCTTTGTGAATACAATCTCTGCATTTGCATTCTGTTCACCAAGTGGTGTTTGTTTGTGAGAAGTTTGAATATCAATACTCTTATTATTACTTCACCACTTGCATGAAGTGTGAACTTGAGCAGTTGTAGATTTGTAAACTTATGGGCTTGGAGAAGAAGTAGACTGCAGAGTAGTGAAAGCACTGATAATAATTGTAACTAGAATAGCAGAGACTTCAGCAGCAGCAACAGCAGTCAAAAAAGCAGTAGAGATCTCAGTGAAGATCTCATTAAATTGCTGAGCTCTTTTTACTGCTTGTTGAATAGTCATTTGAGTCAGATTATTGTCTTTCACATATCAAGCAGCTGTGAGCTGCTGAGCTGCTGTCTCTTTGCTGACTGAATCACTGTCTGATTTCATGAATTTCACATCCCTTCAGACAATCAATCACTTATACTGACCACACAAATGAAATTCTAACATTCTCACCTCTTCCATTCTCTATTCTCTAATAGAAAACAAGAGGTCAGAAAGAAATATCAGAGAGTATTTTTGTGAAATTTCACTCAATGACTGCACTTAATATAAAAGAGCACATTTGTATGAGTTGTGTCACAGCAATATGCTTTTTTATATAATAGCTTTGTTTCAAGATCATTAAGAAGAGTAAGTATTGCTGATTGAAAGTCCATGTTTTTCAATACATCAGTTGACAGAGTTTGCAGAAACAACACTCAATTTCTTAATACAAAAGTAATGATTTCAGCTTCATACTTATTATCAAGAAAGCTCAAGATAGCTTTACTGAATTCTCTGAAATCCTCCAGCACTGATTGAGAAATTCAATAAAGATATGAAAGATATATATCAACACTTAGTGTCATAATCTCTAGACTCTCAAGAGATACAAAGTTAACTTCAATCAAAGAGTCAGATCTTGTTGTAAATATTGCATGTAGTCAATCAGAAGAAATGTAAACTACTCTGAATGAATCAACACAAACAATATACTCATCATTCAGTTTATTTGAGATTTTGATGAGACAATCAAATTCATCTGAAAATTGTGCAAAAACTTTGAGATTTTCCTCTATTGATGAATAGAGAAGCTATATACATTGTGAGTGTTCAATGAATTGAGATAAGCTGTGTCAATTTTGATCTGTTCAAAGTCAGTTATAGAATAATAATAATGAGAATATTGTACAAATCAATGTGTATATCAACAAAGTTTCCCACAGATACAAAATTAGTCAGCAACTCAAGATTGTTGTCATTCATAATTTGAAGTTGATTTTTAAGTGTGTTGCACAGCTGAAGCTGATGAAATTTCTTTGAAAGAGAAATGTTTATCAAAAAATATTTAGATGAGAGATCAGAGAAACTGAAAGATATATCAGTCTGATAAAAGACATTACTGATATTTCAATTCTGCTTCTCATTTTGAATAAGCTCATCATCTCAATAAATGAAGTTGATTGATAGTATTTGTGTGGTGAGACACACAGCATTGAAAATCTTCAATGATGAAAATTGTTGAATTCAGATATCAGATAAAGAGAGTAGAAATGATTGCTTTCAGCATACATTTTCAGAGTCAACAAGTGGAAAAAGATTATCAAGTCAACATTCTGGAAATTTTCTATTATTCTGAAGACTGAATATCATTTTGTGCACAGTAGATAACTTCAATGAGACATCATCATTCTCTATTTAATTTTCTATCAGTTTAAATGTTGAGAGGAAAATAAATTTGGAAAATATTTAAACTTACCAAGCTGATCAGACATTGCAGATGTGTTTTGTTTACACTGACAAAATTTAATATGATATTTTATATATTTTGCATCTTTCAACTTCTGATATAGCTGACAACACTGTCTCTTGCCTCTGATATACTCATGATTTTGTGGAACTGTTTTGTTACAATTCTCACAAGTAATAGCCAATGATTTTTCTAGACACTGATTCTTCACATGATTGGAATAGTCCTTTGATCAAATAGTTTTCCCACAGAGTGCACACTGTTTTCTTGGCAGAGCCATTGATCCAAGCTGATTTGAAAAATGATAGGTGGTGGTATGATGACAATGGTGATGGAGATGGCGATGGCGATGGCGATGGCGATGGAGATGGAGATGGAGAGGAGATGGAGATGGCAATGGCGATGGCGATGGCGATGGCCATGGCAATGGCGATGGCGATGGAGATGGCGATGGAGAGGAGATGGAGATGGCGATGGCGATGGCGATGAGGAGATGGAGATGGCGATGGCGATGGCAATGACGATGGCGATGGCAATGGCAATGGCGATGGAGATGGAGATGGAGAGGAGATGGAGATGGCGATGGCGATGGCGATGGCGATGGCGATGGAGATGGTGATGAAGATGGAGATGGCAATGGCGATGGCAATGGCGATGGCGATGGCGATGGCAATGGCGATGGCGATGGCGATGGCGATGGCAATGGCAATGGAGATGGTGATGGAGAGGAGATGGAGATGGCGATGGTGATGGCAATGAGGAGATGGAGATGGTGATGGCAATGGCGATGGCAATGGCGATGGCGATGGCAATGGCAATGGAGATGAAGATGGAGAGGAGATGGAGATGGTGATGGCGATGAAGATGGAGATGGAGAGGAGATGGAGATGGCGATGGTGATGGCAATGGCAATGGCAATGGCAATGAGATGGAGATGGAGATGGCGATGGCAATGGCAATGGCAATGGAGATGGCAATGGAGATGGTGATGGAGAGGAGATGGCAATGGCAATGGCAATGAAGATGGCAAGAAGATGAAGATGATTATGATTTGCAAGCTAACAAACAGAAGCCTGGATAGCAACACCAGTGAAGCTGGCAATACATCTGCTTTCATCAATAGAAAGAATGCATTCTAAGCAATATCAATCACAGAAGAGTTCTCCAAGCTAATAGAATTCTATAGATTTAACATTGAAATTGTGTATTTCTTTTGTTTTGATTTCTTCCTTATGGAGCAGAGTTATATTCCAATATTAGTTGTCAAATTCCATATTTAACCTACACAATGATCATTGATATCAACCAATTTTTATCCATACTACTTTTCTTCACCCAATCATCTTGTACAGTTCAAATAACTGCCAAGATAACATGCCAAGCAGAGCCTTGAAAGGAAAATGGAAATGATTTCATGAAATTGAGCCATCTTCTATTAGACCACTAGAGCAAAAGAGCTCAATCACCATCAGCATCATGATGATATACATAAATAGCTTACATCTGACACATCCAACTATAATACAGCCTCACTGAACTCCACAAAGCCAACACATACCTCTTCTAGCATAAAATTGTCTAAGAACACACAACACCACTCACTGTTGATCTGTTCACTTATGTCTTGAGATTTTAATCCTTCCAAAATCTAGAAAAGATGGGTATTTCTCAACACTGTCCATATTCAATCTAGAGAGAAATTGAGACAACTTCTTCACAAAGACAAAGAGAATAAACAGGCAGCAGATATGAAGAAAGATTTTAAGAAAAATATGATGAAGATTACAACTGTTTAAAATCAATACAGAAGCTCAGCTTGAATAGAATGTGGAAAGATATTCTTAAAAGACTGTTGAATCTCAGTCTCAAAGAACACACTCCACACAGCATTTGATTGTTGCAGTGAGAAAATAAATCAAGTTACAAAAATGATCTCATGTAGCAAAATCTTTCTTAATGAGAATTAGATATCTTGTTGCATAAATTCTATTAGATATGAATGAACCATCAGACTAGACAGCAAAGACCTCATATATATAGCAGCTCATTTGCAGCACAAGAAAATAGAGTTGAAAATGTTGAGATAAATAAGAAGCTAGCTTTTCACCCTTGCTACAATGCTGATTGTAGAGTGAGAAATGTAGAGCATTCATCAGTCCACAAGCAAAATATTTGAAAGTGTTAATTCTGATACTTTACATGTTAAAGAAGTGATATAAAATTTGTGATGTCTTATGAGTAGCCATCAAATCTATATCAATTCCATTAGAAATAGTATTAGAAATAATCTTCTTCACATAATCATGTATTTTATCTCTTGAAAGTTTATACATACTTCTGAAACTGCAGAACCAACAATTCCAACACAGTAATTATTTCCTCATATAAAACTGATTGTTGAAACTGCTGAATGATCACTAGAAGGCAATTAGACTGATATATATATTCATCAATCTTCCACAATCTGAGATGTGGCTGTAACTGATTTCAGCTATTGTTGAAATATTATATCTGTGAGTGTGATGATGTGGCTTGACCCACAGCAGATATAATCATTCAACTCATCATCTAGCTCTGCTGAGGCTAGCTCAATAATTCAACAGCATTTCTATTCATCTTCAGAAAGAGATGCTAAGAACAAAAGCTCACAGAAACTCAAATGCCTCTGCTTTGACAGATTTGTGTTGAAATAAGATGATATGATAGTGTAAGTTTATATTGAAGAAATTGACTGTTCCATTGGAGATTCAGACTGAAGTCAGTGAATATCTTTGACTTCACATCAGTATTATAACAAGCTGATCAGAAATCCTTTGTATTCAGAAGAGAGGATGAGCTGGATGAAGGAACAGAAGTCAAAGAAAGTGGAGAAAGAGAGGGCTGATTTTCTTCCTCTGAAAAATATACTCTGTGATATTCTTTCAGAGGTTCTGAAGGTTTTGCTGTCTCTGATACTGCTTTCATAGTTTTATTCCTCAATTTCTGAAAAGATTCATGATATATCTGTAGAATAGCTTTGTTTGACAGTATAGCATTTGATCAAACTTCCTTAATTAATTCTCCACATCTCAGAGTGCATGGCATGGTGACTTTGCAACCCTTGACAAGTGTGTTTTCACCACACTACAATATTGTGCTGATTGTAGAGTGTGGGATGTAGAGTATTCATCAGTTCATAAGCAAAATATTTGAGAGTATGAATTCTGATACTTTGCAAGTTAAAGAAGTGATATAAAATTTGTGATGTCTTATGGATAGCTCTATCAGATTCATGTTGATTTCATTAGAAATAGTATTAGAAATGATCTTCTTCACATCAGTATTGGCAATGTTTCCCACAGCTATTATCTTTAGTTATTTCCTTGCATGAAACTGGCTGTTGAAACTGATGACCAGTGGTGGGGTTCATGAATTTTTCAAGAATGGAAGATAAAACTATGTCAATATTGTAGAATTGAAGTTGTTGAACATGTTCTCACATTTGTTCAAAGATGTCAGAGTGCTTGATTTCTGAGATGATGAATACACTTTTGAAGAGCATCAGAAGTAAGAGAACATTGTCAGCTGATCTTTGAAGACAGTCTCTTTCTTTCATTGAGATATAGTGGAAGCTGAGGTTGGAGGTGTTAGTTGCACTTTTTTGATTATCCAAACATGATACATTTGTAAAAACACATTGACAGAAGAGGGAGAGGCTATGAAGAGCTGTATACTCACATCTGCAATTCACAGATGGGCTTTGAGTCTGTAAGTTTGTGTTTGCATTTAAAGATGAAAAGCTCTGAGGCAATCAGTTCAACACATCATTTCTCATAGCTCTCAGACAATTCAGTGAGACAGTGCAGATGCATTTGCAAGAGTCTGCAGTAGATCTTTTTCTCTTTGAAACAGAGGCATCAAACATACACTCTAGATCATTATAGATTTCCCATTAATAGATTAGAGACTGATCATCAAAGACAGTTGATTGAGACATGAACAGAAGAGAGAAAGATAAAGATGAAGAGAAATCAAGTTCACCAGGCAAAGAATCATATATATAGAGAAAAGCTGATGATGAAGAGTCATTTTCTCACAACAGAGAATGAATGGAAGATCACTGAAGTGTCTGAAATTGAATGAAGTATTCAGCAGAGATTGTCTCAGAGCATCTGAGGAGAAAGTTAGAAATTGAATAATACTGAATTGATAACTAGATGTGCTACATTACAAATGCACACACTAGAGTTAGTTGGTTGAGATAATTTCCTTTGAAAGCTGGTGAAACTGTATGATGATAACAAGAGCTGTTACCATTCTGAAGAAAGCAGATTTCTGCATTTCTTTAAATATTTGCCTGCATGATCTCATTCATATAAGCTGGGGTATCTGTCAAATCCATTTGTCCCTCTCATTTCCTCTTATTTCAGTGGTTGCTATCAGAACAATGCTGATTTCCTACAAATATCACAGATCTACCTTTACAAATAGCACATTGTCACTCTGACATATTTTCCTCAATTGTCTGTAATTTTCAAAGGAGTTCTTTATAATTCTGAGGTTCTTTGCTGATCAAGCTCAGTGCATAGCATCTTCACTTTACTACACAGATTATTCATACTCTGTTCTTCATTATATGAGGGTAAGTACAGTAGTACTTTCAATTCTCAAGATATTTAGAGAAATCACATATCAACTGCCACTCTTGTTGCTTTCTGAAATCTCTGACTCACTAATCAGCACTGATTCTGTGGATCATCTCTAGATGTGATAACATATCATTGAATATTAATGATGTCATTTCTTTGTGTCTCTTATACAATGATACAAAATTTAATCATTTCTGCTTAACATGAGCATCAAGATAGAGTTTGATGTCATTTATCTTGCATTGTTTCTTTCAATAATATTGGCAGTGGTGAGAGAGTCAATATGCAATCTTTGTAGTTCTTAAATTCTAACATATTCTTTCCTCTCTAGTAATTCTTAATCTCTAATTTCAGCAGTGTTTTGTTATTGTCATCTATACTACTTGCAGCTTGGTTAGATGGTGGTTCTACAGTGACATTCTGAGTTGATTGGGAAGAATCTTCACAAATTGTGCTTTCAACTTGTTGAGGCATTGTTGTGCTCATTCAACTGTTACAATCAAGTATTATGATTATCAGAGGCAGTAGAGGATTCAGATTGATTCTTAAGAGATCTTGCATGTGTGGAAATCATCTTATCTAACTAACATTGTGAATTCTTGTTGTAGAGCATGTCAATGGACCACTCAGACAGGTTTAGAGTGATTAGAATTAAGAGGTACACTACAAGAGCTACAAGAGCAGTATGTGATATTAATAAGATAGCAATCTCTTATATTCAAAGCTAATCATCAATCTTCTAAGATATTGAAGGTTTTCTGAATGAGTGAGCTCAAGGCTGATATATCAGATGTGGAATTCTCTATCAAAAAGAGTTTCTGCTGTATGAGCCTCCTGAAACTGAGAAGTTCAGTTTCAGCTTATCTATCACTGAATGTTTTGAGCTGAATATCTATATACTCAATCTTTCAAGCATCAACAACAGCCATCTGAGCAGTTTGTTTGCTCAGCTCCCCCCACATTGTGTCATTCTTTTAGAAGATATCAATGCTAGTACAGCACAAACAGAAGACAGTGAAACAATGAAGAACAGCACTAGAGTTGATATAGCTTGATGTAGTGATGTTCAGCAGTAGAATTTATGTGGAAGGGATTTGACAGAGTATTTTGAGCATATAATACAGCAGAGTGTCATCAAGAGAATGTTCTGTAGAGTGTGGAGAAATGTTTTGTTGATGAAACAGCTGACTCAGTGGGCTGAAGATGAGAACTGTGGGACTCAGAGACACTAAATTGAAGCACAGAGGTTCATGATTTGAATTATAAGAATGTGATGTTGAGAATGAGTCAACAGATCCAGACCTCTGGAAATTGGCACAGAGAAGTGGTAATGCTGAAAGAGAGAGTAATTTGTTCAAGAATAGAGAAAACTGAGAGAGAAAGAAAGAAAAGAAAAGAGAGAGAGAGCTAAATGATCATATTTTTTAAACAAGAGCACTCCCCCATGCTACATCAAACCCTCTAAAAACACAATAATAATTAATTACAGAATTCAGACTCTGATTTCCTCTTTGAGAATAGATTTCTATACAGCAATAACCATATACTAACTGACAGCATCAACAATTGAAGACTAAACAACACTTTTGTAATTGCCATTCTCTGTCTTCAAGCTTCATTTTTTGACATCAAAGAAGGTATTGAGCATGGTCAGCTCTATATCAGAGGTTCAATCAGTTTGAACTTGAGAACCTTGTCAGACTCACTGATATAATGGGATTTTCAACTGCTATATGTCTGCTGAAATCACATCATGATAAAAACCAGTTGTAAGTAATAAAAGTAATGTCAGAACATCAAGCAGATTAATATAGAGAAAGATGGCAATAATGAAGGTTTACACTGTATACTGTCAAAAGACAAATATCCACTTTCTGTACAGCCCTTGCACAGACAAAATCACCAAACAGATTCTTAGTAGTCAGCAGCAGCTAATAAATATGAAACATCTAAGTGGATGTATTAGCATCAGCTGAGGTATATATAACTATACATTTGCAGTATGTAAGTATGCTCTTTGCATGCAATGACATGAGCAGACTTTCTTCTTGCATCTCTGAGTGCAAGTCAATATGAATAAGTAGTCTGTATTTGAACAAAGCAACAAGCAAGCAGTGAGGCATCTTCTATAGTCAAAAGCATTAAAATGCAAAGACAATCTCAATTAGACTCAAGCTGAACATGTCTCACTCTCTCACTGTTCTCATTGAACAAAGTCTAGAAGTAATGAAATGTTGAAGATAATATCTCATATATCAAGAATTTTGCAACATCTCACTAACTGAAATCTGAGCAATGCTCTGCTGCAAGCACTGCCTCTATCTTATGTTCAAGCATTCTCTTTCTTGTAAATACTGCCTAGTTATCATGTAATTATTGGAGTTAGAATAAGCAATTCAATTTATTTTATCAATATTCAGTATTTGGGTCAATATTTGAACTTTGCTAGTTCTGACACAGAAGTATCTATATTAGAAAATAGCTAGATGGCAATAATACCTCTTACAATTCTAATCACTTTTAACCTTAAGAATTCACAACATTAGTTAGATTACACAAGATGGTTTCCACACATGCAAGATCTCTTGAGAACCAATCTGAATCCTCTACTGCCTTCAACAACTATAACACTCAATTGCAGCAGTTGAATGATCAAATTCGTGAACAAGAGCAACAATTAGCTATCCAGCACACACAACAACACCTTAACAAACTGAAAGTGCAGATTCATGAAGATTCTTCCATCACATTCTGATCAACCCATAATATCACTGTAGAACCACCATCTAACCAAGCTGTGAGTAGTATAGATGATCAAAATGCCACTGAGATTGGAGATTAAGAATTACTATAGAGGAAAGAATATGTTAGAATTTAAGAATTACAAAGATCACATGTTAACTCTCTTTGCACACCACCACCAATATTATTGAAAGGAAGAACACAAGATAAACAACACTAAACTCTACCTTGATGCTCACATTAAGCAGAATGGTTAAATTTTGTACCATTGTATGAGAAACACAAAGAAACAACACTGTTAATGTTCAATGACATGTTATCACATCTAGAGATATAGATCAACAATCTGCCAATGCTGGTTAGTGAGTCAGAAATTCCAGAATGCTAAGCAACAGAAGTCAATATATGATTTCTCTAAATAACTTGAAGATTGAAAGTCTGACTCTCATACAATGAAGAACAGAGTATGAACAACTTGCATAGCAAAGCACTGAAGATGCTACACACTGAGCTCAATCAGCAAAGAACCTCAGAATTATAAAGAACTTCTTCAGAAATTACAGACAATTGAGGAAAATATACTGAAGCAATGACATACTATTTGTAAAGATAGATCTGCAATATTTATAGAAAATCAGCACTGTTCTGATAGATCTAGCAATCATTGAAATAAGAAAAACAAATAGATTTGAGTGGAGAACAAATTAAGAGGGATAAGTACAACTGAATGAAGAAATACTCACATTGTCATAAGAAGAGTCATATTGCAAACAATTGTTGGATGTCTGAAAAGCACAATCAAGTTCAACAAGCAAAAAACCAACAATTTCAATTGTAGAAGCTGCTGCTGACTGATATATAATCTGTCATCTCAAGAACTCTCTGTCCTCTGAGAATATATTGAAAAAGTGTTAGAGAAGAATTGAATACATCTGTTGAAGAGTTCAGCTGATGTTTCAGTATTATTTGTGCTGAAGGACAGAACTCTGTGTCTCTGTGTATTGAAGATTAAATGAAATAACAGCTAAGAATCAGTATCTGCTGCTCTTGATAAATGAAGTACTTGATAGATTAGCAGGTGCTAGAATATATACACAACTAGATCTTAGAGATGTGTATTATAGAATTTGCATACAAGCAGGGGCAGATTATAGATGTCTGAGTGCTTTCAAGAAAGAAGTCAAATCACTGATTGATGAATTTCATGAGATGCTGCTCTCTGATGAGGTGCTGAATGAGAGATTTACTATGTATCAAACTGTCAAAGTTTGTTCTCACAGAAGAATGCAGATGGGGTTCTAGAATTCTATATGAACTCAGATAATCTGTTATCACAACAGAGTGTAGCATTTGATCTTACAGCAGCACAATTTCTATTTGATATATAGCAGGCATGAGAGTGTGTACACTCATCATTAATAAAGATATACTGGAGGATTTTGCAATCTCTCCAGACAACCCAAGCAAATGCTCTCAATGGCAGACAGTATATCATCCTTCATAGACTCCAAGATGGCAACAGAAGCAGCTAGCTCTGACATTCTATGATTCTAATCAGAAGAACTCATTCAAAGAAGAAGAAGAAGCAAAAAGCAACAAAAAAGAAACAAATGTTGATGATTGAGATCAATATTTGCAATCTCACTCAGAAAATTGCAGCAACTCAACCCAAAACAGAAAACACAACCACACAACTAAAACTTCAAATTTCACAATAAAAATCACATGGGAAGATACAACATACTTTGGTCAATATATTGATGTATTATTTTTGAATAAAAAATTGTTAATGGTGATGGTGATATTTTCAATACATTTTTTGATAAAGAGGTTCAGAGATTGTATCATGATTGAACCACAACAACATCAGAACTGGAAGAATCTTCTTCCAGAACAACTTCAGAATTAACCTTGACAATTAATTCAGTTCAGCTCTGCAAATTTCAACAGCAACTACAGAGTATACAACATCTACTACAAACTTCACAAGTTATAATAAGAAGCTCTGAGGATCAGATCTTTGAAGTAATAGAAGTAACAGAAGTATTTCTATCTATAAATGTATTAGAAATAGATATCAGAATATTCAAAAACTGAATACCAGTATATCAGAACTAGATAAAGTCCGAATATTGACCCAAATACTGAATATCAATGAAAATAAATTGAATTGATTATCTTAACTCCAGTAATTACATGATAAACAGGCAGTATTTATAAGAAAAGGAATGCTTGAACATATAATAGAGGCAGTGCTGATATTCATTGAAACATCCATTCAGTTTCCAATATTGTCACAATAGAAAATCCTTGCTAATGTAATCAGCAGAATCTGAGATATGATATATCACTTTCAACACAGTAGATAATTGAATTGCTTATTCTGACTTCAATAATTACATGAGAACTTCACAAGGTATCAACAAAGAAAGGACAGAAGTTGAATCATAAGAAAGATAGAAAAAGAGAAGAAAGAAAAGAAAACAAATATGCTCAATGACCTTGAATTTAGAAAGCTCAAAAAGGGAAAGACAAAATACTCAGTTTCTTTCTTTTTTAAACTGTGAGGATGATCATTGTAGCAAGGTTTTTATAATCAATGAATTTAGTTGAACTGTTCAAAACAGACTTTCTTTTCTCCAGCTCATTGCACAGCTCTAAAACCATTTTCTCAATTGGAATTTTTTTCTTCCAGAACAGATTTAACTTGGTTCAAATCAGTTGAGTGAAGCTGGCAGATTCATCTTCAAAAACCCCCAGTCCTTCTTGTCTTTTATGAAAAATAGAGTGATGAGTCTTCATCTGAAAACCACACTCAGCCACCACCTTCTTTGCCTGTGCAAGACAGATTTCCCAGAGATAATCTGGTGCAATCTTCACATGTTTCTTTGTAGCCCAGCATCTAGCCATCATGCCATTGAGTAAAGTGGTCATACTACTATCATCACTCTCAGTGTACATGGCAGAGCACTCAATGCCATCAATCAATAGCATTCAATTTAGAACCAATCAATCATCTGGAGCTAGAGATTGACACCATAGATTCAAGGCATCTTTTCATTTGTTCAGTGGTAAAAGCTCAAATGTCCAGAAGGCTGTGATGATATCAAAATCATCAATATTTTTTGATAGCCACTGCTTTGCAGCCATGAGCACCTCACTGCATGTGATATCTCCACAGGCAAGATGTATCACTTTCTTAGATTCTTGATTCTCAACTGCACACTGTTCAGATTTTTTGTTGTTCAGAGATATAAAATCTGCTACTGTGATGTTGTATTTAATATCAATCTCTAGAAGCTGTTTCACCACATCAATTCCTCCACAAGTTCCATCTTCAATGTATTTCTTCATCTCTATCAAAAGCCAACCAGATTCTGTATCAAGATCCAAACAATTCTCATTAAGCTGTGGAGCAGCGAATTTGGCAAATATAGAGATGTTGGATTGATGGTCATGATACACAGCATCGAATTTTGTTGCCAATCTGTTATACATGTTGATAACCTTCTGAATATTTTGATATCACCCCATTTCTATGTTCTATTAGCACTGATTGACCAACATCAGTTACTGAGAGAGCATATCATGTTGCTGACAATAACTGGTTAAATAACTAAAGACTAATTCTGGCAGAGATGTGAGTGTATCAAGATGAGGGATTAGATGTTCTTGATAGATGATTGAAAGCATTGAAGTGGAAAGAAATGAGAGTAGAGATCAATATTTCAGAAGGTGAGTATCACTTTAAGTATCTCTCTTGACATTCAATGAGTTTCTTTTATTGAGTGGATTTCATTCCTCACAGAGCTTCATTCATCAGTGAAGTTCCCAAAGGAGTTGGTTTCACTACTGAGTGAATTCCAATCTCAAAGAGCTTTCAAAGTTGAGAATAGCTCATTTTGATAAGTTCCATTCACTGAAAGAACTCAATTGCATAAATATAGTGTGCATGTTGAAGATATATAAGAAACACCTCCCTCTCTTCTTCTGAAAGCAACAAGTGGAATGGTTGACCTTTGTCACTAGTTCTCAATCAGAATGTATTCAAACAGATTGGGGAAAGGATATTTTTTCATTGCAAAGCAAGTGTAAAAGAAAAGAGCAGCTTTCTTGAAAATCAATTTTATTAATAGTAGAGGCTTTATTGCTATCCAAATTGAAGGTGTCAGAGCTTGATAATATCCAAATATCTGCTGTTAGAATCCAAGTCTTTGTTACCTAGCATCTTTTCACTGCAGAAAATAGTTATAAAGATGCTTTGAAAACTCCAACCTAAGCAAAGAGCATAAAGAAATGAGTGGCAATACACTGCTCGGAGATGTTGATAAAGATAGTGTATTTTCAATGAAAATAGATTCTTGCTCTCTATTATCATTGAATTCCTCAGAATAAGCCTCAACTTCAGCACTGATGATTATATCATCAAAATTCAAATTCATTGATACTGATGCTGAACCCATGCTTGGTTAAAGTGCTCAATCTTCTTCTCCAAATTTTCCACCCCAATTGTAAGTATATTCAAGGAGTCAAACATACATTTTTTTGGCAGTAAAAGCAAATCTTGAGGTGAGGTGTAACCATTCTTCAACAGACTTCTAGCCATAGAGAAGATCTCTAGCTTAGTGACAGCACTTGTATGTTCTTCAGTAAATAAATGTTCAAAGATAGACTCTAAGATCCACTGTAGCTGATGAACCCATGTATTGGACAGACAGACTTGATCAAATATAAGATAGGTATTCTTTGTTGAATTTTTGTAACATTTCATCTTCAGCTTGCAGCTACCATTAAGATGCTCCATGCCTAAATCAATCACTTTGAAGAAGCCAGGTTTTCCAGACCAGTTGACAAGACCTGAGGCTATAATCACTCAACACAGAGAGGGGGATTTGGCAGATTGAAGTATTCAGTAGTAGTGAAGCATCTCAGTAGCATAATTATATTGACCAGCATCAAGAAAGAAGATAATCAGAGATGGAATAGAGTACTCAAGAAGTCCAATGTCATCATATTTAACAGCATAGTGTATCCAAATGAATAACTCGGATTCTCAGAGAAGGTGACACATTGTATGAAATTCAATATCTTGAGTGAATTGAGAAGGTTTGAAAGTCAGTTTCTGTTCAGATATCAAGAGTAAATACTTTGATGTATACATCTTCAATAAGCTGAAGATACTGCTCTGAGAAATCATCGGTTCAAGAAGATGATATTTGAAATTGATGAAAGTCATGGAATTTCAGTTTCAATGAGCAAGATCAGACTGAATACAGTGATGAGCCTCTTCAGAGACCTCTGCTTCAAAGTGAGTACAGACAATGATGGAGAGTAGATTTATTTGAATATGAAATCACTCAGAAACAGAAGAATGATGGAAGGAGCAAAATGTTTTAATTTGATCATATATCACATTTCTTTTTTCTCAGCAGAAAATAAAAGCTATTGATTGGCTATATTTGAGGTGATAAAACATGACTAAGACAGCTTCATCTCTAATCCAACTGAGGCTAGTTATGAATGCTTCCAACATTTTAAGCTCCAACCCTCACTCTATATAACTGACCATCACTACTTCCATCAACTGATTCTTCATCATCATCTGATTTGCTCTGACTTCAATGATTGGAACAATTCCACTTGCATTTAGTTGAGCTCACTTGAGAGGTCAGAACTGAATTTTCACATTGACTTCCTCTTTGCTCTGCAGGTTTGCACCATTGTATATGATTATAGTTAGATTCATGTGTGCTGCACCAGTAAGATCCGCTTTGCTCATCATGGTGTAGTAGATGCTGCATGATTTCAAGAGAAGATCTTCTTGAAGACAAAACCATCAGATGAGGACATTGTTCTGTGTAGAAGAATCAGAAAACTGTCACTGATTGAGACCAGCACACATCAACAGATGGCATCTGCTTTGCAGCTTCAGTTCTTCTCCTCAAAATATTTCTCAAAGAAGCCCTCAATGTTTCAAAATATGCAGTCATGTATCTTCTCAAAGATTCTTGAATTCACCAACTCAAGTGTCTGCTCAGAACCTTTCTGCAATGATAAGATGAATTTGACTGGAGTACTATCAAAGAATAAGAGGATGCTCATCAGAGAAGTTGTTTGTCAAAGAAGGGTGTCAATGAGAGTAAATACAGCTTTTCAGACATCAAAGTTCCAGGGTTCAGCATTCTGAGATTCAGTGGAAGGCCTTTGAATAATCAGATGCATCAGCAGATGATAATTGTCATATCTGAAACTTTCTTTTACCTTTTGAAGACACTCAAATAATTGTGCTAGATCAGACATCATATTTCCATCATTTATCCATGACAGAAGGCTGTAGGCTGCACCCTCTCCCTGTAATATATAGACAAGTTTTGAAATCACATTTTGAAACAGTTGGTCAAAGCTATCAACAGCATCATTATAGAAAATTAGATGTGACTCATATATTCATTCAGCTTCCTGAAGCACATCTCATAAACAGTCAACTAAGTTGGTTAGTGAATGGTTTTTGATAATGATGCAATCTTCTTGTGAAAGTCCCACTATTTTGACAGTATAAAAGACTGTTGAGTTGGTGTGAGATTAACTAGAAGCTGATAAGAGGAAAAAAATTAGATTGGTATGCTAATATTATATGATGGGAAGCAAACAGAGGAACAAAAATGCAGAATTGTAAGAAAGTTATGATTGATGATAATCTGTGAGAAAATATAACTCGCTAGGAAAAGATGCTGATATATATTATCAAAGGGAGGATTATAGTCAAAGGGTTGATTCAGCTTGACTCTGATTCACAACATGAATATGAAAACAGATAGAACCACTGAGCAAGAAACCAGGCAAAGATGAATTCTACAGTGTAATTATTTAATCATGCAATGAAATGATAATAAGCATGAACAAAACAGTAGTTTGAGAAAGATCAGCTATTCCCATTTAGAATTAATGTACACCACTCACTGTGTTGAAGATCATCATTCATTCCTTCAATCTCTCTTCTCTGTTCTGTCATTTCCCTTCTGTTTGCCTCTGAACCCAGCACAGTTCATTATTTCATAACATGTTGGGCAGGCTGCAGATTCTTATACACTACTTCTAGCATACAGATTTCCCTCTCCAACTTGGAGATTTCATCATTTAGCATTGAGAATTTGACTTTGTCTATACTCTCCCCAGCCCAACCCATGAGAAGCATATGATGGATATCCTCAGTATCATGAAGAAAAAGAATCAGTTTCAAATGAATCATTCTCAGAAATATGAGAACAGCAGAACTCTGTGCTTTCTGAAGAACCCAGTATATTTCTGCTTCATATGAGACATGTTTCCATAGCTCAGAGTCAACTTTTCAATAAGAATTGACATCAGATTATTGAGATTTGATTCCTTGCTGTGGCTGTCTGTGAGATAAAATCAGATGTGAAAGACAAAGTGACTTTTCATCTCTAGATCCACTGCTTCTGCTCTCTCTGAAGACACTACTGAAACCCAATTGTTATTGCTGATTGATGTGTAATTCAGATATGAGTTGCTGTTACTGAATTATCTAGATCTAAACATTCAGATCTTTCCAGCTGTGTAGTTCTATTCTTAGTTGTAAAAATTAAAAATATGTGAAATTAATTGATGAAATAAAAATATATTTGAACAGTTCAATCCACAGGCAAAAAGAAGAACAATTTGACAAGAAGACAACAGCACCTTCATACTGTTTCTCAAGAGCCTGTTTTCAACTCTGCTCAGATACTACTCTGAATATCTGTAGAATTCTAATATGAAGCTGAGATCTTGCAGCATTCCATCACTTGTGATGTCTATGTCTGATCTGATAATGTGTTTTTAATAAATGCTGATACTGAATTACCATACATAAATATCTCCTGCAAAAGACTTCTTACTCAACAACTGCATAATTTACATTTGCTCAGAAACACACTGAGTGATCATATACTTGTTCCTCACTTTCAGTTGTGCTGAATATCATGCCTTGATGCTGTTTTAACTGATTTTCATAAGTCAAATTCTCACATGAATCAAAAGGGAAGAGCTTTATCTTTTGAAGGTGAAACAAAAATAGTTCAAGTTTGCATTTCTCACTTTGAATGTAGCATAGAAAGTCTTCTCTTTTGTGTATCATAAAGAAACTGTAAGGCCATAACTTTGCAGAGCTGAAATCAACAAGAAATGCATGACCATCATTTGATCTCATTATATTTTGTGGAAACAGATCACCATGAGTGATATTCATATTGTATAGATGATTGAGCTGATCTCACAAACTCTGAGCTCCAGTAAGAGTAACTCTAGCCTTGTCAATGATACAATCATCAATGTATTCAAGCAACAGTCTACAAATAGAGTCTTCAGCTGTATTTATTCTCTGCTGCTATTCTAGCTTCCATTTCAAGCTTTGTTTCTGAGCTTCATCAAGTTTGAACCAGCCATGGCAACAAGGCCCAACCACTCTGCTTAGATTGTTTTCAATCAAATAATCATACACTTGACATTCAATGATGAAGGGGTCTTTCTCCCATGCATTTCTTTTGAACCATGATTCCGGCCAGTCAGATTGCATCAGAGTGTACTAAGAATATCATTATTGTAAGCAAGGATTTAACTGAGCAGAGGAATGCTGCTAAGATGTTTTATACCAATTTGAGAGCATATATTTTGTGATTAAGTTGTACTTTGAAGAGATAGCTATGGCTTCCAGTGAACAATAGCTCTAGAAACTCAATATCAGACAGAAGATGGCTAAGATCATTGATGAAAGAACACTTCATCTTATAATGTTTTAACCACACAGTTCAGCATGTATACTTGTGTTTAGATAAGAACATCTGTTGAAGATTCATAGAAAGTAAAGAAGTAGTTATGATGTTGATGCAAGCAGATAAAATCTCTGAAAAGAGTGAATAGCAATGCTGAAAGATTAAGAGATGTGTTGATCTAATCAGTATGGGTGAGGTTATGACTGTATTCATGTGATATCAATCAACTTCATTTATGATTGACTTGCCATGCAGAGTACCACCAGAGTATCAACTATAGAAAATGTTGTAGGTCTCAGAGCCCTTCTGTCAGTGATCCTTGACATTAATGTAGAGGAAGACTTTTAATTGATGATCACCAACAATACACACAAATTTAGTCTGAGATGTTTCATGAAGAATAAATTAAAAGACAAGAGTTCTTGAGACTTTGAATCATGTCTGAAGGTCATCAGATCAGCAGTTCAATTGAAAATCCATATTATCATGACCAATTAAATTGATTATAGCTGTGAAAATCAACAGAACAACTGAGTGCACTAGAAAAGCAACACCTCAGAAATGCTCTCCACTGTGCAATACAACTCTGCAAATAAGTTTGACACTCTTTGTTGAGCACATTCACTCCCCATCCATCATCCAAACCTTGTTTAGTATGAGATTGATCATACAAATGGTGCTCATCACACCAAACAGCAATAGACTATTTTCATGAGGTGAAAGCTTTTTCCATAGTTCTCAGGCATCTTTCCTAAGTGCTTAACCTTCTTGAAGAAATAAATATACCAGTCCTCATCTTGTCTGATCAATTTAAGCTTCAATTATTGCTTGATTTTACTCTTTTACCCCAAATGACTCTATTTAAAGAATAATTATTACCCTTTCCAATCCACAGTCATGTCTACCCTGCTTGAATATCTTTCAGTTGTTGATCCCAGTTTGAATCAAATCAATGCCAAAAAAGAGACTAATTTGTTTAATAGAGACTGGGAAGATTTGGAGGGCATTGAGGAATGGATGGATTTTATCTATAAAAACTTGATTGCTATGCTAGATAACATCCTCACTCAGCCATACCAGCAACATAAGTTTGACTCCTCCACACCAGTTCAATACTCTGCTTGTTGTATTGTCAATGAGCCAACTGTTACTATCATTCTCTTGAAATAAAATCATACCATTGTCAACTGCACTCTGAAGCTAGCATTCAAAGCATCAAGTATCATCTCAGTGATATCTTGAACCTTAGGCAATCACTCTAGCCTTTATAGTGAGACAGTTTTGCTGAACTGAGCTGGGGTTTATTCTAACATAAGTTTTCCCCCCAGCAATTGAGTTCTGAGTGATATCAAAGTGTCTGAGAAGTGGAACACAGATCAGCAACACAATCACTCAAAACAAGAGAAATTCTATAAACCACTCTGTCAAGTGGTTCACTACATAAAGCTGTTCAACATCAGATATACTTATATTATATTGAACAAAGAATTAGTTTGTATCAGAAGAACACTTTCAGAATATGAAGAGGTTTCACTGACTGCTGACTGTTCAGCACAGATCAGTCAGTCTTCTGCCACTTCAATCAGACAATTCAATTGACTTTCACAAGAACCCACAACATCTTTATCTAGAACAGATTCAAGTCCACTATTCTGAGTAGTGATTCCACATCCACAATCTCAGCAGAGGGACAAACAATACCTTACCTCAGAGTATAGAATCAGAATTAGACAGAATAGTATTGTTTCTATCACTGCACTGTCAAATATATCACTTGATTCTCTCAGTTTACTACTGTCATCACCAAGCAATATAAGATCCTCTCTCTCTGCTTATACTGCTGACAGAAACTTCAATGTGAATGAAGACAATGTTCAAATAGCTGTGATTCTATAAAGTGAAAACAGATCAAAGCATCTAACTATCAATCTTGCACTCTTCTGACTTCACATTTTGACAGAATGTGATATTACTTTGCAATCATCATATTCTTCTCTGAGAAAGAAGTTGAACAGAAGAGAGTTCTGAACATGAAAAGTGAGTCCTTCTCATTTGCTTACTTCTTACCTTTTCTCTTATGTTATCTGACTATGGAAAAGAGAAGTACATTCAAATGTCTTTTAGTGTCACCACTTGTTGAGATCAGAGGAATTATTATGTAGACTTCTGGTGAATATATTGAAATGCTGAGAACTTATAATTTTCTCTTTTGAAATCATCAGATTTCAATTTCTTTTTTAACTTCTTCAATGTTACACAGTTCAAGTGAACAACTTTTGTCTGTCTTATGGCTTCTAGACTATAAATCAACAATTTTCTGATCAGCCTGCTATTTAAGATTTCTCAGCCTACTTCTCTTCTCAAATTCTGAATACTGAATTTCTACTGTGGAAAAGATAGATAGATCTCTGATTTGCATACTGAGCAAAGTTTATCTTCAGTAAAAAATGACTAGAGTGCTAATACTTTCAGAAGTTTGATATTGTTATGCTTTATCATTACTTGAATTCTTTTGAAAGTGATATTGAATCACTGAGCAAAAGACAGATTGTAATTTGACATTGTGAAAGAAAGTAAAGCATGTGATATAAATGATACCTTGGTATGTATATTTTGTTGGACATCTGAGTGGTTGTATTGATTCTATCTAGTGAAGGTTAATATACTTGGTGCAGAGTGCTAGTCTGTACTAAGAAGTCTAGAGCTCCCATATATTTGTCTTGTTCATCTATATTCATTCAAGAAAGTGGTGAAATATGTTAACTGACAAGCAAAGCCTCTTGTTATTCTTGTTGGGCACTAGTTGCCCAGACAGCCACTCCACCACATGTAATTACCTCTATATAGTTAGCTAGTGATTACAATGAGAAGATTAACCATTCCACAGTTCTGACACATTGAGCATATGAAGATCAAAATGTGAAGTGTCTTTAGACAGTGACTGATAATAATTGAACATGAGCAATATAGTCATTAGCAGTACTCAGAGCATGAGAAGGAAAGATCATTGCTGTGGGATGTAATGAAGAAGAGAGTGAACAATATGACAAGATACTATTGCATGATGCTGTTCTGAGAGGCCTAGATATTACAAAGACAGAGAACTACAGAATCAGACTCTAGATCAGCATTGAGCAGCAGATCAATGCAGAAAATTTGTTTACATAATTCATTAAAACAACTACACACAGAATTGCTAACAAATAACTAATCAGAAAATCCATAGCCTAGACAAAATGGAGACAAAAATTGTTTCTTTGAACTTCATGCACAATCTGAAGGGGTTAAAAGAAGGGCTTGAGAGTACCATATGATACCTCAGAAACATGACAGAAAAGATTTACCACTCAATGTCTCTTCAAATTTTTATTTTTGTTTCAGTGCTGAACCATAAATATCAGATTTGACATTATAGTAAGTCAGTATGATATTCAATATCTATATTTATTCCAGTCACTAACTAATATTAGAATAATTTTGAAAATAATAACACAAGTTTTCACACCACTATCACTACAAGTAATGCTCAGATGGCTGCCCACAAGTCTGTTATTATCATCTTCTTGTTCATCAATTTTGAGGCAAAAAGAGAAGAGGCTTGAAATGAGAGTAAGTCTGTTGTTGACTCTCTCTCAAAATCTTGAAGAGGTGTAGTCACAGCCTTTCTATCAACTTATACTTACTCTCTTCTAATACAAGCTGTGATTAATAATTACCCACAAATGATGAGTCCTGTTTGTTATGAATGAATTATAACACACTGACTAACATCTATATCAGACCATGTCTTTCACAGCCCATCAACTAAAAACAATATCAAAATACAGACTGAGAGGACTTGTGTTTTTGCCAGAAAAGGCAGATATTGAAAATACATTCACAATTGTGATACCTCTTTATGTATCTGATATGGTAAAAGTTGAAGAGTAAGTAGTAGATACAGATCATATCTACCATATTTTGAGTGACTGTTTTGTTGAGATTCTGAATAACAGCAAGCTCACAGCATTGATCATGGATGAGATTATATAAGCAACCCACAGATTACTATCTTGCACTGTAGAGATTGTATTAAATTAAGAAATCTTTTTTTTTATTAAATCAAATATAAGCTTTGGATTACACTGTACTGTTCAAAGTATAAAGATTCACATCTTGAGATGCAAACTGCTGCATTTTATAGTTTGCACTGTCAAAATTTTCAAAACTCAACATAAGAGTAACTGTGTTCTGAGATGCAAACAGCTGCATTTCATCATTTATATTGTCAAGATTGTTGAAGTTCAAACCATAAGAGATGATCTGACAGATGAAGGCTTTCATTGCACTATCAAAGCAGTTGAAGTCTAAATTGTGAGAAGCAGTCTGAGATAGAAATTCTTGTCTCACATTATTTGAATCAAAGCCACTAGACTGAGGGTTTGGAGAGGGCAGAAATCTCAGAGATAACAGATTCCCACACTCTCCAGACTGCTGATAACACCTCTGCTCACTTCCAGTAATATTCAATCATGCTATCAGCATTGAATTCACTGGCTGAAATACAATACTTTGAGGAAATATACTTTGAGAATCTGCATTGCCTAATTGAACATTTTGGTATGATTTGTTGACTGTAGATTTTCCTTACAACATACTTTGAGAGTAATTTCCAGAAGGCATCAGCTGCTCAATATTCATATTATATAATTCAGAACTGTTATCTCTGCACTCTGAATTCCCTGATTCTTCAGAATGAGATAGATTGATCACAGCATTTGCCAGAGAATTCAGTCCACTATACTGACACATTTGACACATTTGATATTGAGGCAGATTTTTATCAGTGTCATACAGAACTGTTGAATCTGAATAGTGCATTTCAGAGGAATAAAGATTAGATGCTGATGAGTTTTCAGAATCTTGCATATTATTGAGTTTTCTGACAGAGCTTCTCTCAGAGAATAATAATTCAATTTCTTTAATGATACAGCATTGTGAAACCAAATGACAGCATCTGACTGTGTAGAAGAACAAGCAGAATTGAAGGTTTTCAGAATAATGTCACTTATTTTATCTGCATTCTACATGATGTGTGAGCAAAGAGCATCCCCTTTGAACAGTCAGTTCTCATCATTGTACATTGATTGACTCAACTCAACTCAATATGAAGCTTTTTTGAGAGTATCAAGTATGTTTTCTTGATCTTTGAGAAGGGAGGAAAAGTTATGAATATCTAGATAAGTCAGAGCATCAAAAGATTCATATGCAAAGAATATTGCTATCTCTATTCCAGAGGTGTTGCACACATTCTCAACTGCCAGTTGTTTAGTTTCATACTTGAGTGCAATGTAAGCAGTTTCAGTGTCAATAAACTGAGCCACATGTTCCATGTAATATCTAAAGTTCTCATTCTTATTTCTAGCTGATGATGATATTCTGAACACATCATCTAACCTTGTGCTTTCTGCTTGTTGCAGTTTGCTTTTCCATTGATGGAAATCAAACACTAGAGATCACTGAGCAAGACACTGAATGAATCTTTCCTTAGACTCTGATGTGTGCTTTCTGAAAATGCTTTTTATATGGCCAAGACAACAGTCTTCACTCTGTAAATTCTCAAAGAACCCTTCAACTATATCATGGAGACTATATTTCAAAAATTGACAGATGTTGTTGAGATTTTCTTTTATCTTCTGCAAAAGACACTGAGCCCAACACAAGGAAGAGGAATTGAGATTGAATGAACATGTTTCTGAAAGTACAACATTCATTGTAGATTGCATCTCATCTTCAGAAACTGAATTCTCCTTTTCAGAAGTGATATTTGAAGCAGTGAGTTGCTGAACTGATTCAGAGTCAATGGAAACAGAACAGATCAAACCCTCTTCATAAGCATTGTCTAGAGTGTCAGTGATTTGCTGAAGCAATTCATTGTTGATAGAAGTAGAAGAAGTGTGAAAGAAGCAAGTAGCAGTGTGCATCTGCTGATATGATGCATTGAAGTATTGAATAACTGTTACTTCAACTTGTTCTGCAATTGTCTCAAGAGCAAAGATTACATCCATGCAATGGACTCTTAGCAAGTCTGAAGATACTTGCAGTAAGGCTTTCAAAATTGATGATACTCTCAATTCTGTCATCTTAAGCTGTTGAACTCAAGGAAAGAAGAAGAACAAAGCTCTGGCAAAGAATTTGACAAGGTGAAATGAGTCAGATAAGATTAGCAGCAATGCAAATATTAATAGCATTGCTTGCCACCAGCAACTATTGTTTTATTGGTAGTTCATTGATGAGTCTGCCAATGAACTCTTATTTTATTGATAGTTCACTGACCAGCCCATCAATCAATACATCAGCTGGCAGAGCAGTCAGTGAACAGTGGAACAGATAGACTTACCACTGATTCATATATAATAGCATCTATTGAATCAAACTTATCAACAACTCACAATTGATTTTCCCATATTTCAGATTTATACACACTCTTGATGCAATAGTCTGTCTGCACTGATGAAGAAAAACTTGCCAACTCAATAAAGAGACTAAATTTCCAAAAGAGCAGAGTCTGTTGTTTTGTAGCTCTTCAAAGTTGATGTGCCACAGACAAGTCACTGCTCTGTTCTGAGAGAATGACTACTGATATTGCATTAATGTTGCTTTGACCTCTACAGCATCACCACTACTCAGTTTCTCCTCATCAACATCATATTCTATGGAATGAACTTTCCTCAAAAGTAGCAGCACCATGATGGCTTCAGACAAGAGTGATATTGAGCTCAAAAATGAGCTTTTTAAACTTTCTTTCCCAATCAGCAACAGATACAGATGCTACTATTGTATCTGTGTTGAGAGCACAAGAAAACTTGTGTCAATCACCAGCACAAGTGTGATATACTAGCCCAGCTTGAGTCTGTGCCTTGCAAAACAGATTAATAACAATAGAGTAACTATTTGTACCAGCTCTGAGCAATTTTTTGCCATCCAAAATTTGCTGAAATGAGGATGTCATATCTTCAATGATTGAAAAGTTCTCATTCAAGACAGAGAGTGGCTGTCTGATAGCTATAAACCACAAGACATCTCTCCATCAGATCATTTCAAAATGAATCAACTTAGCTTTCTTTTCTTACAAAATGTATTCTAACATCTCATATATGCTTCTGTCAGTGGCACTCATTGTGCTAAGTATGATGCATTTCATCTTGCTTATCATTCACTGCCTTCAACCTCACCATTCATCTGAGATATCAATCTTTGTTCTCTTTATCTGTGTCAATGCTGTTGTCATTGGCATTAGTCTATCAGGCTTAAGGTGTGGGGGTGAGCAGTTCCTCAAGATAGTGATGGTAAATGCTAAATGCTTGTTTCAGATACATCAGCATTTTACTATTCTTTGAGAATATGTACAGCATTTCCACTAGCTCTTGAGATGTGTTATTTCCAGTCCTCTACTTTGATCCTCACTAACCACAATATCTAGATGATTCAGCTGAGCAAAATTCAGATCAGATCATTTATAAATACTCTTCTGCATTGATTATTTTTAGAGTATTGTTTTCTGTCCTCTGTGATAAAGCTCAGATTGATCTTATGATGTGCTCTTCCCTCTAGTCTTGATAGATCTTTGCTCATTGAGTTAGCTCAGTTGCTTATAAAGTATTGATAAAAGATACAGCTGTGGCTGTATCTATTGACTATATAATTCTCACAATTGCCAGTCTGCTTTTTTGATGCAGAATTCACAGTATATCATCTCAGAGATCTATTATCTGTGAAGTTGCAATTCATACACTTCTCATTATTATAACAGCAGGTTTTGCTGCAGATGAACTTGTCCACAACTGACCCCTCTGAATTGAAGTAAGTTCAGTGAAACTATAAATATCACTTCAATGTATACTGATATGAATTCAGATAATGTTGATTATTACTATTGATGTCTATCTGACTTGAAATATTTCCACTCTGTCTGAAGAGCTGGGGAACACAGTACTGTTATTGAACTCAGAGAACACATTCAATCTAGACCAGCTCAGACCCCATCAAGAAAATCATTCTGCTCATCTTTCTTTCATTTCAAGCCATGATAGAGCCATGATGATGATAAAGACTGTAATGGGGTTTGACATCAGAGCAATATCAATGACTGAGAACTATACACAACTAGATAAGATTGAAACAGCTCACTCTGAAACAGCACATCTGATACATCACCCTCTTCTGTTTCTGCTGTGATGATCTAACAGTAATTTCTAGAAAATTAAAGCAGTGATCTCAATTTACTATTCAGATCTATCAATCTTGAGCACAGAGATATTTACTGTATAATATGAGAAACATGAGGGAAACTATTCACAGAAGCTGAGATACAATGAATTGACTGCTTATAGTGATGGAAAAGCTGTGCTTCAATTATTCCAGCTCTGATTTTTTAAATTCTTTTTTATTTTGCTTCTTTTTCCTCTACAACTCTTGTCCATGACTGATCCCTCTACACTGTGCTATTATATAGCTTCCCAGACAACACATCTGATTTTTTCTATTTCTGATTGCATTGAAATGTGGCTGCCTCTAGTCATATAGCAAGATCCCATGCTCTTCTAAATTTACTTGCTTCTAATTGCTTGAACATTGAAGGGTTTTAGCTATTTCTATTTAATATTATAACAATATCAATTGATCTAACTTCCAGATTTCATTTCTGCTTCTGCCTTGTCTTCTTTGCTGGAAAGCTTATCATGCAGCTGAATGCTTCTTACTCTAGTCTTATAGCTTCAGAATAAGAATATTAAAGCTAAAGGCTCAAGCACAAATATCTTCAGATCTTATATGATATTCTTCACTTCATGATCTGGTGAAGGTACAATTGAGTACACAAACAGTTTAGAGCAGAAAGCAAAGTAATTCTGAGTTTAAGAGGTATTGATCTTCTTAGAATGTTCTATTCATTGTGTAGCTAATATCTTTTCAGAGATGAACAAAGATTTGATCTCAGGTCAGCAAGTATGAAAAAGAGCAAGCACTGATGCAATGCAAAAAAATGCAGAGCCCAACAAGAGAATCAACAGATCTCAGAATCAAAATGACAACCAAATCACAGCACATGATCTATTGAACAAAATACAGAGAAAATATCAAATCAAGAAAGAATATATTCAAAAAGCAGTTTGCCAATGTCTGAGACTCTACTGCTGCAGCTGTGAGGAGGATATTAGCAGTGGAGGGAAATGTTGACAATATAGCCATGCATCATATTCAGAGTGCTTGCATGAAAGAAGACTGTATAGGGAAAAAATATCAGTTGACTCATCACACAAATCAAATCAAGTGAATAGCTATCATGATGCTCAGACAAATCTTCAAAAAAGCTCAGTTTCAGTGATCTGTCTTAACCAAGCTATTGACAGTAATGAAGATTCAGAAGTGCTCTATATATTGCCTTACACTGAACTGAAGCAGAAACTGAAGAAAGATGTAATAAAAATGAAAGATCTGAATTAATTGAGTTATCAAGTGCTGCTACTGCAAAGGAACTGACTCAGCAGTCAACAGATGTGTATGTGGATATAAGTATTGTGAAATATGTTTTCATTACTCAGAATGAGCCTGATGTGACAGATGAAGCTGTAAGGAAGAGTGTAATTATACTGTGGGGAATTTAGACAGAGGCTCTCAGATCAACAATTTCTCCAATAGTTTAAATTTAATCCTCAACTTTCAAGTCAGATGTTTAATGAGATGTTTGTGCCAATACTGTGCATGGATTCTGAACAGAGACACTTGTGATTGACTAAAAAGACACTGAGAAAAATGATGCTAATTATGTCTCACTCAGACAAGAAGATACAGTAGCTATCTGATCTCTCTGTAGTAGAACAGCTGAGAAAGAGCAGATGAGCAGCATCACTTATCTCATTTGCATCTTTTAATTAGTCATTAATTGTGAGGCTCTGAGCAGCTATAAGAATAGCCATGTTCATCCACACTCATATAGCAAAATACAAATCATTATTCACAGAAGCCTCAGAATCACAAAAAAGTTAATCAAGACTTTCATAAAGAGTATATAATCAGCTTCAAGTTGTCTTTCTATCATGATAAGTTTGTTGTTTCCATAAGTTTGTTGTTTCTTAATGCTTATCTTATTCAGAAATCTCTCAATATTGTTGCTCAAGAGAGACAGAATATTGATCAAAATATTGCCAATCTGAATGATCTCTATAGCATGTTACTCCAAATGAGACAGAATATTGAAGAAAATATTGACACTCTGAAGAAACCTCTTCAGCATCTTAACAACATCAAGACAACTGATAACATACAAAAATATCTTCAAGAATTTTCCATTGAATTTCACAAGCTTTTTTTGTTGTTTGAAAAGCTGGCCAGTTTTATATTGTGTGCTTCAAATATAGACATAGAAACAGAGGAATTGAATGGGTTCAGATGGCATATAACTGCTTTATGGGAAGATTACAGATATATACAGCAGATTGTGTACACATGCTTATTATATTGTCATTTGCAAGATGCTAAGCTTTGTTGAGAGGTACAGTATCTTCAAGAACAGATGTATGATTTAGAAGCTGTTTGTGAAGAAAGCAAGAAGCAACTGAAGACAGACTTGGAAAATCTGGAGAAGAACCTGTTTTAGTGCATATTAATATGTTTTATCTATAAAATCTCAAACTCATTCAAAGTGATCTCAAATCTCCAAGCAACACATCAGAGTGATTAGATTGTTGCTTGTTGAAAATGCTACTGAAGAATGTAAATGAATGATATCAAACTGTACATAAACAAATGCTGTCAGCCCTTCTGTATCTTCATAGCTTATTGAGTATGAATGGCCATGAACATATTGATCCTCAGTTGAATTGGGTGAAGCAAAGATTCAAACTGTTTGTTCCATGCTAACAAATTCCAGAGGCTCAATCTGAGTTTCTCAGACAGAAAACAGTAAGACTGACTTGCACTTTAAATCTTATTGTGTCTCTCACTAGATTTCATAAAGAGAGATCTTGCACCCACTCTTCTCCCATTCTTTTATTCTCTACACACATCAATGCTAGCCAGCATGGAATCACAGAATCTCAATCTCAACCATTTTCTTAACCTCTGTTTCAAAAGACTTTTAAGCTGGTTTCTAGTTTTTACTCTTCTCTTTATCTTGTTTGATGTTGTCTTCTGAACAATTGCAATAGCTGTGATGTGATTAGCTGCTCAGTTGATCAAAATATTTCCTCAGTCACAAAGAGCAAAGACAAAACAGAATTGAACAATGAGCTGTTATAGTGCCCCTCTCCAGATGACACCACAATATTGAAATATGAAGACAACTATCACCAGACTATCTATTGAACTGAAACAGCAGATTGCAGACCATCTGAATATGAAAGACATTGCATATCTAGCTTATATCTGCAAATTCTTTCTCTTGATTGAGCTATATCTTTATAAGACCATCAACTTGAACACCTCCAAGAAGACATATTTCCATGTGTTAAAATTGTCAGCAATGATCAATAAAGATTCAACTCTGGCTGAATATATCAAAACACTCAAGATCAGTGATCTGAGAAAAGATGATATCAGACAGATGAACAAATTGAATGAATTGATGAAAGCAGAGGAATGAAAGACCAGCTTATCAGCAGATGAAAGTATCACACACTTGCTATCTCAATTGAGCAACCTCAAGTCATTTTTCCTCAATCATCTTTGTGGTAAGATACATCTAACCATCTTTAACTTTGCCACACTGTTAAGTCTGACAAGACTCAAAGTGTCAGTGGAATCTCTAGTATCATATTCATCATCTCTAATTGATCATCTGCCCCCCACATTGAAATGTCTTTATGTGAAAGAGATAAATGATGAAGTGTACAAAGACATCTTGTCTCAATTACTGATAGACTATATCAATGCAGCTTCAGCAAAGTTAAAGCTGGTCTTCATTCAATTATACACTGAATATTGAAAAGACAGTGCCATCTCATTGAACAACACATGTAAAAATTGTGAAGTGAAACTAGAACTTCAATACTGAATAGAAATGCATGAAATCTGAGGTTTCAGTTATATGGCAATTCTGAAAACTCATGGAATAGAGAGTCATTGGCAATACATGCCACTCAATCATTGAAACCAATAAGCAAATATAAAAAGCAAAAGAGGTTCCATCACTGATTGTAATATGGATTGTAAGATGCTGATTGATATATAGTCTTCTTGAATCTTGAATTTCAATCAATGATTTGTTTTATGATGCAGTTATTGATTGATCATCAGACACATTCAGCTAGTATCAGTAAAATTTAAACTGATACTGTTGAATACAGAATGTCATCTGATCTTGAGGCTACTTTGCTGCTTATTTCTGACTTTGGGAAACTGCTTGCTACAGTCCCCACTTTGCAGAAGATATCTTCTCTTAGTTATTCATACCCCTCATATCCACTCCCAAAATATTATGTTTTCAAAACCAATAAATTATATAAGTTACTAATAGATGAATCTTGAGTATATATTTTCTCATGAATCCAGACTACATCAGCACCTCTTTGCCAGGCAATGAAGATCACACTCTCTTAATATATCTTGACACATTGGTGCATAGATCTCTTCATTGACCTATGACTTTTGACCAAAGATTTAATTATCATTGAGAGTGTTCTCTAACCCACTCTATACAGCCTACTTCAGAATGTGGAGAAAGACTATGAGCTGCATTTCATACAATACATGGTTGATAGTCTTGCTGAAATTCATTAAAATACACTCTCAAAACTTCTTTTTGCTCTTACAGATGCAAAGACAGTCTACATTTGTGAATTGAAAATATGGCTTTTGATCTAGCAATCTGTTTAGAAGTCTCAATGAGTTGACTTCAGCTACAATCACCACAGGCAGCTTGCACATCTGCCAAAGACCTCCTCCAACTGAATTCCAAAACATCAAAACCTGAAACCTCAACATCTGAAAGACTGTTCTTGATCTTATTGACACTCATCTCACAAGCCATGATGCCAGCATTTCAAAAGCCAGTCAGATTCTTGAAAAAATCACTAAATCAGACAAGCATATTGAAACAACTCTGTCATCAGAGTTGCAAATCCTACCTCTCTACTCAATATCAGGCAATTTCACAGATATTATTGACAACACCAACACAAATTTCAGCTCCCAAAAGTCTCAAATACCATATCCATCACATTCATACAAAACAAGATCATTTTCTCTGTGACAAAATTACTCAGCTTCTGTGGAAAGTTATGAAAACAGATTCAAAACTGAAAGAGATGAAAATGAAACTGAAACAGTTGCAGAAGCTGACTGAAAAAGATACTTGCTTTGCATTTTCTTCTTTCATTCAGCTTTCTTTCTTTGCAAAGTTTGAAGTGAAAGTTTCAGAATGAGTTTGAAATATATTGACAATCTGTATTTACTTCTCTCTGATGCAGAGCTCTGTGTGATTTTCTGTTGTACAGTATATATATCATTTGCTGATTGATAATATTGTTGAATCAAAGGAAAATGATTGATTACTCAAAAATAGAATTATTCTTGCTTGCATCAATAAGAAATAGTGCATTCTGAAAAATTAGAAATTCTGAATGTTGAAGAAAACCCCAGTGATGCCAAATTCTCTACACAGCTGGAATTAAGAGCTTCAAGTGACAACTTGTATAGACCTCAATAACTATCTTATTGCATATGATTCATTCTTGGGGCGTGAACTCTGAACTATTCTTCTAACTAATAAAGCTAGTGGTTACACAATGGCTACACATACCTTGAGCTTAAAACCATGACAAGATTATACCAGTCAAGGGTGCTTACATCATGCATTGTCTGATGAGATTTGAAATAATTTTCACTTCTTGAATTCTTTGAATTGGTGCTGATGTGACTGTGATGTTTGATGTTGACTAATGTATTTTATCACTTTCTCAGCTGATCTAATATTTTGCCAACAGAAATTCAAAGCCCTGTCATTCAGTGGCTCAGAACATCACCATCATATGTTTATCTTTTCTGATTTTTCAGATTGAGATGATGGAGATTGTGATCTCTGACAGTCATGTTTTTCTGATTGATGCATCTTGTCCACTCACTCATTGCCTTGTTTGCACCTTACATTGACACAGAAAATGATACATCACTGAAATCAGAGAATGAGCTCTCATTGCAACTGATAGCTTGGAGTTAATTTCCCAACAGAGGATGACCTCTACAGTGAGTATCAAGTCTAATATTTGATTTTTGCTCATTTTGACAATCACCACCAGCTCATTGCCTTGAGCAAACACAGACTAGTCATTCAAGACTTGTTCTTATACAAGAGAAAGAGCCATATGAACCATTTGTCTTACATTTTGTTATATACATACATGATTTTGGCACCAGCGCGCCAATCAAGAGATGAACTGTCAAAAATAGCTACTTCACTTGACAGCCTGTGATTTCTGCTCATTTTTCATCATTTTCTGATTTGGCTGATTATTCACAAGTATAAAGAGATAGAAGCAACTCTGTCTTGATCTGTATATTTGTATACTTCACTGTCTGTTCTTTTTCAGAAACTTCACAAGCCACATCTTATCATATCAAGACAAGTCAGTGAGCCAGTATGTTCTCCAATCAATCAATGAGGCAATTGCCTGCCTCTTCTCCACTTGCTTTCAAACCTCATATTTCTCAATATCAATATTCAGATCAGATTGAAGATATTGTTGATACTGAGAAGTATATCTATAAGAATGAGATTGAAGAGCAGATATCATACAGCAGAAACTCAATGACATCTGATTCAGTTACACCAGCCCTTGAAGAATTTCCAGATATTGAGAAGTTTGATCAGCTCATAAAGAGATAACACTATATCTATTCATTTCTAAGAAAAATCACTGACAGATTATTAGTTATTATACTTTAAGTTCAGAAAAGATCTTAATAACCTCAAACAACACTGAACAGATAAGAATGATACTTCTTAACCTCAAAGACACATCCATAGAATCAGTAAATTTTTGATATGAATATTGAAATTTCAGTTCTTTTTAGATTGAGAAGTAATATATAGTCATTTCAAATCTGGTGCTGATATATGATTTGAAGGCACTGGGTGAAAAAATCATTCACACTCAGCAATAACCAGATACTCAAGATATGTTTTGAAAAGCCATATGGAATAATGTGCTCTCAGACTGATATTCACCTAGAACAAAACATTGATCTATCACAAAGAAACTCTAAAACTCATTGTAATCAAAAAGAAGCTGTTTGAAATTCTGATAGAAGCACATCAGCAATGCCAACATGAAAACCAGAGAAAGACTTTAGCATAAGCTAGAATGATATATTTCAAGTACATTCATACTACAGACTCAAATCCCATCTTAGAAATATCAAATGAACTAACTGCAGAATTAACAGAATCTCTGAGATGCTAGTTCAACAATACATAAAAATATACTCAATATGCAGTCCAGTACTATCTGAACCATCAGTATCAACTTTGAAAGAATTCCCAAATGTCATTGAGTTTGACAAGTGCATGGTAAGATATCTATATCAATTCAACACTGAGAGAGACTACTGACATGTTTATTAGTTATATCAAACATTTGTCTAATGAACTTAGAGATAAAGCTATAATATTCTGGAGCATGACTGGAAAGATTGGAAAGGCACTTCTTGATAACACTACAGAATCAGTTAAGTTTCAGTATGTATGTTTCAACCTTCTGAATAGTCATGTCATTTAGAGGCTGACTTAAGTGTTTTGAAGAGATTGATTCAAAAAGATGTTCATATTAGAGCAGATCAATGATCAGCTTTCAGTCTTCCAGAAAGAGAAACCCATTACAACTGAAGAGAAGCTCTTTAAAATTTTAACAACAGTATATCAGAAATGTGAACATGGAGACCAGAAAAAAACTTCAGCAGAAGCTAATGAATTGTATTCTTGATAAGTATATTTATTGCTGTCTGAGAATATTTTGAAAAGATAATCTTGACTAACTTCAGAATTAACAGGGTTCCCAAGGAACTAATTTGTGAATTCATTCATATATACTCAACATACAGACTGAAATTCACTGAACAATCATTTATGTGTGGATATGATGAATGCAAGAAAAGCTATCAACAGCTGAAATATCTGAGATGGCATCAGTTAAATCATGTGCATTATACTTTCTCTTCTATTGATTCTTTCTATTGCTGATTTTAGCAATAAGACAACTCTAAGAACATCTATCATCATGACTTCTCTAACTGACTTCAATGTCACAAGTCAACAGATCCTCTGACAACAAAGTTTCAGACAGACTTCTATCACTGTGAACACATCAATTCTTCTACAGATGAGTCTTGCAACTCTATCCTTTCCAATTCTCACTCTCTTAGAAGGCATGAAGATGAAATCCACAACCCCTGCAAGCAAAAGATTTGATGCTGTCTATATACAAAGAAAAAGATCTTTTCTCACAATGATAGCTTTGCAAAGCATATGTGGATTTTCCACTCCAAAGTTGATTGATCAGACAAGCAGAAACACAAGTCAACATATTCTTGATCAATCAACAAGACACTGCTTCAAACTATCACTACATACATGTACAATATCCTCAAGACTCAACCATTCTAATCCAATCCCAACCACCAAACTTCCATCCTCTGTCCACTATTACCTGCTCAGAAACTAAGTTGTTTAGTGATCTTTCTCATACACCATGCAAATTTTGCTACTTAGTTCTGTGTGATGTATTCTGTGCATACTGTATCTTGATACAGCTGCTGAGAACAGAAGGCAACAGTTTGTAGTTACAGTAATTGTCTCTATATCAATTTTCTCTAATTATTGTGTGAATACAATGAATGTATGAAAAGCTCTGTTCTCTTGTATTACTATCTGAGATATGAAGGTCTTGGCATCTCATAACTGAATATTCTCTCAGACAAGCATTCTTCTGATCAAACATTCTTTCAATCAAGCATTCTCTCAGTCAAGCAGTCTCTTGATCAAGCAGTCTCTCAGTCAAGCATTTTCTAGAATTCTCTAGATCTAGTATTCTCTTGATTTATCATTCTCTTATATACAGTAACAGAAGTTGAGTATACAACTCTACAATCATCAGTTGTTTCAGATCAGTGACATGAGAGAGTCACAATTTTGAATCATAAAACTGTGATCTGCAATCTGAAATCATGGCCTGGCATTGCAAGCACTGCAATAAAACAATCAATCACTCAAAATAACCTTTTGACAGAAGTGTCATTTTGAAACACTTCTTTGACTCAAAGGCCACCCTTGAATCTTCATCCATAGCTATAAAATGAAAGCTCTTCTCATAGAGATACAGTATGTGAGAACAGTCATGTCTCAGAGCCTTTATTTTCTATTGTGTTCCAGTGACATAAGATGCAGCCATCAATCTCAAAGAACTTCAAAAAGTCATGAAGCAAGCACAATAGCCTCATCCAGATGCATTATCAATGGAAAGAGACACTGCAGCATATACTGCATAGTTATTTTGATGACTGTCATTGTAGAGATGTCTACCTTCTCATCCACAAAGACAATCAGTACTTTACAATCAAATTTAGCAAAGACAATGGCTTAAACAGTCATTTTCCACTGCTGGATAAAGATATCATAAGTCATTTACAGCCACAGAAAGACACCTTGCTGACATAAACACAGAAGAAGCTATACCCTTCACCATCCCAAACAACATGCAAGAGTTACCTCAAACCTCAGAAATCCAAAAAGAAAGGGCAGAGCAAATAGAAAAGGAAACCCAAGAAGAGAAGTGAATAGTTCTTGATATGTTAACAGCTTGAGAATTGGCAGCTTGCAGTTATATATATTGTGATGAAACTCCCACTGGAAAATCTATTCATACTTGATTAATTCATATAGCTCTTGTGAAGTGCCCATCAATGATTCAGCAGATGTATAAACCTCTTGATTCAGCTCTCTTCTTGAACTGATCTGCAATCATGCAGATGCTTCAATGCATTCTTCAATGAGTGATTGAACATGAAATGCATCACAATGACTTGATATCAATAGTAGTAAACAACTGAGGGTTCAAGGCCACAGCATTCAATGTATGTCTTTGATCACATATTCAAGACTATCAGATAATGATTGTGGTTCAGAGTTTTATTTACTGTTTCTGGCACAGAGCTCACCTAGTTTAATTTTCTGTCATACATGCATCTTTTTGTTTCTCTTTGAGAAGTTTAATAAGTTAGTTAGATCAAAAATAAAACAATCCAACTCAGTACATGAATATTCAAGAACTCCTCAGCTCATAATAACCATCACTGTCATTTCAATACAAAATGAAGAGAGATTTTCTATAAGAGCTGGTGTTGACTAATCCATATTGAGATGCTTATGTTAGCTAGTACAGTTACTCAGATATAGATTGATTGGTATAGATCAGTTTGATCTGTGCTGAATAACCTGTACATATTATAAATATAGAGTAGTGGTTACAGATCCTTCAGTGATCTATAACTTTTGACTGAAGTACTCTGTAGATACAAATCTTAGCAGGTTCTATAGCAGACAAATCAGTACACTTTCCAACCTATACCAGCTGTTACATTTGATATACTGGTTTATCTCTCTTCAGATAAACAATCCATGCCCTTCATGTCAGAAGAGCATCAAGCTGTGATTTGATTGATTTATGTGATCTGCTCAGCAATTACTTCCATAAGATTCTTGTCACAGAAAAGGTAGAATGATTCTCAAGTTACTTATCAAGTCTATAAAATTTCTATCCTTTGAAGAATCCTCTTAAAAAAATCCTTGATTGCTTTTCTTTTATCTTCTTTTCTGTTTCCTTTTTCATTCTGATGGCTGCAATGACTTTTCTTGAGAAATAGAAATGGTACTTCAAACCACATAGCAGACTGGGTGGGATACCAGCAGTTTATTTTGAAGGAAATTATTCATATATTCATTAATTGCCACCACCATATCTAAATCATCTAAATACACTGAATCTCATTGACATGTTAAAATAAAATCAAAAATTAAAAATCACAAAGATGGTGTGAGAATTTGAAGTTCCATATACAACATTGATTGAGTGGGTTAAAGGAAGCAAATCAAGAACTATAAGAGTTCCAATCAATCAAACATTGAATGACAGAGAAAGCTCTTAAGAGATGGATAATACAGTTGAATATTAATTTTTGTCCTTCCATCATTGAGCATATCAAAGCCACCACAAATCATATGTTGATTCTTCATCACACCAATTCTGACATCAATCCTCTGACTGTGGGCAAAATGTGGGCATATTGATTCACAAATCATCTGTCAGAGTATAGCAGAGTGGAGCAGAAGCCAATGAATCTGAAACAGATGTCTAGTGAGAATATAAGCTTCATCATCAACTGATTCAATCGCTATGAATCTATATTCAATCAGTACAATTTCCATACAGACAATGTTTACAACTTTGATGAGATTGAATTTCAGAAAGGGGAGGAACATGAGCAGCTAACTGCTTATCAAGATACAAATTCTGTCATACAATCTTCATATTCTCATAGATTAATAACTGTGTTGGAGTGTGCTGCTCTACCCCCACTGATTGTAATGAGATCAAAGATTCATCTAGAAGATTGGTATACAGATATCAACTTGCCTGGCAATTATGCAATTACAACATCTGAATCCAACTTCACTAATGATGAGATTGCATTTGAATGAATTAAAAGATTCAACATGTTGAGCAAGAAACACCAGATGAGAAGTCATCAATTATTACTGCTTGACAATCATGGATCTCATCTAATCAAAGAATTCCTTCAATATTGTGACTTTCACAACATTATCATATTTGGATTCCCTTCTCATACAAGTCATATATTGCAACCTCTCAATGGCATTCCTTTTCAACAATATAAGCACTATCATACAAAAGCAATTAATGAGGCTGTCAGCTACAGATACTTGTCAGTGTTGTTGACATAATAGATAGCACACAACTTTATTCTGTAACCATTCCAAACTAATTAGCATGGAAATGGTCTTCTCTCTAAATTATGTATGCAAAGCCTTTGATTTACCTCTTTAATTCTATCATTGCAAAGAGCACTGCCTCCATAATTACCCAAACAATCTTGAGAACAAGTCTGCATCAGAAAATACAACACAAAGCAATCTAAATCTCATCTTCATTCTCTCATAATATGCACTTCACTCCCCACAACTGATGTCTGAAATAAATCTAAGACCACCAATTACAGGCAATTTTAGGAGCTGGTGATAACAACACAAAATAGAGATATGATATTTGATGGTAGATATATATTCAAGGTTCACGTCATTCTAACATGCAAAATATATCTACCACTCGCCAGTTTCTGAGGATTTCATTGAACCCATCAATGCTATAAATTCAAGAAGACTAGTATTGAAAGTTACTGTTTCAACAACTTCTTCAGATGATCAAAGTGTGTGGCAGAGAGACACTTTTTTAAACTTCATTCTTCTTTCTTTCACTTCTGATATCCATCATTCATACCACTACATTATCAACAGCCTGTTTAGAAGATCGCCTGTTCTCTATCAAGAATGACAGAATCTCAGCCAGGCTGAATTCCAGCCCTGATATCTTGCCAGCAAACTCATATACTAGTGGGTCAGCTGCTTTCTGTTCAAAGGCAAATCAGAAGAGCTGAGCTATTGTTTCTTTATCTGCAAGACAGAAGTTGATTTTCACATTCATACAACTGGCTTGCAAAAGTGTGCTGTTGACTAGTTCAATATGACAGATTGTCATGATTAACACTTGGCCATCTTCTACATCATCAATCTTCTTATGATCTAGTCTCTGACAATTTATCACAGACTTGAAATTCATCACAAGTCAAGCTGTCAGAAACCCTCTCACATAGAGAGAGCTGCAAGCTATGGAAAACCATTGAGTTGATATACACATGATTGATAACTGCAGAGAACAGCATCAGCTAGAAGCAGATCATTATTTGAATGAGGCATTCAGCAGTTGCATATTGTGCCATTTTCTTTGCAATCAGAAATACATGAATTTCTAGAGAATTGAGTCAATAATTCAGCCAATTCAACTTTGAAATCTTGAGCAGTGTAACTATCAAAATGTTGTGGAGGAAACATGTAATCCCAGAATATTGGCTTTCCAAGTTGCAGAGACAAGGAGAGAAACAAGAAGAAGAAGCAGAAACAACAAAGAAAGATGTCTGAGCAATTAAGAAGAATATGAGCTTTCAACTTCACTTATCATGACATGGAATCTGTTTCAATTGTCTTGAGTGTCTCTTAGAAATTAAATTCATTTCAAAGAACTTCTTCATCATCTCTCTGAACTCTGTGGGCTTTGCAACAGCAAGGCCTTGAATGACTATTCCAATACTTCTCTCTCTGCTCATGTGTCACATCATATATGAACTCCACTGCTTCTTCAACAGATTCAACATCCTCATTCCCACAAATGGCTTCTGCAATCATGAGATCTTCTGCTTTGCCAAGTACTTTTGCTATATTTGAGCAGGAACCAACTTTCTCCATATATACTTCATTGATGTGGTGGTAGAAGCTGCATACTATCAAGGGCAATCTTTCACTTGTGGGGTTTCAATGTTGTGAAACTGCTATCCATAGAATTTCATACTCATTCATTTCTGAAACCTTGAACCTCAGCTCTTTCCACCCACTTGATTCAACTTTCTCAACCTCTGAAAGGCTTTCAGTGGCTTTGACAATCATCAAACCATCAGCTTGCATGGCATTGAGAAGCTTACAGCTGCCATCTTCATTTTCCACAACAACTTGAGCAAAGTTGTCATATATATTTATATGGGAAATTCTCTGTTCATGAACTGTGTATTCAGGTTGCATATATTATGAAACCTTTCAGAGAAGAATCTGAACTCATCTTTTCCCAATATTTCTGAGAGACAGAATCTGGGTTGCTGTCTGAGTTGTTGAGGTGGTCATTGCTTGAGTTTGAATTAGAGGCAAAATGATTGTAGTCAATTTCATTGCTCAACTACAGACTATTAGCCACTGCTAGAACAGTGAGATGGAGACATTACTTATCAATGTGGGTATGAGAAATCACTATTTTCTGATATGTTCTGATAATACTGAGCTCATTGCAATTGACACTCTGTGTGAATCTTCACTTGACATGTCAGATATTGAGTGTAACTTGTTATACCATCCATGATCATTTCCATACAAACAAGACACTCTGTAGTTGCACACAGAGTTCAGGTTTCTGAATATCCCAATTCAGCAAATGTGCTGTCAACTCTGACTCTTATTTCTCAAAATGCTGCTGTATTTTGAATAGTGGTATATAGGTGAAAATATGCTTCATTAATAGTTGATTCATTTATATAATGTAGCTGTGGTGGTTGATCATTCTGTGAATTCAGTTCTGAGATTTTGGAGTTCAACTCAGTGATCTTTGTAGTAACTTTCTGATGTATTGATGTAAGTTGCTTAATTGATGCTCCTTTAACAATTCCATCCCACAACTTCATTATAAGTGGGGTTAGCTTATATCAAAGTGGCACTCAGTACATTCTGAGATCTTCTGAGTATGTATATCTTTCCACTGATGGTAACTGAGCTCATTCTTCAGAAAGATGTAGAGACTTGCATAGTACTCAAAGTTTTGCAGACTCAGAGAAGCTTTATGAATTCAAAAACAGCTGAATTCAGATTTTATCTGTGGATCAATGGTTTTTTTTGATCATGTTGTGCCTCACAATTTTTTCATTAATTGTACAGAGAGCACTAAACACATTACCAATCTCTTGTGAAATATCAGCATTATTTGTTCTGATTGCATTAGTAATGCTGTTTTGATGGCCAGCCTGGCATGCTTCATATAGCATTAGACTGGCCGTGTGACCATGCATGGGACTGGGACCAAATTTTTCCTCAGTCCCATTATTAGATATCTTAGTCCTGGTCCCATATAGTGTTTAGCAAATTAGTCACTTTACACTGTTTATATTATAAATCTAGTCCCAGATCATGTTTTACTAATAAATTAGTGATTCTGGTCCCATTTGGTCCCATTTTACAAAATGGGACCAAATGGGACCATGATTTACCCTATATAGGTTGGCAGCGATAGATAGGTTGGCAGCGGTAGGTAGGTTGGCAGTGGTAGGTAGGTTGGCGGCGATAGATTAGCAGTGATAGATTAGCAGTGATAGATTAGCAGTGATAGATTAGCAGTGATAGATAGGTTGGCAGCGGTAGGTAGATTGGCAGCGGTAGGTAGGTTGGCGGCGGTGGGTAGATTGGCAGCGGTGGGTAGGTTGGCAGCAGCACTAAGCAAGATAGAGGTAATATCTCCACCAATCATATCATCAGATTGATGTATTATATAATCATCAGAATGGGACCAAACTTGAGTCAAAATCATGATCAGTCCCAGATCATGTTCTGATTTTGATAGTCAGTCACTTTACATGGAATATCAAGATTTTTTAGTCCCATTTCACTCATGTTTTGATAATTCTAGTCACTTTACACTCCCATTCTGGTCCTGGTCCCACTAAAATCATGCCAAGAAATGGACTGAGACCAAACCAAACCAAACCAAATGTGTAATTCATGGTCCCGGCGGCCAGTCTATATAGCATTATTATATACTGTGTTGCTGCAATGTGGCAATGTCAATAATATCTATTCAAGGGTTCCTCTACCACTGAAACATCAGTTTTATCCCACTGAAGGTCTGAAAATGACTGCCTCACTCAAGTGACAGTATGAGTTAATTCTAACAGAGTTAGTGCAAAAAACTTGTTCTGTTTCACAGCTTCTGATACTTACTCTCAAGAGCATTCTTTTCTAATTGTTTATCCTTCTCAGAGTGGAACTTGTCAGAGTTTACCACCACTGTGGTGTGTGCAATCACCTTTCTATATATTTCTGCCATCATCTGAGAAGCTGTGATCACAAGCATCATATGCATATTTTCAGAAGCTCTGTCAACAATTGCTTTGGCAAGCTGAAGACAGTTCTTGATGCTAAGTGTTAAAGTGCACATTACATTTATAGCCTCATCTTCATCAACAGCATCATCAACAGCAGCATCATCATCATCATCATCAATATCAGCATCATCATCCTCATTTTGATGATATATAGATATAGAGTCATCATTGAATCCTTCATGAGGTGGAAAAAGATGTGCTATGAAGGAGACAAAAGCAGAAGAAACAGAAGGAGAAGGGGTGGAGGTGGCAGAATTAGCAGTGCCAGCACCAGAGTTGGAAGGAATGGGAGGAGGAGAGGCAGAGGTGGTGGAATTAGCAGCACCAGTGCCAGAATCAGATGGTGCAGAGATGATGGAAGTGATATCAGCCATTGTTTGAAAAAATCAAATTTTGTTTGGAAAGTGTAAGATGGATGTGCGGGTGTTTAATAAAGATGATAGTTTATGATAATGATAGTTTGAGAGATGCAGTCTAGATTTTATATTCTTTCAGAGATCACATCTTTCTTTTTCACAGCTACAGTCATGCTTGCATTTCTGCTGATCATCTTCTGAGCCACACTTATTGAGATGATAACTGTGGCCTATTCTCTTCTTTAAATAGCCATCTAGAGAATCAAGATGGGCACAATTCATTTCACAGAAGATCAAAACCTTTTTTTTTTTTCAAATATTTCACAAGAATGCTGACAACCACTCTGTTCTGCTTTCTCTTGTATTTTCACATTATCATATTGAAGATGAAGTATGCTCTTCTGTGAACTGTGATGTATTCAAGAAAAGTTCTAACAGATCACAGAATTGCTCAAACAATTTCTGTTCAGATAACTGAGTCAGTTACTCATCAAGTGACTGTTAGTGCTGTTGAGGTCAAAGAGGGATATCTCTTTGAACCAGGGTATATCAATGCCAATATTGAGGAGAAGATTGTTTTTGAGTTTCATGCTTTGAATCATATCTTAATTCAATTAAGCTTGGCTCATTCATGCACATCATTACAGCAACTGAACTTCAGCTTCAAGCAGTTCAACTCAACTGATCATAAAGATCTCATACTGTCAGTGACTGTCAATACTCTTGAGCTTCAGTGGTTCTTCTGTCATCAGAACATATCTTCCTCTCACTGCCATGCAGAAATGGTATTTACAGTCAACTCTGAAAAACATATGAATAAATTTCTAGCAAATGTGAGGAGAGAAAATGCAGTTGGCATTTCAGATGCAGCTAAAGAAACACAACAATCAGTGATATTGTGTAGCTTCACATCATCAGCTGACTGATATCTAAATTCAATCAGAGTGTTTCCAATCAGTGTGTTTTCAACAGAGATTCCAACTGAGGTGTTTCCAACTGAAGTGTTTTCAATCAGAGTGTTTCCAACCAGGGTGTTTTCAACTGAGGTGTTTTCAACAACTCTATAGCACTCAACAGAAGCATCTGAGAAATCAGTGTCTTCATCTTCACAGTCATCATCTGAAGCTTTTACATCATCTGAAAACAATGAGTCACAGACAGTCTTTAGATTGACCACACTTATACTTCTTCTGACTAAGCTCCATTTATAATTTGTGGGGAGTGAGCAAATTGAGCTTTCTCAAAGTTTTGTGTTTGAGGGGAGAAATCATGCAGTTACTCTTGGAAGGTTCTTCTTTGCCACTGTTGTTATGCTAGTCAATAATATAATGTATATATTGAACAAGAAGATCATTGCAGCATGAGTTGTTCATGTACTAAATAAAGAACAATGAAACTTAACCAATTCTAGTTAGTGTATATACTCTGTTATGAAGCTCAGTACTGTACTTTAAGTTTGAGTACAAAAGAATCAATCTTGACAAGAATATATAGTGAGGCATCTTTATAGCTTCACTTCTGTTTTCATTGAATAAAGACTTAGACAAGGTTGCTCTGCTTCAGCTCTGAATCAATAATTCACAGTACATCAGCAATTATCAGAAATCTCAAAAGCTCACTATAAATGCAAAAGACAAGATGTGAATCACAAAAAGATAAAGACAGCAGACATCTATTAACTACATATTAGTCAGTACAAACAAATATTGATGAATCAGTTCATATCACTTCTACATACTTCTGCATCATATCTCAATATTCTGTGGACAAACCTCTTGTAACACACCTTCAGCAGCAGATTGAAGATCAAAAAGTCATTATAGAAGCTCAGTCAGCTACAGTGTCAAAATGTATCAAGAAACTAAGTAAAGTCTTAGAGAAGAGACAATAGAATTGGGAAAGTGATCAATTTGAAATAACATCTATCTTATATACATGTATTTACATTTCTTCTCCTTCCCATTCAATCTTCTCTCATATGTATCACATTGGACTTGGAAAGGTGCTCCATAATTAGAAGCACCAAAGACCTCATCTAGACCTTGTTCATCTATATACCATTGAATAGCATTGAGAGATTCATTTAGCAACAACACAGTGCTATTGAATCATAGTGTCATGGTAATTTTCTTCTGAAGATGTTGAACAGTGAATTGAATAGATCTGCAGTAATATTGACATTCCATGCATATATCATTCTCACTTACATAGAGACTCAGATTGATGTCATTCTTGTAAAATTCATGGTGAGCTGGTCAGAGCATCAATAATACTCTGATAATTGGCCGAGCTGATCCATAGCATCTAATAGTCTCAAAGCAGAGAAAGAAGCCATTTTGAAACTCTGAAATTGAGCTCAATTTAAAGAAGAGACTTGAAGCAAGAAGAGCTAAAAGAGTCTCTTTCATCTTGTCTGCTTCTGATGAATTCTTTTGAATAGATTGAGAGATATTCTTCATCACATCAATATCAATAATTGACAGCTGCACATCTGTGGTGAAGGAGTGGTTGAAGCAGAAGTAGTTCTTATGGATTTAATCATCAAACTCACTCTGAAGTTCATTTCAGATCTCCTCACCATCAAATGAAGACATGTAGAAGCAATAAATGCAAGGAAGCCATTCATCTAGAAGAATGTTGTGTGAATTCAAGGTTTTCAGAACCCTTGAGACAGTTTCTGTACTCAGAAAGATTACAATATGTGATTTTGATATCTATAGCCACAGACACTGCACTTCTGACAACTCTAAGTGAATTGAATTATTATGCCACTGTTTCATACTGCTGTTCTGAAAACTATCAATAGAGGGGATATCAATGAATGAAAACAGCCTGTTCAGAGTCAGAAAAAGGAATAAAAATTTGAGACTTGGAATCTATATGAAAGCAGTCAAGATAGCTCTTGCACTGCAAAATGTTAGCAGAGTGAGATGAGTAAGATAAGAACTTCAGAACTCACACTTGCCAGATAAACAGCTCATTATCAACCTCAGTTTGAAGACAATCATACACTGTGAAGTCAGTGGATAGAAAGATGAAAATATAGATGGCAACATATACCACAGTCATCTTGTAAGAGTGTCTCATTATTATAGTTGATAAAAAGAAAGGAAGTCCCATCTGCAACAGAGGTAGATGTCACAGCAACCCTCCAGCCTGCAACCATAATTTGAGAAATGTCAAACATACATAATGTTGCTCTGTAGTGTTGCATAAAGATATACTCCAAGACTCTGCTGTTATATATACCATCTGCTATTCAGATTTTGACCAGACACTGCAGCTTGAACACACAACCCCTCTGCTGACTCTCAAAAAACCTTTTCATCAATTGTTGAAAGTGCTCACTGCACTTTTCAGTGTCATTCTGACATATATCTATATCAAGTGAAATGTCTCCATCTGTGAGATGTTAGCTCTGAATTCATAGAAGAGGTCTGCTCTTCAAGAGAGATTGAAAGTATATGAATCTGAGCTTGTTCCAATGAAATAGTCAATAAGATTTCACAACTGTAGATTGCACAGAAGTCTCTTTTGCATGAAAACTAGTAATTCAGCAGAAATAATTTCTAGCAGATTCTCATCATCAATGCTGAGAAGACAGGCAGCAAAAGTTGATGGCTTGATCCTCATCTTCAATACTGTAGATGCATTGCACAAAGAGCATTTAGTTACAACATACTCACTCTCTGCATCAGCACAGCCTTCACCAAATCTCTCCACACAGTTATTACAAAGAGTATGACCACATGAAAGATGATATTTCACACAGTGAATCACACAGACAAGACAAACAGAGTTGAGTCTCAATAAAGCTAGATGATTTCTCCACTGATTTAGATTGTATCTGTAAATATATGAAGAAGGGACTTTTTTCATACTCATGAATTCAAATAGTCTTTGAAGCTGATTATCAACACTCTGGCACATCAACTTCACAAAGATATAGTTGTCTAACACTCACTCATATATACTATAGCAGACCTTTAAATACAAAGTTCAAAACACAGTCTGAGGTGAGAATTCTAAGTTTGAGTAAGCTAAGATCAAGTACAACAGAGCTCAGAAGATATGCCATGTATTAGAGGAGAATATGCATTCATCAGAATCACTGATGCAGTGTATGACATCAGATCTTCATAAAGCATTTATTTATTGACCCTCTGACTCAGAACAGTTGATAGATGAGATACCAGCAAACCACTGACAGAGTTTAGTCTTCTTGATGAATGTATGAAGTCAAATGGTGTAAATATATTAGCTGCAACATGTCACAGTGTATCTTTATAGAAGGCATTTATGTGTATTGCAGAAAAGAAAACTTGATGAATTTTCCACACTGATCAGGCAAGATTGAGCTTCCTTGCAATATCTGTATGTAGATCTAGATAGTGAGCATCTGGAGATAGCTCATCTGACAGGTGTCATGATATACTAATATCTGTGAATACAGAAAGGAAAAGTGTGTCATTGACAATATTCAAAAGGAAAAATTCCTCATTCAGCAGTGTCTGTGTGATGCTGTTGTTATTCTTCTCAGTAACAATGATGATATGGGGGTGAATAGTGCCTGACAGAGTGAATGCAGATTCAATGATTACTCATTTCATCAGAAGAGATTGAACAGCTTTCAGATCTTCAACATCATCTGCAAAAATATAGATGATATTACAGAAGAGAAAGAGAAGTTGAGCAAGAATGAGATGAAAGAGATCAAACAAAAAGTCAGATCATTGAACTGATAGACTTTTATAGCAATGATATAACTGAGAGCTGCTTGATGTGTGTATCATCACACAGCTTGTTGAATCACAGTCTGTAAAAATTCTGAGATAGATGAATTGAAGAAAGATGTTGTTCACTTGTAAATTTACAACATACTGCTGTCAGAAGCAGCTTCTACAATGATTGATTCAGCAAAGTTGCCACAGCACATCATTCTTTGTCTTTCCATCCATGAGAAATATTAGCTGAGGAAATTGTTTTGAAGGCTGATCCATCTCAGCCATAATATATACCATCCACCATTCAGCCTCAAAAAGAGGTTCAGCCTCTTCATCAATCAATTCCAATCATGATATATGATTGCACTGTGGTATGATGATTTTGATTTGTGATATAAATGCAGCAACTGCAGAGCTTATTTATCATTTGAAGCTACATCTGATTTATCAGCCCCAGCCACAGACCATGGGCCACAGACCACAATAACCATGTTGAGACTAGCCATCATAAAAGCATGACCCTTTCATTGTGTGGGCTTGCCATGATAAAGGCATGACCTCTTGATTGTGCAGCATATAATCCTCAAAATTGAGAGAAGCCTCTTCTAAGCATCAGATTCATGTTCTTCCTATCATCTTTCACTAATCATTTCACTATAACAATGACCTCAGATGTCTATGTCCTCAATCTATCTGTGAAGAAAGATAGATGTTGACTAGAGTCAGCAAAGATTGATTTGACACATCTAAAGTTTGACAGAGAACAAGTGGGGGTTGTAGCTTGATATATCAGTCAGTTCAATGTGAAATGATTGATGAACAAATTTGAGATAGATCAGTGTCATCAGCTGAAGCCTCAGCATTGAATATCTGTCATTATTGATCAAACTGTTTTTGAGCAAATTCTGAGTTACAATTCAATGACAAGTCTTAGTCAGTCCCTTTCAGTTATCATAAATCTTCCAACTGACTGCATGCTTCAAGACTTGCAGAGACAGATGCACAAAGCAGTGGCAGTCAAATGGCTTGACCTCAATGATCAGTAGTGGGTGGTCAAGTTCTATGATATCAATAGCCTGTCTCCTGAGGCCCTCAGAAGCCTTCAGAAGTATCAAGATGCCTCTCAAAAATTGTCTAGTAAAGAGATCTGCTGAAATGTAATGTATCATCAGCAGCAAAGAGATAAAATAAGAGTTGATGAATGATTAGCAAGATGGGCAGAGCATTCAATCTATTACTGGAATTTCAACCAGCTTCAGAACAGAAGCCAGAAGGTTTATCTAATCTATAATGCATTAAGCAAGCTGCATCAATTTTCTGAGCTCTGGCAATTCTGAAATATGAGCAGTCTGAACCTTCTCTTATCAATGAGATGCTCTGAGATGTATGAAAACTTGTCTGAATCTTATGCTGTTATAATACTGATCTCAGATTAGAAGCTCTCAAATGGTCTAAGTTACATCTGAAATGTGTGGAACTGAATCATGAGCAATAAGTCTGACCTTTTGAATGCTGATTCTGTGGACAGTCTCAAGAGCTATTGTCTCTACTTATCAAAGAATAATTGTGAGTATATAAATGAGCTCTTTGAGAATGGAGCAGTGTTTCCTCATATCAACAAATCAGAAGAACAAGAGTTGCTTCATCAGTAATTGATGAAGACTCAAACCATCATCCCTTTCTTCTGAATATTTATCAAGAATGTCAAACAGTTGAATCTGATAGTGAAGTTTTTAAAGAGGTTTCAACCTTCAAAATACAAAGGCACTGTTCAGAAGGAGATGAAGCAATGTTATAAACAATCAGCTCATAATTTCTATATTCAGATATCTAAGATCACACATCACCAAGAATGGAATGTGAAATGCTATAACTTCTGATCAGTATATTGTCAAATGGTTCTCACAGCAATGCAGCACTTCATCAGACTAGTTTCAGAATCTCTGCCACTTAAAATGCATAAGATCCCATCTTCTCAACTTCAGAAAAATCCTCTGATTCTGTGAAATCAATTCAAAAATCTTTCATCATCAGTTGGCTTCATTCTAAGATCAGAACCTTTCATTAGAGACAATGATTGCCCTCTACAGAATGGAAACAGTGATGCTCTAGATACTGATGCCTCTCATCTGTGTCTCACATGCAATGAGCTGAGGAAATGGTCAATCAGTAGCCATTATGGAATGACAGATGACCTCTCATATTATTCAGACAGAAAATATCTCTACCTTGATAACATCTACTCACATTCAGAAGATATGCCTCAGTCACAAATAATATTCTTCACAGTCAAGTGGAATTTCATGCTTGTATACTTCCCACAATGTGAACATCAAGATATCTGCTCTGATGTGAAACAACATCATATCATACTAGTTGATACTGATATGCACAATGCTGGTATGAATGTGGAGCAAAATTATACTGAATCAACTAATATCAATATGTGTGATGAACCAGCAGCAACTCTGTCATCAATCAGCTATATCAGAATACTGGCAGAAGTCACCCCAGCTGAATTGCATACAGATGTTGCTATTACAGAATAAAATCTCAGATAATGCAGAATGAAGATAAATTTATCATCAGAGGCATTCACAGCTTACTACAGAGATATAGTATCACAAATTGAACACAAATATGAGATCATTTTTGACACAGAGATGTCTGAAATCATATATATTCTTGATGTTAACTCTCTTCTGAATCCCCCTTGGCTAAAGAGTGATATCTGATGCACAACCCCTCTTCATAAGAGTCATCTTATCATTATTCCTTCAACAGTCATTTCATCAGATCTTCAGAGAGTGAAATTAATTTTTATAGAAAGTACATCATGTCAAGACTTTCAACAAAAACTTTTATTTCCTGATTATGTCTCAACAAGAATTCAAGAAGCTACAATGTTTCCAGATTTCAAACTGAGAACAAGACAATGAATGCTAATATTATATGAAGAGTTGATACAACTTTGAGCTTTCTTTACTTGTTGACATTATTTGTATAAATTAGCTCAGTCTATCTAAGATCTCAATGATGTTTATCACATCAACTGGGATTTTCATCTCTCAAACTTATTTCAGATGCACTTCTCTCATCAAGTTCCATCTCAGTAAGTCTGATTTTCAACTGTGAAGAATTTGATATTGCAAAAGAGTAACAATTTGACTTCTTTTTTTGATCTATTCTCACTTTTATTTCAGAATCAAAATTCTCTGACAGTCAGTGTTCAGTAAGAGAAAAGTGCTCATTCTTTCTTCTTGATTAATTACATGTATCTGTATTGTGAGATGGATTTTACTCACTACTTCTTTCTTACTTGAAGGCTATATATCTTCAAAATGAGAAACATATTCAAAAAACTTTCCCAGATCATTGTCACTCTTCTTTTCTAGAATGCATATATAAAGATATCACTGTCTTTCAGTATCACACCCATCTCAGTACAATTTGTCCACTCCCTTGAAGAGTGAAATTTTTCCACAGCAAAATCTCTCACAGTCACATTTTATCTTCTTTTTCACAGCATATTCAATGCATCAATGTTCATATCTTCACTTTGAGTCTTGATTTTGATTCATCTTGAATCAGAAAAAGAGAAACAATGTGTAAAGTTTAGTGACTATAAGAGAATGGCCTTCTTTTTGCTATCTTTTATATACATCCAGTGCTAAATTTATATTATATATTCATTCTGTCAAGCACATCCATTCCAAGTCTATTTTCAGATGAGCACATCCATCCTGAGTCTATTTTCAGATGAGTGCATTCATCTCAAGTCTATTTTCAGATGAGTGCATCCATTCTGAATCTGTCTACTATATCTATCAGCTTTAATATGCTCCTCACTTGCTTTTCTGTTGCTTAAAAATTAAAAGCTCACTCTTCATATGAATATTTTAAAAATTTACATCTACATAGCAGCTGGGATGGCTGCAGCCTTGCTACTTCATCAATATATTCTTAGTGATATATCATATCTACTCAATCAAAGAATCACTATTAATCTAACTCCACAACTGTATCTTTTTCACCATCATTGATTTTTCAGCTCTGTCATCTGATTCAGAGCAGTTCTACATGCTCTACATCTAGCTAGCACTTTCACTTGTAATGTTGTGAGTGTCAATACCCTTCATGAAGCTGGTTCAAGGGCTGAATCCCTTGCTCTACTGCATGTAACTCTGCTGTTCTTTGATCAACAATTCAGTCTAGCTGCTGAGCTTTTTGAAGTATCCCTCAAAGCATACCATCTTCTTCATAAAGTCTTTGATATTATGGCTGTTGTACAGTCAACTCTGCATATGATAATCTCTGCTTGAGATAGAGTGTTTGATCTTGATGACCACACACTTCATTATGGTTTTGTGGTAAGTAACTATTGTCAAAATTCATATCCATTACTCACCTTTGACATTCTAGACTGCTGTGACACTCACAGTACTTTTTGTGATTGTACAATCTTGAATTTACTCATTGACATATGATCTTTACATCTCTAATCATATTCTTTTCAGCATTGCTACTTTGATCATAATATGGCTCCATTTAGAACAGCCTATCAATTTTTGCAAGCTTCATGCCATTTGCATGATTCTTGTGGTGGGATTATTCTCTGATACAACAGCTTTACATATAATTCATGTTGTCCTTCACAATATGCTCTCACCACTTGCTATTGCAGATGTAATTAGAAAAGACAGAGTCATGAAGCTCATCTTTTGTCCTCTATAAGCTTGGAAGGTCTGCTCAGAACAGTATATATATCTATATATTCCAGCTGTGAGCTTCTGATCCTTTACACAATCCCATTCATTCAATATTATCTGAAGTAAGAATGAGTCAAATGGCACCTCTGTCTCTGTAATTGCTAAGATGGAAAGTGGATTCACACAAGCACTGACAGAGAGCTTTCATTGACATCTTAGAGTCATTGTGAATGGGCCATACAAGAGTCTTGGGATGGACTTGTGGGAGGAGATGTATTCATATAATACAGTGATATTGTTTGCTACTGAAATTGAAATCACAGATCAGCTTCTATATATTCATGAACTGCTTCAACAATTCAAATCAGAGCAGAAGACAATGACTGAGCAGAGCAGTGATGTTCATAAACATCAAATCTCAATGGTTTGAGAAGTAGAAGAGCAGTGTAAGAATGAAAAATGTTCCATTATTGATGTTATAACTGATGAAAGTTCTAGATTGTCATGAGTGGATTTGTGATTGAATGGACCAGCTGCTTGTGAAAGATGATGAGACTTTGATATATCTTCATCAGATTCATCACACAGAGATGCTAACCTCTCACAGATGCTAAATATCTCTCTATATATTAAAAATAATGCTGATTGCCTTCAGTGAGGAGAGAAATCATTCAGATGAATTCAGAAGCATGTGAAGAAAGCAAATCCACAGACTGTTCTGATAAGAGAGTTACAAGAGTGGTCAATCAAGATACTTGTGACTGGTATACACTCTTCATTGAAATCTTTGTGCAAGAGACTAACAGCATACAGTCTCAGCCAGTGCTGCAGTCCACAATGAGATTTGTGATATGATTATATCTGAAAAAAGACTCCACTTTCAAGAACTTATGTTTCAGCCTTCTGAGGTTTCAGCTGGCTACTGAGTGCCTCAGAAGACATTATTGTAATCTTCTCTCACTCATACAAAAGAAAAAATTGCCTGTTCATGATCTAGAGTGAATTAGAAGTTGCTTTCTTCAATGAACATTGATGGCTTTCAATCTGTGCCAAGCAACATCTATTCCCATCACCCTAGCTTGTAATTGAATGGAAAACTAAATTGATTGAATGGTGATCTGATGGGGCTATATTCACATTTCTAGATAGATTCTAGTACAAAATGACTTTTCCCCACCATTCTTATCTCTCAGACCCACTGAATGTTTCCAGTCATAATGCTGCTAGTATGAAAGAGGAAAGAATTCATTGTTAATTCTTGTGTAGATCCATGCAAGACCTTAAGATCCTCTTGAATTCAAAGATGCTATATGATATGGCCATGTGAAACCCAAGAATTGCTCTAAATTCTTCCCTCTATTTTTGAATCTTGATTTCTCCTCAACATGCCCAAGATTATTGAAGGTATTATCATGGGCCATCTCCAAAGTCATACAATGTGTTTCACTGACATACATCTAGACAAACATGCTGAATGATTTCTGTATTCTTAGAGCCACTCAGAAGTATCTGTGTGATCTATCTACATTATCTATGATATTATCTCAGTCCTCTGCTATTTTTGTGGATTTAACTACAAAAGAAGCATGAGATTCATCTGATGGAAGAGAACATTCAAGAGATGCTTTTGATTCTTTACTCTCTTCACTGAAAATGATGGAAGCAGATGAATCAGAAGAGAATACCAATTCAGATTGATCTGAACACAGCAAACATACACTTAATCATCTTTCCAGAAAATATCAGTTGATGTCTGCCATTATACCACTTATAGCTTTTGTCTACAAATCTCTGAGCAGTAACTTTAGACACAATGTGGAGGCACTGCAGTTAGCTTTGACTGAGGGATGACAAACCCACTCTCAGAAATTTCACAGAATAGCTGCTCTCTGTATGCAGTACTTTTGTCTTGGTACCAAAGTTCTGAGGCTGATAAATGCATTATATCTGACTCACTTCCAGATAAGCATGGGTTCTTTGTGAGCTCTTATACAAATCTAATACTCTATAGAAAGGATTGAGAAAGAGATACAAACCACAAAATACAAACTTGTAAATCTTCTTGAGACAGCTCAGTAGAAGCTGAAGAGTGATAGATACAGCTATAATATATTGAAAAACAACTCTGCTGATGGATTTCTCTTTAATATTGACTTCTTCAAAATTACAGCCTACAATTGCAACTGCTGCTGCCTCTTGTTTCAGATAGTATATTACTGTGATGACTATCTTGCTCTGATGCAACAGTTCTGATATAATAGATTCATTGCTGATATTACTGAGTGCTTCTGATGCTGAGTCATGAACTTGAAAATGTTGCATAAATGTTCAGCTGATGTGTACTGTCCACTTATTCAGATGGTATTTTGGCTTGTGAATCAGTCATACATTATACAGAAATCACACCACAGCTTCTTCTTCAATAGTTAGATAGATTGATTGATGATCATTACTGTCTGAAGAAAATAATGCTCACAAATATATAATTGTGATTTACATCAAAAAACCCATCTTTTCTCTTCTCATATTCTCTTTTATACTCAACAATCTGTTTTCTGCACATCAGACATAAAATTGTAATAGTCTCTGTTTCTGAAAGCCTTGATATGGTGTTGACATGCTCATTCATGCAAAAGATACAAAAAGCATGACCATAGAACAAAATCACTTCAGCTGCAATAAAGTATATAGAATAAAACACCACAGCATTGTCTGAGTTCAGATTGTCTAGTAAAATATTAATATTCAACCCTCTTGTTGAAGAAGTATAGAGGTTATATCAGAGTTCAGTGAAGTCACTTTTTCAGTAGTTTCTGTTTACTGTGGGTTATTTTCTTTTAAGTAATTAGTGCACAGTTAAAGAGCATCTGAGGCTTTTCTTACCTACTTTCTGTGTTTCTTCAAGATATATTGAGTTCTCTGAAGATGACTCTGGCTCACCTTCATAAGAATCATTGAGATTAATTAAATTCTGAATGAATGGAAGCTCATGATACACATTGTTATTAAAACAATTCCTTGAGAAGAATCTATATTCCTCACTAAAAGTGAAGGGAGAAGCTGTATGATAGGTGATTTCTACTCCATAATTGATAGTAACTGAATATACTGGCCCACAGTTCATATGAATGTAGAAAGAGACAGTAGAGCACAAACAGTTGAAGTCAATTGAGTCTGAGAACACTCCACAGAGCATGTTGGAAGAATAAGACATATAGAAGACCATGATGATAAAAGTCTGCTTTGTAAGTCTTCTGCTAAAGTAGTTATATCTTTGATTCAGCACTTCTGAAGAATAAGCTCCTGGCTTTATACTTCTATATTAGTTTATTGATAGCTTTTTGAAGGTGATGCTTATTTTGGAATCCCTTATTTTTGAATCTCACATCAGAAAATGTTCACCAATCTCAGTCCCAGCTGCTCAAACTTAAAACCTTCAACAATGAAACCTTTCCACTTTCAGCCTAGTTACCAAGCAGCCAGCATCAATCACTCACACAGAACACATGCTCTTGCCACATCATATGAGTATCAGTACTCTTTTCACTTTCATTGACCCATTCTCAATGAATGCACCACACAGATATACTCAGAATGCATACACTCAACAGTTGTTGACTTGTACTGCAGGGATTGACTCAATTTACTATTAAATATAATTTATCTTGGAGCAATAAGTTGGCTGATGCCTCAGATTAACCAACTCTTCATTCATTATAAATACTCACACCTCAGAGTCACTCTTCTCTCTTCATATCAATTCATAGCTTCTTCTCTTCACTGCACTTCAAATTTCAATCTTCTTTATCTTGTAATGGCAACTTTCACTGAAGAGGAATTTGAACAACTACTTCATGATTTCAAAGATAATACTCCCAGTGATTTCAGACAAAATTTGTATAGCAATATGAATCTCTTCAAAATTGAGTTGCCACAACCTTCAAACTTTAACACAACTTCTTGTTCTATGAACACTACTCAAACTCTGGAGGTACAGCTGGTGGAGACACAAAATGAGTAAGTAAACTCAAAGATTACTCATTATTTTCCATAATTAACCTTGCTTCAGACTACAATCAGTGAAGAGGTATGCAAAAATGCAAAAATAAGATCTGAAATTCTCACACTCACTTCCAAACAGTGCATTTGAAGATTCAATGAAGACAATGAATAAACTTGTGCAATTACATACAGAGTGAGTTTAACTAGAACAGATTGTATAACAGTGTCTCAATATCTAATTCTGATACAGGCTTCACTCAATAAAGAGATAAGAAAAGCAGATTCTCTATTCAGAGAAATATATTACTTACTTCAATCAAAAGCCTTGTTGAAGAATTGATTTACTATATGGAACAGCTGGGCCCATGGACTGCAGAAGTAACTACAGCTCTTCAGAAACTTGAAGAATCATCACTTTCTGCAACTTAACTTGAAGAATGGAAAATGTTTTTATCTTATCTATATTGTATTTTGTGGGAATATATGTAATGCACTCATCTATTGTTTTCTTATATATCTTTGTTTATTCTTATCTTTCTCATTATGTTCTTGCTACCACTATTTCTATGTATATATATATATGTTCACATGTACTCCACACATCTTCTTTTCTCTTCCTTCTCTTTCTTAGTGATTAGCTACTATTACTATTAATACTATATATATTATTATTTCTACTTCCACACACTATATACTGTCTTCTACTATTCACTCTTCACACTGTCATCACTTCTCACAATATAGCTGTAGATGAAATTGTGAGAAAAAAATTCAATTGAACTGCTGTGTGATTAACTACAGTTAACAACTTAAGACATTCTCAAAGACAAAATCTTTTCCATCACTCCAAGCAGTTGGTCTTGATATGTTCCTCTTTTAATCTCCTCTGAACTGCATATATTTTAGCCAAATCAAGATCAGTTTGATATTTAATAATGTTAGCTAGACATTTGTAATAGATCTCTTTAGAAATTCCTACACATCTTGTTTACAATACTCTGATCAGCTTCCAAAGAATTCAGCAAGTTAGATATATTTGAATTGCTGATGGAGAGATTGTTCAGAAATTAATCAACTGCTTCTTCATTCCACCAACAGAATGAACCAAGCTTGAAGAAACTTCTATATATGCTGATCAACTTGTCACTGATACTGAGAAGTTCTTGAGAGAATTCTCTTTGTTTGAGCAAGTCAGAGATTGCTCTCTGATAAATATCTTGCAATACAAAATATACTGCAACAGCAGTCTCTTCCTCTGTCCATGCATAATCTAGCATCTTTCTCATCAAATACTTCATGAAATGCTGAATAGATCACTCAATGTGTTCAGTCAATAAGCAGTATTGAATTTGAAGAAGTCTTTGATCACTATAATGCTGATAATTGTATTAACTGATATTCATTAGCAGATATCAGTACCACTTACTCTAACAATAATTTCAGAGTCCTCCACAGTGAATTTGATCAATTTATTTACATAATCATGATCTAATCTCAGATCAATGTACCAGTTGACCTCTCCAGAATCTCAATCATGTATGCTTGAACTTAGATATGAATACAATGCTCATATTACAGTCAGCTTGACATTGATTGCAGATGAAGTTTGACTATATCCTCTTTGCTGAAGCAATTCTGACAAAGTCTCATGGCATATCTTTCATGATATAAAATAAAGCAAAATGGCTTCCTCTTCAAGTGATCATAATCTTCATGTTTGAGCCATCACTGTGGTTGTAAACATCTGCCTGATAGAAAGCCCTCTTTCATCTATTTATATTTGATCTCTCTCTAATGCACCGCATTTTCTATATTCTCAATGAAGCCCTCATATCTTCCATCCGCGCTAGCCCACTATTTCATAATATATCAATCTCACAGTATCCATCATATCTTGAAAGTGGTCATCTATTTGTGATTCTTGAATGTTGACTGATTGCTGAAGTTTCATTTCTGATTACTTATACTCTGAAGCACTCAGATCTGAACTCATCAATCATTTAGAGAATTCTTAGCAGCTCCACTGAATAATGAAGCTATATCATTTTTATCTTAGCAAATGCAGCACAGCTCATGATCTATCACAATTGCTGCTGAGATGATATCACAGTGACTTATTTTACAGATTCAAAGTTCAGCACTATTGATGATAAAGAGAACTTTCTCTTTTAATTGAGAGGCTTGAGTGTTGTTGGTTGAGTCAATAAGAAACTGTAAGCAGACTTTACTGAATGAAGGAAATGATTTTCTTTCTAATTCAAATCACAGTATTTATATAAAACTATATAATCAGAAACTGATCCAAGCTTCTCTTTTTGTTTTTGTTTTCTTCAAATAATAAAGACTTTTTTATTTCACTTCAAAAAACATTCTAAAAATGAAAAATGAGCAGTAATCAATGACTCTATTCATACAAACTTCTTGATTAAGTGAGAATGAACTGTGCTGCATCCATGAACAAGTGCTTCAGCTACAAAACAATCTTTATCAGATGATGAAAGCAGTCTGTCAAGACCAATATACCATCAATCAGCTTCAACTGAAGCAAGATCAGCTTCAAACATTGATCACTGAATTTAAGAATACCAACACAAGATACAGACAATTATTGAATCAAGAGTGCACTGTTCATTCACTCACACAGAATGAGTTTCAAATGGAGAAAGCATTTCACACAGAGATGATCCAGGCCAACATGCAATTGCACCATGAGCTTGTACAGACCCATGCTACTCAAGTGGTCACTGAAAGAGCATTTGCCTGAGAGAAAGATCTTCATCAGAAAACTGCCATCAAACTGCATCAAGCACAGAGAAAAATCGATCTAACTGATGAACTGATACACATTATGCTCATTGAAGACAGTCAATTCAAATCACATATCCATCAGCTTACAGATGTTGCTCTGATTCTTGAATCTCAGATGAAGAAGAAGTATAAAATAGTTTTGAAGAAGAAGAACAAGCACATTGTGACACTGAAGCAAACACTGCTGCACTTGAGAAGAGAAAGAACATCACAGTCACACTGAACTCAATCACACCAAACCCAAAGTGCATCTTCATATTAAATTGTCTATTGTGGTTGTTGATTATTGAAATTTTTAATGTAACAATTGTTTTATTGCTATATATGCATCATCAAATGCATGGCCCTTCATTTAATTCACTAATATTTGACCCACTCCAGTGGAATCTCAATGTCCTTTGACACTGACTCACATACAGCATGGATATAACATCTGAGACAGAATGAACCCAAGAAATGCTGGAGAAATTCATACTACACTGACAGTTAGCTACATTCATAAAAAATCAAATGAAGTCTCTTGATATCTTAAGCAGATCCTTGACTGTTTTCTTTTTAGTCAGAAATTGAAATTTGCAAAGATCAGTTCCCCAGTTGTCATAGATGAGAGTGTTTTCATACTGTGAAGCAGTCTCAGACTCCAAGCATTCAACAATTATATGGCCCAATGATTGGAGATCAGACTGTGCTGTCCCAGAATTTGTCTCTCTAAGCATGCTTGCAGCAATATTTACTACAGCTTCATCAGCTCCACTATTTTCAATAATGAAGAAAACATATCAATTTTAAGTGCTGAGGGCTTTGTAGATAGCAGTACAGATTCAGAGCTGAGATCTCCATGAACCAGCTCTAAGTGACTATAAATATAATCCAACCCTTCAAGAATCTCCTTGCAAAAAGCAGCAACTTCAAATTGGCTGAGAGGCTCAATTGATGTTCAAAATATCTGCATCAGAGAGACATTCATAACCTCATAAAAGACATTGATAATATGATCATGATACATTGCCTCATGCAGCATCACAACATTCTTGTGAGATACAAGTTGCAGTTTTGACAGCCAACTCTTATTCTTGACCTTTATCTTCTTGAAAATTCTCTCATCAAATGAGGTGCTCTTCTTGTAAACAAGAATGCTCTGTTCTGCTTGAGATAATTTGAAAGATCATCAAAATTAATTTCATGGGTTTTCTTCAGCTGTAAGGCTTCACTGTGAGCTTATCAGAATCATGCAACAAAGTTTCTGTGGCCTTTGCAAATATTTCAAAAGCTTCATGCTCAATAGCAGATGTTTTGATGCAGAAGACTGAGAGGCTAGATTGCTGCACAGAAACAGCATGCCACAACAGCAAGCTTTAATATCAGTGTTATTTTCATTCATTTCCAGCAGTGCAATCTCAGTAAATCTCAATGAGTCATACTCTCACAATATAGCTGATCATCAGTTGAATGAATAAATAATGAGTGAATGCCCACTGATCATTGAGCCATCAATTCATGAACAAAATTTGTAGCCCTCAAGAGCCACAAATTACAAAAGCCACAAACTATAAACTCATTACTTGAAATATAAATATACTTGCTAAATCCTCTCACAATTCTGAATTTTATGAAGCAACTCATGTTTCTTTCAATCATTCTATTTCATCAATTGATTTAAATTTGCTACAGTCATGAATATCTATCAAACTCACATCAATGAAAGTTCTCTTGTGAAGAGTGCTGATATTATTGATTCTGCTTCAACTTCTCCCATACTGATAGAATCAGATGCTAAGCAGTCAGATATAAAGAAGTTACTCATCACATTCTCTGAATCAGCAATAAAGAAACCACTCTCTATAAGCAAGCTGACTGCTGAGAAAGCTTCATTATTTGAAATCTCTCAGTCAGATCTGAAGAAGTCACTTTTTGCCTTGTCCACATCAGCAACAAAGAAACCACATTCTGAGAGTGTCAAGATGACCACTGAGAAAGCTTCACTATTTGAAATCTCTCAGTCAGATCTGAAGAAGTCATCCTTTGCCTTTTCCACATCAGCAACAAAGAAACCACATTCTGAGAGTGTCAAGATGACCACTGAGAAAGCTTCACTATTTGAAATCTCTCAGTCAGATCTGAAGAAGTCACTCTTTGCTTTTTCCACATCAGCAACAAAGAAACCACCCTCTATAAGCAAGCCAGCTGCTGAGAAAGCTCCATTATTTGAAATCTCTCAGTCAGATCTGAAGAAGTCACCCTTTGTCTTGTTCACATCAACAATAAAGAAACCACATTCTGAGAGTATCAAGATAACCACTGAGAAAGCTTCACTATTTGAAATCTCTCAGTCAGATCTGAAGAAGTCACCCTTTGCCTTTTTCACATCAGCAACAAAGAAACCATGTTCTGAGAGTGTCAAATCAGTGGCTGCTTCACTATTTGAAAGCTCTCAGTCAGATCTGAAAAAGTCATCTTTTAACTCAGCTGACAAAAGAAAAAAGTCTTCTCTGTTTTAATACTTCTTCCAACAAAGAAGTAAACATTGTTTGATACTTTAAAACAGATAGATGGAATTCAATCAGAACTTTGACAATGAGTTAGCTGACTTTAAAGTTAGATGAACAATTTCAGTAGTAATTCTAAGTAAAAAAAGTGAATCAGAGTTGAATGAGAAACTATGAAAGGGTGGAAGAGATGAAAAATGAAACAATCTTAGTACTAGCTCCTTGCCTAGATGATAAGAACTATTTCCCCTCTGTATTAGAGCAGCCTTGTGTGCATGAAAAATCTGTTCTATTACACCTAAAACCTCCCCTCATCATATTAACATTAATCAAAGTCTTACAATCTCTTTCTCTTCTATTTCAACTCAGAAAATAAATGAGTAATCTTTTTCATATGATTTCTATACCTTCTTCACAAACTGATGCTATAGTCTTTGCAGCTCTACTCTGAAAAGGCAATTTTTGTATACTTTGAATCATGCTGTGTTCACTGCTTCTTGACAGCAAAGCTTAGCATGCTGACAGATGTTGTAGATTTCTTCAATCAGTTATAGATCACAGATTATGACTCAACAGTTATCAAAGTTCAGTATAATGCTTTCAGATTATTGATTTTCCACATGCAAGCACTGTGACAGAGTCATCTCAAGAATTGTCATTATCAGTGATCTTTCACTTAAAAAATATCATTCTTCATGAGTATTGTTTCTGTGGTCTTTCCACTCAGCATTGTGTCATTCTGTGATGAATGTTGGCTCTCTATAAATTTTTAATTTTGTAGCCTTTTTCACTGAGATTCTGGCCCTCCTCAAGGGATTTTACTATGGTGGCTAATAGTTCAAAAATGTGGCATTCTCTAAGGGTTTTACTTCCTCAGAGATGTTGACATCATATGAAATTTTATTTTTGTTGCCTTTTCAGAATTCTGACACTTCTCAAGGAGCTTACCTCAAGAGGCTCACTTCTCTAAGAATTTCAACATGAAACTTTCTCAGAGATGCTGACACCACATGGAATTCTATCTTTATTGCCTTTTCACTCAGAATTCTGGCACTCCTCAAGGAGCTTACTTCCCCAAGAGGCTCACTTCCCCAAGGATTCCAACTCCATATGAAACTCACTTTCTCAAGAGGCTCACTTTCTCAGAGATGCTGACACCACATGGAATTCTATCTTTGTTATCTATTCACTCAAAATTCTGACACTCTCTAAGAGGCTCACTTTTATAGAGATGCTGACACTGTATAGAATTTCAGTTTTTGTTGTCTTTCACTCAGAATTCCAGCACTTCTCAAGGAGTTTACTTTCTCAGAGATGCTGACATCATATGGGGTTTCATCTGTCTTTTCATGCAAGATTGTGATACTCTCTGAGAGTTTGCCTTCATCCTGCATCAAACTCAACTCCCATAGAGGATGTATAAATCATGAGCCACCACTTCACTGACTCTCAGAGATGAATCATATCAAGATATTCCCAGCAGATGAGCGACATGGCAATAGATTGACTCTAATCAATGCAAGAGAAGACATATGAATAAATGACTGTGTATTATAATATCAAATAAAAGATATGAGTGGTTTGAGATTCCATCTTCCATCACTTGCACATTGATGATTGAGAGCATAATATACTCAGATATTTCATTTGCTGCATCTTCTTCTCTCTTCTCTTCTGTTTCTTCTCCTGCTTCCATAGTCAGAGCCTCACATTTTCAGAGAGACAGTTGTCTGGGAGATATGTTTCCACCACATAAAGCATATAGTGAATATATTTATTATTTCACCATACTTTATCTCCCACATGACAAATCTTAAGGCTCTTTTCAACCTGCTGCACCTCACATCAAAAGTGACAATTTTTCAATTCATTGTAAATCAAAGATTCTGTTGTAGCCTCAGAATCTGAGATATTGTCTCTGTCTTCAGATTTGATATCATCAAAATATTGAGACTGATTATTTGAGATTCTGCCTACAGACAGCTGTGTGAGAGAGCCATTGAGAGAGGCTGCAGTCTTGAATGAAATATTGAAGTAGAAGAATGAAGATGAGATGTTATTAAGCATTTATCAGAGATATAAGTCTGGAAGAATGCCTTCTGAAGAAAGTCACTCAATATCTTGTGATAAGCTGAGAGAGTGGATTGCTGTACATCAGACAACAAAAGTTGACTGAGTAGTAGTGAAGAGTTCTCAGCTCCATGACTATCCATGCTGAGAATATGCAGAGATGCAAAGTAGAAAGAGAATGTTTGAAGCAAGACAGACAATTATTGAAGCAGGAAAATGACTTGAAGAAGAGTGAAGACTGTATTCAAATGAGATGGAAAGAATCTTTTATAACCCTTTATACTCATTGAACTGATCACACTGTCTGTCAGCAATCTCTTCCACCTGGTTCATACTTTCTGAAGAGAGCCCAAGGTTTCTCCAATGCTCATCTCACTGCACCCTCTCACAAAAAAAGCACAGAGATAAAATCAGAGATGCATCTGCACTGATTTCAGCACAGATGATTGACTGAGATGTAGTTTCATTCTTTCATTACATGCCAGCTCATATCTCTAGTCTTATCAACTGAAGAAGAGAATCAAACAGATTGTCAGTTGAACTTTCTAGAGTATCAGAAGAGATGGAGAAAGTGCTGATTTAGTATGAGATAATTTCTTTCAACTGATTGATGTTGACAGAAGGGAAACCCAAGTTTGTTTGATTCAACACCCATATTGCTGCACTCTTTTGACAAAAGTTGATATGAATGATAGAGTCAGAGTATGAGCTGCATTTGGCTTTTGTGTAAAAAGCCTCTATAGAGTTGTCAAACTGCACTCATGACTGTGTCACAAAGTCTTGATGCAAGTTGCAGCTCAGATATTACAAGTGTTTTTACTTAGAGTAGAGACATCCACAGACTTGAGCACAGAGGTGAAGTTAGACACATCTTTTGACTGACAAATATGATTGAATAAAGCTCAGTCTTTTCAATGCATGCCACTTCCTTGCTTCTCATTCTCAGCTCTATTGATTGTAGAAACAGCTATAAATGATTTGTCAACTCAACTTCCTGGCATGTGATCAGAGGCAAAAAGAGGGGTTTGTTTGAGAATCAGTTGATATTGACTGAACAAGAGCCCAAGTTGATATGAGTGCTAGAAGCACTGCTACATTAATCTATACAACACTCCTCTGTTCAACAGCTTCATCAGTGTGAATGATTGACAATTCATATAAATTGCATCTTCTATTTTTTCTATTCTTCTCAATCAGCCTCAATCTATTTTTGTCTGCAGATGAGGGTTGAACATATAAAGACTTCAACTGCCTCTCAGATCAAGATCAAGAGGAGAAGAGTATCTACCTCTCAGCTCACAATATAACTATTTTCATTGACAATACTATTTCCTCTGAATCTGCTGACAGTTATCTCTCACCTCAGCTACACACAGTGCATCTTCTGGAACCAAACACCTCTGATCCTCAGTTAAATAAAGAGCCTCAGCATCTCTTTTCAATATTCATATCTATATCCATACCCCTCTTCTCTGTGTCCAGTGATCTCTTCAAGAATGCAGCAAGTGAAATGTCTGCTGATTTTTCTGCATTGCCATCCATCTTCTCTGATCTCAATGACATTGACTGAAATGATTGAATTCTATTTGACACTTCCTCAGTCAATGTTCCTCCACTGTCACTTCAACTGTCAAATTTCTCTGACAATTTCATCAAGAAGACTCACTCAAGTCTGAGTGATATTGCTGATGACCCACTCAGTCAACAAGAGTCAATCCTTCTTCTGACTTCTGACTATTGCAAAGGCAACACATTGAAAGAGTTATTGAATGACTCAAATGATTCCATCAAGACTGACCCACACCTGGGTGAGGAATGCCATATCCAAGCTCATCAATCAAGAGAAGCTGCCCCTTCAGTGTCAGACCATTGAAAAGGCAATGTGTGATGGAAGACACTGAATAAGCAGAAATACATTATCTTACCTCTTTCTCAGATGACTATACAGACACTGATATTCAAGCAAAACAGGCACAAAGTGTACAAGATAGTAGAACAGATGAATTTACAAGAAGTATGAGAATATAGCACTCAACAAAAGCAGTGAAACTTGGGTTCTGCTGATAAGACTCAGCATTCACTTTATGAAAAACATTTCTCACATCTCACTCACTCTCACAGAAGATCCCATTATAATCAATGAGTCAATGACTTCCAGCAACTTGTCTTGCAGCTTCAATAGATTTGTCATTATTTCATCTCTTCAACAAAATATAAGAAGATTTTCCTGAGGCTACAAAGTGCATGCCAAGATGATATTGAATGATATGCAGAAGTATGAAGAACTGAAGCTGCTGACAGCTTACTGAAATAACAATTATCATTGAATATAGTCATATGAATTATATCAGTACTGAAGATATTGGAGGGATTGAGTTGAGTGATTTGTACCCTCTATAGAACATAGTTCCAAAAATTTCAGAACAATAACCCAGTTTCAAAAAGAAATATATAACAGAGAAGTTGACATCTTGCAATCTGTATGAGTATAATCATCTAGATTCAATATGGACTAGTAGTTTGCTCAGAAATGTTTTGCACAGCTGATTTATTTCTTTACAATGACAAACTTGAACTGAAGTTGACCAGACATTGATATTCAGCTTTTGAATTTTTGATATCAAAGTTTGGTATCATCAATGCATTTTATAGAGTGGATATGACATTCTATCTTTGTTGAAATTGATATCTGTATCACAATCTTCCTGCACAATCAGCAAGCTAAAAAGATCTGCCACATCAAAAACAGCAGACCAACTAATATCAGTCTGTGGATAAATGTCTACATCTTATCTCAGCATACTCAGCCTCTCTTCTTGATATTTTCAGATTAGTATGATCAACTAAACTTCTTTAGACTTCTGTCAAGTTCTGCTAACTTCTGAACCAATCAATTACTCCACACATGCTCACAATATAATATCTTATAGAGAGTCTGAGAAGAAACAGTTTCATTGTCTGTGGAAAATCAAACCCACTCATACAAAATATTCAGTTGACTTCAGAATCATACATCTACCTTAAATATCTGTCTGATCATTATCAAATTGACATTTTTTGAATCCTTAGCCATCTCACTATCATCTCTGCTATTTTGCAACTTGCTACCCCTTCTCATCATACCACAATCATTGACCAAAGATACTGTGTCTTTTGAATCTCAAGACACCCAACATCAGATGTGGTCCAACCAATATTCTTCATCACTTGAAGATGAATCCTCTCAACAACCACTACACTTTCTCAATGATCTAGATGATGATAGTGATTTAACAGACCTTGAATCTATTGATACTTCTTCAGAATTCAAGATCACTGGTATCAATACCCCATCAGCTTGTTCACAATCAAACATCTGTGATCCACAGCATCTGCCTACTATACCTCATAATCAGCAGAAAAAACATTTGAAATTATCTCATATTGTCAAAGCATTACAGTGAAATGGTTGAGAAATGGAAGCCTTTATAGATGCTTGGATTCAGAGTTCTGATATCTTAACTTATAAACAATACTGTACTTCTGCAAAGCAGTGGAATGCACTATATTCAGCACTCTCAAAGTCAGAAGCATTTCATGATCATCACTATTATATTATCTTGCTTAAACAGGAGCTGAAACATCATATCAATACTCCATACTTTGCAAAATTCAATCATGATGTTGATTTTGATACCATTGATTTCCAGACTGCTTTTGAGATCATTCAGACCAATGCATCAATCTGATTTAAGCTGCTTACTTCTGTTCTAAAGAATAAACATACAAATCAAAAAAGTTATGAATGGAGCTCAGATGAAACAACAGCTATCAAACAACTGTTTGTTATTATGAGTATTATATACCACTCTTATTCTTTGAAGAACTCAAACTTCTTCAGCTCTATTCTCTCTGCATATTTTCATGACTCAGAAAAACAATGAGTGATAGAAATGATTTCCAGCTTTGAACTCTGTCTCAGCTATGTGATGGAAAATAAATTGATGACAGAAATTGCTAAACAGAAGAAGGTATGAGTTGATATTTTTAACTTATTAATATTTCTATCTAATTTTTTAAACTTCTAGTAAAAACTGATAATCTCTGTTCTTTTCTGACATATTCTTTCTACTTCTGTTAACTTCTGAGTCAATCATTTGACTAATTCTTATCATTAGATGAAACTTCAGCAGCTTGTCAAAGATTCTTGAGTCATTATAGTCTACAACAATATGAACTTCAAAGAGACTGTACAAGATGAAATAATTGAGTATAATGATTATATAGCTGCAGTGACTACTGCTGCTGTGGTTATTTCCTCTACAATTTCAGAATCTGATCTGACTCAGATTATACATGATTCTATAAAATTTCTAACACTGAAAGAGATCATTGATGCATCTGATGTAGCAGACAATGATTATGAACTTCAAAAGAAAATAATATTGTGTCTTATTTCTGATGCTGTTCAAAAGATTCATAATGAGAGAGTTAAAAGAGTTTTCACTGCAGATGTTTTACTATCTCAAATGTCTGTTCTTGATACACTTTCTGTGTATAGAATGCATTTTCAACAGCTGAGAGCTATTTTTGAAAATGAGGGCACTATTGTGGAAACTATGAGAGTTCATGAGAAGATATTTAATAGTTATCTTGATTTATCAAAAGATCATACAGTATTTTCAACTCATCTCTTTTCAGTGTATGAAGATGTCTTGACTACAAAGCTCATTCAATCAGTTAAGATAGAGCAGTCAAAATCTACAGATATATTTGAACAGCACAACTGGCTTTTTCCTTCAAAGTGAGTACTCTTGACTGCTTTACATGCTAAGAAGTGTAGTTTTGCTGAACAATCAATATTTCTTTCTCTTCTTGAAATATTCTCTTTCTTCTTGAATCTAGATGAAACTCCACTCTGTGATTCTGTTCTTAACCACAGTAGAATAGAAGTTGTCATTCAACAAGATGACATCACCATCAAACTGCCATTGAGATATATTGATGATAACAATGATGATATCCAAATGAACTGTCTCATCATTAAATATGAAGAAAATATATATCAGTGGCTACAGAATTGTGATGATGTTGTGCATTGCTTCAGCTTCTCTGAATATTGCATTCAAATGAAGTTGATGGAAAATGGAGATCTTACTACATATCTGAAGAGACAATACTCAGTGCAGTCTCTTCAGCTCTCATGATTTCAGCAAATGACTCATACTCTTGTTCATATACACAACTGTTGTATTATAGTGATAAATATTGCTACAAAAAATTTCATTCTCAATGCTGATCTCTCTGTTAAATTCTGTGACTTCACTGAGTTCTCTATTCTGCTTCTTGATTCTGATATGAAGTACATCAACAATCATAATTACTCAATTTACACAGACATTGGCCAATTGGATGCTGTGATATATGAAGTTATAATCAGACAGTATTGCAAATTTGATCTGTTTAGAGATCAGTCATCAGAGCTCATCTGTGCAGTCTGACTGCAGTAGAAGATTCTCTCTTTCATCAAGAATATTTGACTTGATTCAATCATTGAAAAGTGTTGAACTAAAGATGTATTTCAGAATGTAAGAAGTCTACTGACTGTATTAGAGTTAGTCACTCTAGATTGTTCATTCAAATACAAAAAGAAGATATATGAACATTTGAAATTCCATATCAATGTGTTTGAGATATGGCTCTATCTCTCACTTCCACAGAAGAGGACACTTGATAAATATTTATCATATAAAAAATTAAATCAGACTCAGCAACTGAACTGAGTGCAGGAAGCTGCTGCTGCTGTCTCATATGCACATTCAAAGTGTGTTCTTATCAGCAGTTTTGTCACACAAAGTTTCTTAATTGCAGATAAGCAAACACTCAAATTATGCCACTTTACAAACTCTCATATTGTTTCTAAATATCTAAATATTGACAAAATCAACAAGGACAGTCTATCAGTCAAGTATGATATAGTCTGTTTCAGTTCTCTAATCTACAACATTGCTACAGAAAGAAAGTTTGAAGTTTCCATCTGTCAACTATCTAATTCTAGTGCACAGAGTTGTGATGAGAATGCAGCAGTTTCCAAAGCTAAGAACTACATAATTCCACAACAAATAGATAAATACATACAGAAAGAGCTTTCTAACACAGTGGATATATTCATGAGCAATGTAATCTGAGACTGTTGAAATCAGAATGAGTATCAGAGAATGAAAGATGTCTGTAACACACTCTCTGAGCTCTCAGAGTGCAATCTCTCAGATTTAGTATTAGAAACTATAGCAGAAAGCAACTCAATATACCACTGTTTGCAATCTATATTGACAGTGAAGAGCCAGTTTCACTCTCATTTATTTTATCTTCATTTTATTTCCATGATTGTGATTGCAGCTGTCTCACTGATATTTCTTATTCTATATCAAACTTTCTACAAAGCAGTCAGATCTGACTTATAAGATGCTGAACAGAGATTTGAGATACAGAATAGAACAGAAGTTTCATTGATTTTATTGTATTACTACTGTCTAATTATTATGCTCAGATGAAAGTTTGTTATTTAACTCTGATTTCCTCTCACTTAATAAATTACCATTAGAGATGAAGAAAACAAGTCAGCTTCTCTTTCTCATCACATATTAATTTAATTCTATAATATGCTATGGATGATTACTAGATGACAATCTAGCACTGTCAGCATTCTGAATCAGACTTCACTGAGCAGCTGTGAGTGTCAAAACTTTAATGACTTCTCACAGTCAGTCTGAAGCATGCACTCTTTTGCATTCAACATTAACACTATAGACAGAATTGAGGCTCCATTGAAACTATAATATAGTCACAATGATTGACTTGCACTTTCTCTTCCACTTTCATATGTCAGTTATCAGTAATGCTTCTCTTTCTCTGAGTTTTGAGAATCATCACTGCTGCAAGATGCTTAATTTTCAGTGTGGAAACTGCTGCTTGATCTTCCATCAACATCAGCTGCACATCTTCAGATTCTTTAGTCACTCATCTTCACTCTGAGTTCATCAAGATCTCTTTCTATTCAGCTCCACAGTCCTTGAATCTTTGTCCACACTTTCAGTATCAATATCAGCTACCCCACCATCCATGACACACTCAGTATTCATGAAAGAATCTTTATGAAGGTTGAGAAGTCTTTGAGCAAAGACAGACATCAGCATGGAAATATTCTCTGAGGATAACAGCTGTGAGCTAAAAGTATGCTTGGAGCCACTGGCAGATGCCACTGAACCACAGTGTATGCACCATTTATGATCCACATGTGTGGAGCTTATAGAGTACTCTGTGGCAGCCACTGATTGCCCACTGTGAGATGCTCACTTGATCTCTCAATGATGCTCAATGACTCACACACTCTGAGATTGAGATTGTGGTTGACATGATGTGGTAGCAGCTGATCATGAGGAAATCTTGTGCTGCTTTAATTGCTGCTTCACTAAATCACCTTCATTGCTACTTACAGTGTAATCTCTGTCTGAATCATCAGAGAGATCAGTTGTGCTGATTATATCATCTATAGACTGTGCTGAGCTATCAGTAAGATGACAGTTCTTAATCAAAATTTTACACTTAGATTTTGACTGAGTGTTCTGTTGATGGGTTTCAGAGTCATACTGTGTACTTTCATTCCCCTTGATTTTTTCTGAGTCTTTTCAATGGTGATGAGAGATGGATGAAATCACAACTGCAATTATAGACTTTATAGACTTCATTGACTCAACATTGAATCAACAGTATCATTCTGTGAAGAGAGATTGGCATTGCTCAGTGTTGCAGATGTCAGTCTTGCTCTTTTATTGATTTAATTTCACAGAATGAGTCATCAATATAGCAGAAGTAGAATCTGCATTCTCATCTGAGAATGCAGAGCCCCTCTATACTGTAGTGCTACTTTTAGTACTGATTTCTGTTTCTAAAAACATGTGTGAGAAAAATAGATCTGTAATTAAAGAAATGCAGTGAAGACTCATCTTGACTGCCATGTGAAGATTCTTGATTGAGTGTTTCATCTTGCTCTCTATTCAACTTCAACAAATGAGATTGCTTCTCTGATGTCAGCAGAGGATTTGATTTACTATTACTGATGAGTGATTTCATCAACAAAGTAGACTGAATTATAATGAATCTCAGAAACAACTTCAGACTAGATGAGACTTCATCCATCTTCTTCTAACATCAATTCTCATTCCTCTTCTGAAAATCTGAAAGGAGATCTGAATTAGAGATGCAAGAAGCTCAGAACATTCAACACTCTTAAAAGAGAAGAGACAATGAAGAAATCAATAGATCTATCTATAAAATCATATTGTGCATCATATGAGTGCAGCTGTGAATCTAGAGTGATGATATCATCACAAGAAGTGATGTCAGTAATCAAGTCCACAAAGCTCTTGCTCTCAAAGTCTTTGGTGATTCCATTCTCTATAAACATCTTATTAAAATCATTTAGCACAATAGTCTGTGCTGAATCTTGGCCACTGCAGCTGCTTTGAAGTGGGGTGCACAGTGAGAAACTGAAAGAGGGATGACTGAGTAGAGAATGTGATTTCAATGATACAGAGTGCATGGGCTGAGTCTGAAGAGATATAGATATAGAGTATGATGGGGGATTGATGATATTAGAACAGTCAGATAGACAGAAGAGAAAGAGAGAGAGGAAATAAAAAGGTCTGAAAGGTTTCAGAGGAAGTGTTGTAAGTGTAGAGTATGAAGAGTAAAAGTGATTGAAATGGGCTTGAAAGATTTTACATTCTGACTGAGAGAGGGTATAGTTGATAAACTTCATAATAGTCAAATGATATTCATCTGCTCTGAAATGATCTCACAGACTGTTTTATTCAATTTTACTGATGAAATTCACAATTTTACAGAAGAAAGAAGAACATCTATATAGCAGATTCAGAAGTGCAGCACACACTGACTCAATGCAGAGCAAGATGGCTTGAGCTTCACTGTGTCAAAGAAGCAGATGCCATTTTCTGACTCAAATCAGCCAAGTGCAGCCTTCTTGTCCTCACATGGCATGAGCTAAGCCAATCAAGAACAGTCTCCCCAACCACATTTGAAAAGAACAGTGAGCCCATCTTAGCAGCCTCTCACACTGTGAATGGTATATGTAACTCTCTAATGCAACTTGAGCAACAAGAAGACAGCACTGGAATGATCATAACCTATTAAGAGATTTCAAATGATGCCTAGATTGGCTGCAACAATCCATTTTGCTGCAGATATAGAAACAGACTAAATTACATGTGAGTTCTGTGGTGAGAATAACCAGCAGAGGTTGATATTGCAAGGCATACCAGTCAATATCATTCAGCTTGCACAGCCCACTAACACCTCATCATTCAAGTTTAAGCTTCACCTTCAGCAAGGAAATTGAATATATCACTCTTATAGAGATAAGAGATGCAGACATGCATGGCAGCACAGATAATACAAAGTGAGAGAAGCAGCAACAGCCATTCATTTGTCTTCAGCTTATTCATATAAAATATACAGAGATTTAGTCATCAACAAGACTGCAGTCAGATCAGATGATTGTATTATTGTGGCTTCTCAAAGTCATTGAATGTCTATATAGAACTCTGTCTCAAGGATTGATTGACAAGGCCACTGATGCAGCTGTGTTGCAATTCCAAACCTAGATCCACATGTACAGCTTTACAGAGAATGAGGCATTTTTGTCATTGACTCAAAATACAGTATATCCTCTGCTCTGATATCAGACAAAAAAAAAAAAAAAAAGAAAAGAAAAGATAAGAAAAGAGAAGGAAAAAAGACTGACAGTCTGAGAACAGCAATGAATGTGATGAATTAAGAGTGTGTAAAGAATGAAAGAACAGTGGAAAGAAACTGAAGAATGAAAACAGTAAACCACAGAAGAACAAGAGTACAAGAGTATGATGAGAGTTATCAAGACAATGGATTGTTGTAAAAGTAGTTGAGCTATGGCAGATTGAGTAACTTCATTCAGCATGGTGGTGATGGCAGTGAGTCAGCCCAGCATTTGTTAAGAGAAGAAGAGATACAGATGTCAGAGTTTGATGATCATCAATGAAGAGAGGGAAACAAGGAAAGGCTGAGATTGGAAAGAAAAACAAGATAGAAAGTGTGTGCACAAGAGAGAGAAAGAGGAGCATCTTATATAGTTGCAACAGATGACATTGATACAGGCCACAGCAGCAAGAGCAAGTGCCATCTCTGAACAGACAGCATCAAATCAAAATGAAACACATTAGATCTGAATGGGTGATGCTAGATTGGATGAGAAGAGTGTCTAACTGCAAGAAAGAGGGGCCATGAGGAGGGTGGCGCCGATGCAAATCGAAATTCTCCTACTTCATAACTATTCTCATTATATTCACATTCTTGAAAAACATGGGATTGCACTCTGAGCAGAAGATGAAGCTAGATATTATATCTCTAAGCTGTTAAAACAGTGAATGAATGATTGACAGATGAATTAAATAAAATGATCTGCATAAAGTTCTGATTTAAATTCTATAGAGAATCTATAAGCAATAATGAAGTTTCATATATCAAAGATACAACATCAAATACACTTCAAAGCTGAGATGAGAATAGAATTACAGATGATATGGGATTCTATTATACAACTTGAGATACAGCATCTAATCAGCTCCATGCTCTGAAGATTAGCCACAGTTATCAAAGTCAGAGATGAATCAACCAAATATTAGAGAAGAAAATGTATATAGATATTCTTTATTGATTTAGCTATATAAAACATGTATATAATTCTATATTGGATACCTGGTTGAGATTTTATTTAATATCTAGTTGAGATGGGTAGGGTGCTGAATCTCGGCGCCGAGCCTCTAGTACGCTGACTTATTGGACACCACTGTACATAGAACCTATGTATATATATATATATGTCTGAGAAATATATTCTTCCTCTTATGTTCTTTCCTTCGTCTTTCTCTGCCCTTTCTCTTCTCTTTCTTTCCTCTGTGATTAGAAACTGTGAGGTAAAGGTGGACAGTGTGGAGAATGAATAGTTGAAGACGGGGATAGATAGTAGCAATAGGTACAGTAAACACAACTTGCAACTAATGCTGAGGAAAGAAGAAGAGAAAAGGAAACCGTAAGAAGAATCTATGTCTATTCTATCTTCTACTGTTTGTTCCCACGCTGTCTATCTTTCCTCACAGTTGCTAATCACTAAGGAATGAATGAGCAGAGGAAGGAAACTCACGTCAGAAATTGACGGTATACGAACTTAACTAACAATGCCTATCTTTGACGCGTAGGCGCCAGCTTACCGGAACGGAGTGTATATTCTGCCGTTGAAGCGTTGCCGTTGGAGTAGTGGAATAGAAGTGCATCCCAAAGGCCGAAGAAGAATGAATAACTATCTAAAAGCATATCATCATTGACGAAGACCTATAGAGGTGCGCACTCCGAAGGGGGCTTGACTTCATATACAGGCATTGGATATCCAGGCATTGGATATCCAGGCATTGCCTGTTATGATGCAGACTCCTCAAAGCTGGGATGAACAATGAATGAGAAGTCGGCGCTTATCTCAAGAGGCGTTTCGGCTAAGTCTAGCGAATATACAAAGGTGGATGATATGGACCGTGTGCCGTATTTCCTGTTTTCTCCACCCCAATTAAACCAACATCTCGGAGATTATGCTCTTAGCAGAGGGCAGAAAGCCGAGCATTCGTTTTAATCAATGCACCGCAATTGTCGGCAAACAAGAGGGAAGATTCTTTGCAAAGAAAAGCCGAGCAACCAATTCCCTCCAAACAACGAGACAGGAACCATGAAACTCCTTCCCATACATGTCAAAGCCATACTATTTTTGCCCCGATCTATTTTGATACATTTTCCACTTAATTATCATATTTGAAAAACCTGGATAAGGTCGTAGTTATCCTGCTGTTTCATGCATGAACACTCGCAGCCAACTAACCCAACCTTGCCTCAACAGGAAGATGCGCGCGCAGGCATCTGCTCTTCAAAGCCCTGATGTTCCTGAAACGGAAGGGAGACGGCCAATAGCCATTGATTGTTCATCGTATTTTCCCCTTGGCCATACCCGCCCTGGGACCCCGTTGTGAAGATCATCGTTCCTTTAGTTAAGCAAGATACGAGGCCCCGTTGATGGCGATTTATCGATCGCAAGATGCGGCTTTCGTTCTTCAAGAACACCCGAAATACATTGTAGCATCGGGACAAGCGGGCCCTGTTCACTTTCCTCGTGTCCAGGGACAGCCGCCAAAATGGGATGTTCCATGAGAAATTGAACATCATGATCGAGGCATTGCCGTGCCGACACAATTCCTGCTTTTTGAATCTAAGGATATGTCTTTCCCTTGTGTATGCTTTTTTTTTTTTTTTTTTTTTTGCTACAGTGTGGAGATTCCTTTTCGACTTCCTTGAGTAGTGGTTAGTCCCACTTTGGCAAGAAAATGGGGTTCGATAAGATGGCTTTTGTCTATCTTGCCCATTTTGTCGCGAATAGCTTCATGAGATGGAATTGAAGTTGGGGTTAGTTTGAGGCAGAGTGTTGTATATGTCTTGGATATCACGATTTGAAGGACGGGAAGAGAGTCGGGATGTGGCTGCTCCAGTGTTGAGAAACAAGCTATATAATGATTCCTCTTTCACCCTTGGAATCACCACCTTCTCATCAGAAGCAGTAACAGAAGCCACAAGACAAGACCCTCGGTTGGTCGAAAAGGGAGCGCCATTCTTGTCTCAAGAGGCAAGCACCTCCTTGATATCTCGCATCTGAATTCACCCGCGTTCTACTCGTCCAAATTGTATGAAAGCAACAAGGTTTTTTCGTTCAGTCGAAAATGTTACCCCACCTCCTCCCCTACCTCGCCCTCACGGCAATCCACCTGTTCTTAGTGTAAACGCGGCGACAATCGGGACCTTCCCCGAATACAATGGCAACAATCTCAGCTCAACCAAGAACATTATCA